>NC_092341.1:353397500-353720000 GCF_046630445.1 Rutidosis leptorrhynchoides
ACGAATATGAGTTGATAATTAGAGTTTTATCATCAGTGAGCAATATAGATAAAACAATTTGATTTTGTGAAGAGTACGAGTGAAGCTATCATAAAAGAGTGAATTGAATAAATAAAGTTTCATCTTAACTTTTGACGTTGTCTTGTTTGAATTCCGAAATTCAAGGGATTTAAAGAAAATCTTTGAAATCTAAAAGATCTGATTCTTCGGGATTTAAGGGAATTAGGATCTCTTTAATTAAATGCGATCATCTGTCCCGATTGTTACGTCTGATTTTTCCTTTATAATTTAAACTCTTCCGTTCCATTACTTTTATCACTCCTATACTCAATTCCTAAATTCAAAAGATTGTGAAAATGCTTAATCCAGTTCTAATCCTTGTCCTTATCCTTACTATCGCAACAATCATTCTCCTTTTCTAACTTCCACCGGAGGAATCTATTTTCTTCTACTTCGCCCTTGGGGTTATAGTATTTTTAATTCTCACGTGTCTTTATGTTGCGATAAACATTGATATACACGGTTTGTAATTTCCGTATTGTTATTAGGCTTTATATTTTCTCTTTTATTTTGGAGCTCTTTGCTTTTTTTATTATCTTCTCGACCTCTATTAAAGCGAGTAACGGTCCAGAATTCGTAAGTATGGAGTTTCGAATGAACTTAATGTTCTAAACAAGAATAAACGTAATAGCATGATTTGATTTGTCAATTTACCAGGATCACTAAGAATAGAACTATCAAGAATATATTTTCTTGATATGTTCAGAAGTTAAGTATAATGAAAGAGTTATGTAACATGGCACATGATGACGTTATGGTCTGTGAATCATCATGTTTCATTTAGAAACTCAGCATGACTTACTGTAATATAATAACGTTGATCAAGTGTCATTATATTATACTAACTCATGCATCAATTTCCAACACTACTTCAAAATCATTCATAATTCAAACTCAAATTTTAAAGAAATTTAGAAACTAAAGTAGTTTCCTTTATGATGTAATATAGATAGCACGAAGAGATAAATAATTTCGGACGAGAATATTTATGAAAATATCTTCAGAAATATCGAAGATATTTATGATGATATTTTGGAATTTCTAAGTTCGATGATTGATGAAGAAAAATTTTCCGCAGGATTTTAACATGAGTACGGAGCAAGATATTCGTTGAAGGTTTCATTGGATACAGAATTACCTGGTTTCTTTGAATATATGGTATGGTCCTTGTATTTGGTCTTGGTCTCCTTCATGGTTTGCTTAATCTGTTTTTCAGTACCAAATTTTCTATCGAGCGTTTCTAACACTCCCTTCTTTATCATCAAACTTTTGGCCGTTTAGACCATCTACAATTTTTATGTTTCCTCTGCATTTAATGCTACCATATCTGAATCATCGGTTATCAATCCGAGGTGGTTTCAAGAGTATTGTATTTTTAGATGATTAAACGCTGATAGTAATATGGTGGAATATAAAAGGTTCTCCGATAACAATAAAAGAGCACGCGTATATATCAAGGTTATAATAAGGTTGTTTCGAACGAAAAGTCAAAGTTAACGTGCTGGAGCTGTGATAAAATTGGCTAATTTGAAAAAGAATTGCAAAGTTATTTTCGGTAATAACAACGCCAAAGGAGCTAGCACAGATACGTGCTAAGCGTTTACTCGGGTTCTAAGAGTTTTTTTTTTCAGGTGCATAACAATATGCATCAATCTTTTCTTCCGTAGATGAAGTGCGGTTGGTTCATCCTATCGATTGAAGTGTTTTCAAGAATTATAAAAGGTTTGAATGCAGATTGGAATCGTCAAGATACAAATGAGGTTTAAGATGAAGTGGCAAACTTGAAGAAATATTTAGTTTCATATGTTATAATCAATATTTTAATTCATTTTAATTTTCCAATGTTTTCTTCATTAAGCCACTTGTTGGATTCTGCTAGGTCAAAATCCAAATATAAAATTGAATGAAAATGGTTATTCTGCGGTGAACGGATTCGTATCTCTGTAGATGTAAGTAGGATAGTAAATGAATGTTGAATCAGCTTCGAATAATGTACAGTGTAACTTATTAATGTGAAGTCTAAATATTTCTCGGGTATTACCTACCCGTTAAAATATTTTCACCATTAACAGTTTGTACAAAAGAAATTTTTTTTTATTACAATCTTTATGAAAACATATATACATATATATTTTCTTCAGATGTAATCATGGATTTAATGAGTCAATATAATATTAAACTCATTTGATTTACTGTTAGAACTAGAATACATAATCTCTAAAACATTAGAGATTACATAATCGCTATGTCGAACGAAGATAATTGACGTAGAACGATTCGTAGAACGATGATTATACTCGAGGTACAGAATGAGATGTTGAGGCATGTGATGTTGAAACTTGGGTTGTTGGTGGTACTGTTGGTGCCGGTGATGTTGTTGAAGCTGGTAAGTTTTGCACTATATTTTCCAAGGCTACAACTCGGGCGTGAAGCTCGTTGACTTCTTTTATTACAACGGGATGATTGTCAGTTCGGACGAGCGGATGAATGAGGTTTAGAATCTGAGATAGTATATGATTGTGACAAGATACTCTGGAAATGAGAGAGAAAATAGTGTCTCGAATAGGTTCACCGGTAAACGCTTCAGGTTCATTGTCAAGAGGCGAATTCGATTGGTGGAAGGGATCGCCTTCTTCGCGTCTCCATTAATTAAGTCGACTATGAACCCATCAGATGAATTGGGGATGGCTGATTGATTGATTCATTCTGGTGACACCGCTTTCGGAGCTTAGGTGAATATCCATGTCGGAATAGCTGTTGGAATAACTATCGGAATAGCTATCGAAATCTGAGGGACTCGAACTGGTTGAGGGATTCATCTCGTACGATCAGATGAAGGATTTTCGATAAGAAATAGATTATAGGATGTAGATTAGTATCCTGCAATACATAATTTACATATGCATATATAATACTAAAATTCCATAAGTTACGGAGGAATCTACGGAAGCTGTGAGGCAAAGGTAACAGTAGCAGATACGCTAAGATATGAATTTTGTCTATACACTGTCTATGCAATAGAGGCAGTAAGACATGTCTAGACTTTAAGGATGATAAGCAAATAATTTTTGACACAAAATGATAAGCAAAACTTTTGACATGCAGACACGGTCGAAGTCCAGACTCACTAATGCATCCTATCGACTTATCAGTTAGACACACTAATGCAGACCTGGTTCGCTAAGACCACCGCTCTGATACCAACTGAAATGCCCCGTCCTAATCCATCTGGACGAAGTCTTCAACAGTTGGTCCCATTGCGAGGTTCTGACCTCTATATGCCATGAACGACTCCAAGTAATATCTCTAAAATGAGCAAATGCACAGCGGAAGATTTCTTTCATGCCTGAGAATAAACATGCTTTCAAGTGTCAACCAAAAGGTTGGTGAGTTCATAGGTTTATCATAAAACAACAAAATTCATCATTTTAATAGACCACGAGATTTAAATGCTGCATGGTACAAATGGGCCCGAATCCTATACCCACCTGTAATGTACATGCTATATCTTTTAAATACAGTACATATTTCTCGTGTACGAAACCATTTTCATAAATCATAGTAACCGTACACATATCTTGTGCACAAAAATAACATACTCATAACCTGTGTATAAAATCATTCTCTCGATATATAATATTCACATCAACTGGTGGCAATTATCATGTCCACATAATTCAATGGTGGCAATTATCATGTCCACATAATTCAATGGTGGTAATTATCATGTCCACATAATTCAATAATAATCCGCAGAAATTCTGTCTGCATAATAATTCATTCGAGGAATGTTTTGCTTGTGTCTATCTCGTCAAACATTTATAAAAAGCATTTCATGTATTCGCAGTTCAAAATATATTTCAAAAGCATTTAATAAAGCAATTGTAAAAACAACGCATGTATTCTCAGTCCCAAAAATGTAAAGAGTAAAAGGGAGCAAATGAAACTCACCATACTGTATTTTGTAGTAAAAATACATATGACATCATTTAACAGGAGTAGGGTTGACCTCGGATTCACGAACCTATATTATTTATATATATTAACGCATATAATTGAAGTTGAATAACTTTATATATTATTATTAATGTAACTGTTAGTTTTAGTAATTCATGTGTTTTATTATTAACTTAAATATATTTACTTTATATACTTAAAAAAATATAGTTTTATTAAATATAACTAACTTTTATAATAATAATATTAATAGTAATATTAATAATAAAAATAATATAGTTGTAATAATAATAATGGTAAAAGTAATAATAATGATAGTAATAATACTAAAAATGATAAAGATATTTATAATAATGTTAATACTAATAATAATAATGATAAAATAATAATAATGGTCCTAAAAATATTAATTTTAATAATAATGATAATAATGATAAGAATAATAATGATAAGTAAATAAATAAATAACTACCTCAATGGAGTAATCCTAAAAAAAATGCCCAAGTCCGGGTTTGAACTCAAGGCCTCTCGGCTAAACCAACCAACACCTTAAACCAATGAACCACCTTGTAACCTTTTGTAGTAATTCGCACACTTAATTATTTAAACTGCAATAACCGTTTATCATCTATATCATGAAATCATACCCATATTATCATCTATATCAATCGTAATCGTCATCATTATATCTTAATCGTCTATCTTCCCATCATCATAAACATGTCATTCATCATCATCATTATCATGATCTAACAGACAGCTTACCAGCGAATAATAAGATGTATAACAATATTGATTACTTGCTGTAAGATTTTGGTCCAACAACGTATCAAACACGGCCCAAAACAAAATCAGTCCAAGTCTATGCTTAGTTTGATCCATAAGCCCCATATCAAAATAAATGGAATACGGCCCAACATATAATCAAATTGAAACCCCTAATCGTTTTTAATGTCTTATACCTGATTCTTGAAATCAGTAGATTAACGGGGAACATTAATAAACAGGTGGGGCTTCGATTTATATAATTAAATTAAAAGAACCAATAATTTGCAGCAGCCTTTTACGACCATTATAGCAAAATAATCTTTCATGATTCATCGCGTGTTAAACCATAAACAGTAAAACGGAGGTTGTAGCAGGATTGATATTGTGGTCTTTTAATAGAATCAAAACAGGCGGTTTACAGCAGTGGCGAATTTAGTGGAATTTTTATTGGGTGATCGATAGCGGTCATAGAGGGTGATGGTTGAGCTGTGGTGATTGTCTTCATGGGTTTTATTTAGAACAAAAGATTTTGTGGTTGTTCATGAAGGTGCCGTAACTTACGAGTACTTCATGGCCCCACAAAGGCCGCATCACCCACCATATCAATTTTACCATCGAGCCAATCTTTAGCATGGCCCCTCAACAAACTAGTAGCAAGCCTAGTCTTTTCTCGGGTGGGCACTAGGTCGTGCGAAAACAACCTTCAACATCGGAGATCCAAGCCGCACTTTTCATGGGGTCGGGATCCCCGTGAAAGTGAGGAGGCTTAGTCGCCAAGAAGTTCTTATAGCTAAACTCCAACTCGCCCCTATTTTGAGGTCTAGGAAACCTCCTTTCAACTTCTTATTTGACGGCATTGGTCATTCGTTCTTGAATCATATCGACAATTTGTTCCGAAACCGACTTTTCGAATATTTGTTTAACCCTTCGCGAGAAAATCAAAACATAGTTTTCTAAAGCGGTCTCAATCTTAGTAGTCATCTCATCTTCCTCCACATGAGAAGGACCACCATTGCCATTCGTATCCGTTCCGTTTCTCGTCTTCATTCTAAAGATTAAAAATGGATTAGACATCACCAACAATTTAATACACATATATATACCTATGCATATGACCGCACACACACCACATCTAGCTCGATATTTGTCGCACATCCTTGCTTGACTTGACTTGCAACTGTAATAATGGTCGCGACTCACTATTAAGCTCACATGCCTTTTCCATGCTCAAACGTATCACAACCATCTTGCTCGATGTTCAAAACAATAACACATGATTAGTATGTCATAACCTAAGCATAGTTAGTCCACCTATGCACCAAAGAACTAATCAAAACCCGCACCGACCCGTAGTCCTACAAGTCCCGCATGTAATTCAACAACACAAAAGTCTAAGTCTAGGCGCCTATCTCAAGTCACCTAAATCCCTTAGACCATGCTATGATACCACTTGTAACGACCCAACCCGTTAAACGACCAAAACTGCAAAATAAAAAAAATCGAAGCACGCCTGCCCAGGCTGGGTGCACGGCGCGCACCCCTACCAGTGCGCGGCGCGCACAGGGCCTGGCAGCCCGCTGTCCAAATTGTTTCATTTTCGTAAAAAGATCTAACACTTCCCATCATTTTTAGACGAAATGCTTTTCACATCATATTAGTATAAGTAAAACAAGCACGAATCAATGATAAAATGAGTTTTACATTGCGGGGCCCACATATGCCCAAAATACCATTAAGTATGAAATACGAGTTTCGATCACAAAAAGTTTAATTGCCAAACGTCACTAGAGCATGGTGTTTGGGGTTAAACTACCCAAATCTTGGTCGAACTTTCAAAAAGCTAAAACCCCCGAGAGCCACTAATCCAAGCGAATACCTTTGCCCTTATCCAAGCCGGATCCTAAAAAGGTAAACAACGAGAGGGTAAGCTAACGCTTAGTGAATGCAATAATTATACACATACATATATAACCTACTTATTTGCAATCACATACACAATTACCTCATACATGCTAGCAACTTAAATGACATACCAACGCAATGTATAACGCTAAATCTCCAAGACCA
Organism: Rutidosis leptorrhynchoides; assembly: GCF_046630445.1. Taxonomy (NCBI): domain Eukaryota; kingdom Viridiplantae; phylum Streptophyta; class Magnoliopsida; order Asterales; family Asteraceae; genus Rutidosis; species Rutidosis leptorrhynchoides. The sequence goes on from NC_092341.1 coordinate 353,404,353, forward strand.
CAAGCTAGCACAAACAATAGCATATATAACTCGAATAATATAAAGTGCCATACTACAAACACATAACCATGGTTAACCAATAGTACAAAGGAATGGTACTTCGAATTTCCCATCGGTGTTCCCAACAACCGTTAGCGTACAACGAATTATAACACTAACCCCGGAGTGGTATCGATCGCCTGAACTTTAAACCCACCCGTCACGTGTAATGTGGTATCGAACGCCCAAACTTTAAACCCACTATACACGCCCACACACATACATGACATGGCATCGAACGCCCGAACTTAAACCCATATCATATATTGACCCGATGTGGTATCGATCGCCCGAACTTAAACCCACATCGAATCTCGTACAAGTAAATACATTACATACACACATGTATAATCATTCCACTCACCTTGTCGACTTGGCGAGATTTCCAACAATAACTTGTAACCTTCAAAGCGAGTCACCTAACATAATTAATTCTCAATTAATTCACATAATGTGAGGACCCGTCCTTATCCACCTGGACGAAGTCATCAACATTTGGTCCCATTGCGATGATCGACTCCAAGTAATGTCCTTAAAATGAGCAAATGCACAGCGGAAGACTTAATTCGTACCTAAGAATAAACATGCATAAAAGTGTCAACCAAAAGGTTGGTGAGTTCATAGGTTTATCATAACAATCTTTTTAATATATTAATAGTCCACAAGATTTCCGTTTATAAATATATGTACACTCGCAAGTGTATAAAAGTACTCTCTAAGTTGTAGGCACCCGGTAACAAGCCTTAACGTTCATGTTTTACCCTCTGAAGTACACCAGATCAGGTGTGTTTAAAATAACCTCGAAGTACTAAAGCATCCCATAGTCAGGATGGGGTTTGTCAGGCCCAATAGATCTATCTTTAGGATTCGCGCCTACCGTACATAGACAAGTAGTTTAATGTTACCAAGCTAAGGGTATATTTCTGGTTTAAACCCACGTAGAATTAGTTTTAGTACTTGTGCCTATTTCGTAAAACATTTATAAAAACAGCGCATGTATTCTCAGTCCCAAAAATATATATAAAAGGGAGCAAATGAAACTCACCTAATGTATTTTGTAGTAAAAATACATATGACGACATTTAACAAGTGTATGGTTGACCTCGGATTCACGAACCTATATTATTCATATATGTATTAAAACATATAATCGTAATCGAACAAATTATGTATATAAATTTATTAGTTATATCATTTTTATATTAATAACCTATATGTTTCATATATTCATTTTGTATATTTAAAATAATTATAAATATAAATTTTTTTGCTATGTTATATATATATATTAAATATATTTTTGTATATATATATATATATATATATATATATATCGTTTGTTTGTTAAAATTATAATAATACTAAAATAATATTAGTAATGATAAAAATAATAATAATGATAGTATAATTAAAAATGATAATTTATAATAATAATGTTAATAATAATGAATACTAATAATAATAACTATAAAAATAATGATTTTACTAATAATAATAACAATAGAGCTACCTTAAAAGAGCTTCCAAAAAGAAAACAAACTGTCCCAATCCGGGCTCGAACCCGCGACCTCCCATTCACCAGACACACCCCTTAACCATCTAAGCTATTATCATTATCCATATCATCAATGTTTATGATCATAATCACTTATGATCATTATTTTTTTCCATTTCATTATCTTTATCTCATGTAACATTAAATCATAATCATCAACATTAAACCTTAATCATCTACCCATACCCACTATCATCATCATCGTAATCATAACAACATAATCGAATATCATAATTATCGTTCTATGATCACGATCATCATCCTCAATCTATACGATCACCAAAACAAATTCATTACCATCGTCGTTCATCACAGAACATTCATCATCTGTATCATCTTAATTATTGTTTTCATTTTATCTTAGTCATAATCAAAACGTTACCTCATCAACGTTAATACGTCCTAACAAAAATGTGAACTAGATTTCGGCCCAAAAATCTATATCCCAAACCCACTAATAAAATGATCCATAAAAGAAATAACCTTGGCCCGCATTATTAAGAAAGATCTATCTGTTTGCAATGCTTTAAAATCCGACATGGCCCCTTAGTGATTCTCAATTCCTTTATCTGTCCCCATCTCAATCAACAACTTTGCTGTATTATTTACGAAATCAACTGAGGGGTCTACGCCACTCATCATCATCTAAAAAAAAATTAACCAAAGTGCCTTTTCCCAACATATGGTTGGCCATACAATTTTAATATATATCCCATTTGCAATTTGATAACCGAATCTTATGACCCTAGGTGTATCTAATCTGTAATACCTAACCCTTTTAATATTCAAACCATTTATTTGTTGTAAAGATTATTTGCTAATATATGTCATATTATCCCACTTTCCTTAAGTGCTCACTAGATAATATATTAAAGGAACCATGATAGATTCGTAATATGTATATACTAGTATTTGAGATTCGTTTAGTTCGCATAGGAAGCACAGAGCAGCAGTGCAGTTCGTGGTGACTTTTGTGTATTCTTCGTGCCCAAAACCGAAGATAGTAGTAGTAATAACAGGAGACTGGAACGACTAGAAAACAAGGAAATTGATACGGATTGGGTGATGAAACAGAAATTAGTTTGAGCAGCTCGTTATGATTTTATGTGGGTTTCTTGTCGAGCAGAAGATAGTACAGAAACATGTGTAGTAGCTAGCGGTGGTGAAAGGTAATCAAGGTGATGTGGTTCATGGTGGTCGTGTTGGTGTGGATGAAACAGAAGAAAGAAAAAAACAAGATCACGGTAATATTAACAGGTGGCGATGTAGGTGGGTTTTGGTTTGAACGTAAAGTGGAAACAGGAAATGGAAATTGTATTGAGTAGTTTACGGTGATGATTTGGTGATGGTGACTGTAAAGTGTTACGATGGTGGTGTGGTGGTTTCTGCAGGGGTGTCGGCCGGTGGTGGCTGTAGACGGCGGCCTTGAAGGTAGCCAAGAAAGATAGAAGGTTGGGTGGTGATGGATAGTGATGGCTTACGGTATTTAAGATGAGTTTCATAAGTTCCAAGGTGACGGGTTTGTGGTGGTGTGCGACGGTTTGTATTAGAAAACAGGAGTAACAGCAAGATGTAGCAGGTTGCAGATAGTGGTGGTTCGAAACAGTGAGCATAAGTGGTGTTGGGTATTGAAACAAGATCATATAAATCGGTTTAAATTGTGGATGGTGGTTTGCTTCCGATTTCAAAATAGAAGGAAAAGATATAGTGATGTATAGAGAGAGAGAGATGGAAGAGAGAGAGAGGTAGAAGTAATAAGGGTGGCGGTTGTGGTGGCTTGTGGTGGTTTTATGGTGATTAAACTTTATTATTAATAGGTAAGTGGTTCTCGAGTAAGAACATAAACATAACAAGTAGTAGTGGGTTCGATCAAGAAAAGGAACAAGAGAATAAGGTGGTGAGGTAGAAGATTAAATGGGTGTGATTTAGATGAAGGTGGTCCTTGTGGGTTTAAAAGATGTTGTTAAGGTGATCATAGGTTAAGAAAAATAAGAAAACAGAATTTGAGTAGTGAGCAGAAAGACATCCATCGCATTCCATAAACGTCACATATTATATAAGATAAAGAAGATAGATGACAAACATATACACTAAAACTCATTCACATGTTAACAGTAATTTAACTCCTACTTTGTTGACATTAAATCTCGGCAATCAGGAACAGTAAATTATTGCAATCAGGAACAGAAGATAAAAGGCTAATTGTGCTGTATTTTTTAAATGTTTTTAATTATACTTACATTTATATTAAAAATAATATTAATAATACATATATTAATATTAATATTAATATTTAATATTAATAATAATAATGAAAATAATAATAATATTAATATTAATACAATAGCTAAATATTACTTGTGATTATTTGCATAGAAATAAATATTATAAATTTCTACATATATTACTTATAAATTATTTATATTACATTATTCATAAGAATAATTTTGTATAGAAATTATACATATATGTACATATCTATTTACACATAATTGTTCGTGAATCGTCGGGAATAGTCGAAGGTCAAATGCATTCATGCAAATTGTTCCAAAGTTTTGAGACTTAACTTTACAGACTTTGCATATTGTGTCAAAATATTAAATCGTATTGAGAGTTTGGTTTGAAATTAGTCGAAATTTTCCGGGTCGTGACACATAATAAGTTGGATTACCTACCAACTAACCTCACTAGTGTATTTATGACCCATTTGCACTAGTTTCACACATTAAAGGTCAAGACTCCCAACTAATCACTAAAAGCTAGTGATTAAGGTTCTAAGACTTCCATCAACACATAACTAGGGTGTTTTCATACTCAATTTATCCCGCTAGGTCAAACCCACCCATTTGACCCATTTCAAGTCAACCATAAACCCTAGAACCAATTTTACTAACAACACACATGAGCTAGTGAATAACTAACTATTTTAGACTCAATAACACCAATTATTACTTTGAAACCCTAGGTTAGTCATTCTTGAGTCCTCTTGACTGAATCTTACCCAAAACCCCCAAAATCACCAACAATAGGTTTTATGTTCATCACTAACCCAAGTTCTAATCCTTACACAAATTAAATTAAGGAAATCAAAATTAGAACTTACCACCACAACTAAAACGTAGCTAGAGAGGAGATGAACAACTTTATAACTCGAGCTAAGACCCGAAACTAGCTCCCTCTTCCTTTACTTGAGCTTTCTCTCACTCAAATTTGGGTTTCTCTCACTAAAATTAAAGTAGAAAGAAAATGGTGGTTGAAAGTGGAGTTATGACTCCCAACCCACTGATTTGTGATCTTAACTCGTCCCCAAGTGAAATTACCATAATGCCCTTTCAAAATATCTAATTAAAAAGGCAGAACCCGGCTACAGTAGGAGTGCGCCGCGCGCACCCCTAAGTGTGCGCTGAGCGCACTTAGGCCTGATCATAAATCCGACTTCTGTTTAAAACCAGAATTATTCCCATGCTTTATGTACTATATTTACACTTATGTACAATAGATATTAGGGTGTTACATGAACCAACAATCAACTTCTTGATGATTTGTATTTTGACAAACTTTACATGGAGGGAAAGTTTTTTTCTTTGATGTTGAAGAGGAGCTTCGTGAGTTTGAACTTTTATTTCCTTTATAATTTCCTTTCTTATATGTGTTTTGTCTTGAATTCTCAGCCTTGTTATTTTTGAAAGAAGCTTGAAAAGCACCTTCAACCTTTTCTTCGGATCTCATAGAGACCCTCTGTTCTTGTGCTTGAAGCTTACTGGTTAGTTCAGAAACCGTAAGCATGCTAATATCACAAGATTCTTCTATTGCGGAAATTTTGGCTTCAAACTTTTGAGGGACACTTATCATTATCTTCTCCACCACTTTCTGGTCTGAAATCTTATCACCATGAAGTCTAATCTGATTAACAACATCCATTATTCGTAATGAATAATCATTCACGAGTTCATCATCGTTCATTTTCAACAATTCAAACTCTCGTCTGAGAGTCAATAATCAGACAGCTTTTACTCTATCAGAACCTTCATAAGTATCTTGAATTTTATCCCACACAGCTTTTGGTGTGTCCAAGTCCATTATTGAGGTGAAAATTTGATCAGCAAGTCCTGAATGTAAACATGCAAGTGCCTTATCTTTCTTCATCAACTCTTCTTCATAATTTTTTAGTTGAACAACAGTTGGGTTTGCTCTGAGTGCTGGAGGATCTTCATCAGTCTCTACAACCTTCCATAAACCTTGAGACTTCAAATATGTCTTCATCTTTACTGCCCAAATATGATAGTGCAACCCATTAAATGTTGGAATTGCTGGAGCAGTTGAACTAGATGCCATGTCTAGTCTAAAATTGTATTATCGTGAATATAACAGCCCCTTAAGAAGAAAGCTCTGATACCACTGTAAATGTTCAAGAATAGCATAGAATTCTACACTTGAAAGATTAAAATAGCAAGACTTTGTTGCTAAAGATTAAAATAGCAAGACTTTGTTGATAAGTAGATTAGAATAAATAATGGAAGTGTAGAATAGAAATACTTAGAAGATTGAGTGCATTATTTGAAGATTTGTTATCTTTTACAACTCTTGATTACAACTCCTATTTATAGGCTACAAAAAAACTAACTTTCTTAACTTCTAAGAAAACTTAATAGGTAAGTATCACGAATATCGATAATTACTTAACAACTAAGGATACTAAAATATCTATGTATCCTTAATGGATAAGAATACTTAATGGATAAGAATCCTTAATGGATAAGAATACTTAATGGCTAAGTATTCTTAATGGATAAGAATCCTTAATGGATAAAAATACTTAATGGTTAAGTATCCTTAATGGATAAGAATACTTAAAGACTAAGAATACTTAATAGCTAAAAAAACTTAATAGCTAAGTTTTCTTAGTAACTAAGTTTACATAACATAAGACAAATGTCTAATAACAATCTTAGATACACTAACATAAACTCAGTTAAGCCTTTCTAACCTTAATATCCCCAATGGAATCAAAGTTTGGTGCAAGTATGATCGATTTTTTGACTCTTATGATTAGAATATAGACCACAAAACAACCTAAAGAATATTATATGGGGTGTATTTGACAGAACGAGCCGAAGAGGGTGGTGGAGCTTATATCTCGCACGGAAAGTTATAGTTTATTTTTGTAAGTATATAGTAAAATAATTGAAGCTGTAAGCTTATAATTGTAAATTGACCTAAAACGACACAAATATAAAATGTAAAAATATAATACAATTTTTTATTATTATTATTATTATTATTATTATTATTATTATTATTATTATTATTATTATTATTATTATTATTATTATTATTATTATTATTACTTATTTCTAAAAGCATGTTTGAATAGCTTTAAAAGTTTTACATTTCAATAAGCTCCACTTTTTTTTACATTATTAAATATGGAGTATAAAATTAAACATATGACTAAGAGCTTACTTGAGTTATAAATTTAAGCTCAAACTGTTATCAAAACAAAAACTTCACTAAAATAAACTTTGAAGTAACTTGGTAGGTTCCAAATTCTTTCCTATACATGTATTAACATGCCATTCAAAACGACCTATTAGAGATTAAAGTGCTAGATTACCAATTTACCACTAATGCAAATACAGACTCATTCAAATACAATTGTTCAAATCATGAAGAAATGTTCTAAAAAAGTATACTTGGATTGTTTGTTTTTAGAATAATCAAGTTTGAGTTATGATTCCTATAAAGCTGATGATGCGTTTTAATTTTATACTCCGTATTTCAGTTATAACATAAAAGATTCCAGGATAAAGCATCAGATACTACATTGTGGAATCATGAAGTTATCTTTACAAAAATTAGATGAAAAGTATCAAAATGGTCGCGTGGCCTAATGGATAAGGCGCTCGCCTCCGGAGCGGGAGATTGTGGGTTCGAGTCCCACCGTGATCGTTTTGTCTTTTGTTATGCTTTTTATACAATATAAGATTACGACTCAAAAAGATTTACAAGTATCTTCAATTATTCCGTTCTTAAACAAAATGTATCCATTTGTTGATTAAGAAGGATTAAAAATTTTCAAATAATAATTCAGTTAGACCAGGTAGAGTAAAAATATTCGTCTTTGATCGTAAAAACTTTTTTTTGAAGGCAAGTTGTCAGCATCACCCAGAATTTAACCACCTTCGCGATCATATTTCACACACGCACACTCTTTCGAGAGGAAATCCGAATCTCAGTGCAGGAGACAAAGTTTGAATCCTGAATGGATTCAAAAGAAACACCCCGGGTCAATTAAAACCTTAAAGTACCATATAACATCATGGTTAAGAATCTTTTTTCATTTTTAGTGTTGTTAATTGAATCGAGCTAAGCTCCCACCATATGCTAATCAGTTGACTTGAGTTCAAAACAAAAAATACAAACTTGCAAACGTTGCACTTTTTAACCGAGTCAAGTTTGAACTTGATACTATGCTATGCTCGACTAAACTCAATTACTCGTAGAATATGATACGGTTCCTTTCTGTATGTAAATCACTACATACAGTAAGTCTTAGTCCACTCTTTCCACTATAGGAGTTACAAGTTATCCTCAAGTAGTCACGCTAGAGCTCGAAATTTTATAAGGGGTAAGGTGTTGAAAATCCAATTTTTTCTGTGTATTTATTGTTTTCAATTGATATGCGGAAATATTAATTGATACGATACTTGATTGAATATGAATATGAATATTACAGAACTAAAAAAGAGTTTAAACTTTAAAGGATTACATTGTGAATAGATTGTTTTATTGTTTCAAACTGATTCATTTCGTTTACAATGCATATGAACATGTTTAAATACATCAAATGGTCTAACGGCTATTTCCTAAAAAGGTTAGGCTCCATAAACACTTTTGGAGCCACCTTTATGTAAATGGAAATGTGCAGATATGTATCCGTTTTGTTGTCTTGATGGCTGGACTTGGTTTGGCAGCTTGTGAAAGTCTCTAAAGGGAGACTCTTGACTTCTTGTATTCTAACATTTATAAGTTAAAGTTTGACATTTAGTGTATTTCTTTTATTAAAAGTCGACGTTATGCCCCACTTTTCGCTCGGCAAGAAAGAAAAAAAACTATATCCACCACCGATTGGTTCAACTGCCGCCCATGTCGCGAAATGAGAAACCCTAATCATTAACTTTAAATCTTTAATCCTACTCAACTGCCAACAATTTTTACTCATTCATAACCTTACAATCAAATCTCAGCAATCACTAATTATAAACCCTAGATTATAATAGGAGATTGATCTTAACCGCATTGGTCTTGAATTTCAACTGAACTCACACAGTTGTTATGGTTAACGATCATACCTAAATATTCATCAAACGAAAGCAAAAATGGAAGACATCCATTAATCATGATTCAATGGAAATAGACTTGAATGCAACGCAGTTGAACATTGTTTTTATACAATTTTTGCTGAACAACACAGCATTTACATTGACAAGTTTTACCAACAAAAAAGTTGTAGCGTTAAGTCCTGACCACCTTAAACTAGTTCTGGTTCCAGGCTTCCAGCTCCCATCACAGGTCGTCGAAGAACAGGTCATCAACTGGTCAATACATAATCCTAAATGGGAGACAAGTTTCTGTTCCGTTTCACCTTCATCCTGCTTAATTTCATCTCAAAATATGAGATTTGTACGAATCCCGTGTAATCAAGCATATCTCATTGCTAGCTCCTCCATCGAATTCAAAACACATCAACTGAAATTATTAGTTGAAACCGGAGACTCAGCAGGGCAGTCTTATTTTATAAATACATGGTGAAGTTAAAGAATATAAACTTGCATTATTCAGCTAGGCAAGAACCAACAGAACCAAACCTATTAAATATCCCAGGTAAAATAAATAAATAAGAAATCCAAACAGCAACTGCAAAAACCATAATAGTCAAATTATTAATTTTGGATATAATTAAACAGATTTTGTTAAACATGTGAGATGGATTTTAGTAGACAAATAGATCACAAAAACTGTTCATCTGTGGAAACCATCTCTACGGTTGTCTGGCCGCTGCCTATTTTCAACAAATGAGAAGTTCGTTATCAGTCGATAAAGAATTAAACACTGTAAAAACAAGCATTTGTTATACGCATTACTGTGTATAAATAGAAAAACTGAGATCAAAACCTCATTCTATCTACAATCGAATACAGCAATGCAGTCATAAAACATCCATCATGATGAAATATAAGAAACAGACATATCAAATTATTCAAATGATGAACCTATTTTAAGACCATAATGGATTCAAAACTAATCAGCCATTCAGCCAATACACATTTTGCAGAACTTAAGCTGAGTTGGTAAATGCAAGCCTTAAACTATACAGACATACATATAATTACATACACATATAAACAAATATCATACAAAAAGCCCTAATTTTTGATAATGTGAGATAGATATTAGTAGACAAGCAGATTTCAAAAACTGCTCATCTGTGGAAACTATCTCTACGGTTGTCTGGCCGCTGCCTGGTTTCAACATAATGTAAAAAAACCAGGCTTTTAATATACGCATCGTTGTGTATAAATAGAGATACAGATATTATTATATAAATAATATATCACTCTATTTACAATCGAATACAACAAATGCAATTGATAATATAAAATTTGTAGATTATTAATAAAATTGCAATCAAGAGAGGGCTCATATCAAGTGTAGTTTTAGAGATCTCTGTCATCGCGGTGGATTAAATGTAATTAACTACAAAAACAAAATGAAACCCTAATTCGATGAACTGTATATGCCATGAGTGCCAATCATTGTAACGGATTACAAATGAGGCGGCAAAATTCAGCTCATCGAATTACCGCTAGAGCCTTCTCTCTTTATAATCATAGCCATAAAATATACAATTCATAGTTTAAAAAATAGTAAAGCAGACGATAGCAACGACGGCAGGCGGTAGATTGGTTGCTAGGGTTTAATTGGTTGGTGAGTGGATGGTGTTTATATAGAGTATAACGATTTAGGGTTTCTAAGTTTGTTTTAGGATATGTGCAATACGGCATCGTTTCTAAGAAAGTTAACTGGTAGTTAACGGGGAGATAACGGCAGTAGATACTCATTTAACGAGAAGAGAAGTAAACACTCGAATTGATTATTTGTTTTTTTATACGAGTACTAAATAAACAACATGTTTTAGTTTCTTTCCATGTTTTTAGTTTCTTTGTCATTTTCGTCGTTGGCTCGGATTTAGACAGTGTTCTCTTACAATCCTGTCGTTAGATTCTTGTTTTCTACTTTCGAGCCATGTCCGTGTTTATTTCTTATTTTTCTTTATTTTTTTCTTTTGAAGAAAAAGATTTTGTTATATAAAATTCTCGTTTTTTTGTATAAAAAAAGCCTAAATAAACAACATTGATCGGGTCAATGGTTCATATTGAGGGTAATGTTTTTGCAATTATATTGGTTAAATGTAATTTAACTTTTATTGGTTTGTGAGTTTAGTTCGATAGAATTTCAAATGGATTGTATGATCTTGTCAAATAGAGATAAAACTGAAGATTGAGATTTAAGTCTAACTCAAATCGCATTGGTCCAAGTTATTATTGCATAAATGGGATAGATGGAGTATTTAATTGCTTTCAAGTTAGATTATCTAGTTCAAATAGCATATGGAGTAATATTATTTCTGATGTCTCTTATTTTCACAATTAATCCACCATCTCTTGTTCTCCTCTTCACAAAAGAACTGGGGATGGCACAAGTGTTCATTTTCTGGTTCGATGCTTGGATTCCAGTGAAAATAAATAGTCGTTACAAATGAAAATTCAAAATGTAAATTGTAATTGTTCAAATGCATAAATGTAAATGATAATGCGGACTCCAAGTAGCAGCATAGCACCAAGTAGCATAGTTAGTTATCACCTGAGACAAAACATGCTTAAAAGTATCAATCAAAAAGGTTGGTGAATTCATAGATTTATTGGTAACAACGAAAGTTTTTAGACCACAAGATTTAGTTATAAAACTTTGATATAGACATATCAGTTCGAAAGTAGTGCTGAAGTGTATGATATCGAGACTAAACAAATTTACCCCATAACACTTTATCCGTTCGTATCGTTAAATCATTATTATGTATCCATTGACCAACGGTCACCTGAATAGAGACGTTGCTCTCAATAGGTCTACTCACAATAATTAAGCTTGCATTTATACGTAGCAACTAACGATATCATGGCAAGAATTTAGCATGAAACATAGCATGGCAGCACAATTATAGTTTGAGCACTTGTGTCTAAAACGTAAAACAGTTTAAAAGCAATCATTTGTCTCAGTGTCTCACCCCAAGATTTGTAAAACACTAATAGTAAAAGTGGGGCTATGAAGTTCACCTTAACAGCAGATGAAATTTATTCCACGGATGTAAATAAACGAGAGTAAACGACCGAGATCTAGAGATATAAGTCTATTTTTTTGTTGGAACTTTTGCATCTTGAAGCCGATGTAATTTTTTTTTCTACCGCTAGAGCATTTTTTTTAAATAAAAATTTTCATCCTTCAAAAAAAGGACAAATCTGTACTAGCAATTTATGCACACGTTAACAACAACCAAACAACAACCAAACCGTAAGAGTCGTCAGAAAAGTCCAAAAAAGTAATAATACAATATTAAGAATAAGGTAAAAAGGGACATATATTAGCAACAAAAAGTAAAGTATTACACAAAATGATATTCTAAAGAAGACATGTATATTCCTTCTCCAGATCTTTACTACTCAGTGATCACCATACCAAATCTGCAGTTAACCACTAATCAACCTACATTTCTTGTTCATGCAGGCTCAAGATAGCAGACTCTGGCTAGACCATCTGTCGATAATGGTTGGACCCTTCGACCAGTCATGCGAGCCATAAATCAGATGCAGTTATAAATTAGAAAAAACCGAGCACCATGCATCCAAAACTGCCTGATCGGTGGTTCATTTACTAACAAGCAACAGCAGACTCTGGTTCCTGTTCTGGTTCAAATTCTAGTTCAGGTACAGGTTGTATGTTGTCACTCGAGGGTGTGACCAAAGGACTCTTCTGGAATTCGTTTCTTAACTGCCCACAAGCCGCACTTGCATCTAAACCTCTTGTCTGACGTACACTAACAGTTATTTTACGCGACTCTAGCATAGATTGGAATATACTGATCTGCAATTGAAGTTTAACATGACCTTAAATGAGTATGTAACCATAAACAACCTTAAAAAAGCTGATGTCATGTCGTAGTAATCAGATAATCAAAATAAAAAACGTACTGCTTTTCTGTAAGGACGCTTATACTCGGTACCATCTATCGGATTAAATGGAATCAAGTTCACGTGATACCCAGGTCCCCATTGATGAAGTAATTCAGCAAGTTCTTTTGCATGCTCCACATCATCATTGACTCCAGCTGTTATTATACTCAATTAGTATCAATTTAAGAATGCGATTCTAATGCAAAAATATATGTGAACGCAAAATCGTGTACCTAATAGTGTGTACTCAAAGGACACTCGTCTACTAGTTTCATGAAAATAATCCCTGCAGTCTTTCATGATTGCTTCTAAAGGGTATGCTTTTGCACTCGGAACAATCTTTTCCCTTAGTTTCTGATTAGGAGCATGAAGGCTTAAGTACATAAAAACATTACAAGAAATTAGTCAAGAAGCACACGTTGACTTTGTAATCCAAAGTCAAAAGTCAAAACATCAACAAGTGAGTGAATGTTGCTTACCTAAGAGCCAATGTAGACTGTAGTTTGTGTGAAGCAAGCCTCTTTATAGTATTTGGAACTCCAACAGTAGAAATCGTCATCATTCTTTGTCCTATTTGTATATCCTTATAAAACGGTAATATTAATTTTAGTAAAAACTAGAAAAAAATTCGAACGCGCGTTGCTGCGGTTGTATTTAACGCGCGGTCGAATTTAGATATACGCTGTTTGGTACCTAATATATCTAATAGGTTGGGTTGTTTGTTGTACGTGTATGTATATGTATGAAATATAGCCCGAAATATTTAGTGTTTTATTAATGATGTCCATTTCGCGTATAGTTAGTCGCGTTGTGTTCGTAAAATTATTTCGAGTTGAACGGTGGTCTCATAAAAATTTAACTCGCACCAAGCGAGAAGATAGGGCCCGTTAAAAATTCGGGTGGAATTAGTTTCTTTTATTTTAATAAAATTATATATTTACTCTTTGAACCCCTGAAAAAATGTAAACTTGAGGGGTCGCTGTGTAAATTGAGCCAAAGTTGAGGGACATATTGCAGTGTGAACGCAAACTCAAAACGACAATCCGAAACAACTTAAACGACGAAATTCTGGGTGTTTTTTAGTATATATATAGCCTTTACAAAACGGTAATATTAATTTAATGGCCCAACATCTTTAAACCATAAACAAGAATAAATAAATAGCCCATATATAACAGTATGTTTATTGTGAACCTTGTTTAAACATCGATGAGCAGCAAGAACTTCTTTCATATTTAGCATCGGCTCACCCATTCCCATAAAGACCACATTTGTAACCCTATTGTTGAAAACCTCTTCTATTGCCAATACCTAACAACAAATATTTCAAAACAACTAAATTAATAAAATCAAATTAAATTAAATGATTAATAAGAATAACCAATCTTATATCATTACTAAACAAAAGCTCGTGAATTTTTATTACCTGTTCCACGATCTCATGCCCTTTAAGGTTTCTGGAGAAGCCTCCTTTGCCAGTAGCACAAAATGAGCAGCGTAAAGGGCATCCTACCTGATTAATCATATTCAACAACAAACGTACTTTTTCAGCTGAGTAATAATTAGTAACAAAAACCACTAAAGGTAGCAGTTAGATTACCTGCGATGAGACACAAGCAGTAAGTCGAACAGAACCTTTATCATCTGTCACCGGTATTCCAACTGTTTCGACTAATCGGTTATCTTCCAATTTTATCAGCAACTGAAATTCAATCAAACATTAAATATCACAACAAATGAGAACCAACATCAATTATAGTTTTATAAAGTTTGAAGATGATTAACCTTGATAGTGCCATCAGCTGCAACCACAGAACTATGAACAGACGACCTCCCAACCACATAACCAGCTTCTTGTAATTCCGTTCTAAACGCCAGAGGCACTTTTTACACACGGAAACATTCAATTAATAAACTCAAGAAAACACCACCAATATTACGTTACAGCAACAATATACTATCACACAGCTATAGCCGTTCTTGAAGGTACGCAAAAACTGTGATAACACATGGCCTCCAAATTAAAGTTATTGTACAATGAGCGCGTTAAGGTAGAAATGTTGGAGAAACTACAGATATGTACTTATATGTGTTTGATGCATCAAATTAAGCACCATTTTCTATCAATCCGATACATCATTTTCCTTTTATTATATTAAACTGATACATTTTAATTTTTAACCTATAAACGAATCCAACATATATTTCATTCTGCGCTATCATTTATCCATAATCATTTCTAACATAATCAGTTATTGTTATTAAAATTATAATTAACTCACTAAAAAATAAAAGCATTATTGCTCACCTTGACTGAATTCTTTAATATATTTTACCCTTCGCTTATACAAAAGATGATGCAACTGCTTGCCTCTATAACCTTGCTAAAAAATAAAAATAAATAGATAAAAATCCCAAATGTTTAACTGAACCAAAAAACTAGGTTATATCAAATTAAATTTAGAAAATTGGAGGTGAATATAATTGAACAATATTATACCTGACCGAAATTAATGGCGAGCTGTTGAAGTTGTTCTTCCGACATGCCCAGAAGCACGGTGGATTCCGGTGGCGATGTTTTCGTTTTGGTGGTGGTGGTGGTTGAGGGGACGGTGACGACGGTGCGAGAGGAAGAGACGATAATGGCACGTGACCTGGCTGCACGTGCTAGTGGTGTCACGGAACACATGAACTGTAACAACGCCATTGATAGACCTTGGCCGACTACACACAAAACCTCGGTTGTTAATAGACGATAACGATATTAGATATTTCAAGGTTTAACGTTTTTATTAACGGTGTCGTTTTATGACTCAAAGTCTCAAACCTAGACACCTTATTATTTTACTTTTTTGGTTTTAAATAGGTTTTTAGTTAAACTATTGTAAAGTTAAGTTCAACTCGATAAGATTTTATGAGAGGGTCTTCACTCACCAATTATTTAGCGTCACATCAACACTTTTATCTAATTTCTTTTTCAGGAATAAACACTCCCAACAATAACACTCCTCCTTTCATATTTTTATTTTTTTTATTTTTATATTATCAAACAATTATTATTATTTGTATTATAAATTTTAAATAAACAACATAAAACTAAAATTTCATTAAAATTAAAAATTACAATAATTTCATTAAATTACATGTAATTTAAACCTTAAAAACTAAATTGATTAAATATTGAAGTATGCTTAAATATTGTGGGCCCAAAATCTATACAAAAATTAAAAATATATCCCCTTATCTTCATTTTCTCTTTTCCTCACGTTCATCTCTCATTCATCTCTCTCACCTGCAAATTCATTTTTCTCACTCCAATGTTAAACCTCAAATATAAAACAAATAAATAAAATAATAATAATAATAATAATAATAATAATAATAATAATAATAATAATAATAATAATAATAATAAACAAGAATCCCGTCCAGAAATCTGCTCAAAATGGACGAAGTGGGGGACGAACTAGCTGGGCGGAGGCCTGTGCGACCTCGTGCCATCGGCGCCCAGGTGGGTGAGCTTGTGGGCGGGTGGCTGGGCGAATCATTAGGACCTCTCTGATAGTTTAACTAAATAAACTGATAAGTTCTAAGGAATTATATGAACTTAAATGTCCATATAAAAACTAACTAGTACCGATGCAAAAAAAATGTTATTTTTCACTCCTTCGGGCTATACATACGCTGTCAGTGAGGTTTAGGATTAAATATGATATCATTTGTGATAATAGCGGTACCAAACCCCTATGTTATCTTTTGAGATGGTTAAAATAATTATACATATAGTCAATGGGAGATGGTTTTAGTATATGTTCAGATACATTTGTTGACTCGAATTGAATGAATTTATTGTGGTTGTGTAAATTCATAGTCGCATTCCTTGTCAAAAAGTTAACTCATCCTCGTCTTTTTGTTCATATACAAACCTAAGAATAGAAGATTTGTACATGTGTACTTTCTACATACTTCGAAAACTTGAACGACATATAACTAGTTAGAACTTAAACTTACACATTTGGACCATATGTTCTTTCTCAATTCTATGTCAAGTTATACACAAATCTAAGTTTACCTACTACCACTTGTAAATATCGCACGTCTTAGATAAGAAATGGTATTATTATCATTATCTCTACGAATCGATTCATTTATCGCACATTCTGCGGCTTTTTGCAATTCTTGAATCTGCTCTAATGCCTTAACCAACTCATCAACATTCGCGGATAGTACACTAGTAAGACTAATAATACTAATAAAAAACTAATAATATAATAATACTTATAATAATATCAATAACAATATTAATAATACAAACAATGCTAATAAAAATACTAATAGTAGTACTAATAATATTAATAATAACATTATTAATACTAGTAATAACATTAATAATAATACTAAAATTCTTAATAAAAAAAATTAATAATACTAACGATATTAATATAAATAGTATTAATGCTAATTATAAGAATAATATTATTAATAAAAATACTAATAATATACTAAAAATACTATCAATAATAATAATTCTTAAAAAAATACTAATACTCATAGTAAAATACTAATACTAATTATAACTCTTATTATATCAATAATCAATAATATTAATAATAATAATAATAATATTAATAATAATACTAATACTACTAATAAAATTCTAATAATAATACCAATAATACTAGTTTAAATATTAATAATACTAATATAAATATTAATAAAAAATACTTATGGTAATACTAATAATACTAATATATATAGTAATTATAATACTAATATTACTAATAATAATAATAACAATACACTAATGAAATACGAAAATTTCTAATAATAATTACGATAAAACTAATAAAAAATACTAGTAATATTAGTAGCAGAGTAATAGTAAGAATACTAAATAAATACTAATAATACTAAAAATATACTAATAATACAAAAAATATACTAATAGTACAAACACTAATAATACTAATAATACTGATAAACTTTTTACAATACAAATAAAAATTCTAAAAGTACCAATAAAATACATAAATATATTAATAATAATACCCATAGTACTAAGAAAAACACTAATAATACTACCTTTATTCTCAATACAACTTAAAAAAATATAATACAAGTAATAAAAATACTTTAATGCTAACAACAATACTAATAAAAACTAATAATACTATTATTAGTTTTATAATATTTTAATAATACTAATGAAAATATAATTATTATTAATAATAGTACTAATAATATTAATATCAATAATAGTACTTAAAATAATACTAATAATAATTAATAATTAATAATACTTATAATAATACTACTAATACTAATAACACTAATAATAATAATACTAACAATATTAATAATACTAATAAAAATACTTATTATAATTATAATACTATTAATACCTATATAAATACTTCTCGAAATTCTAATAGTACTCACGATAATAATAATAATACTAGTAATACTAATATTTATTAATAATAAATCTAAAGTTCTTAGTAAAAAACTAATAATACTAATTGTAAGTAACTATAGGGGGTGAATAGTTACTTAATACGAATTTTAAAACTTTTTCGATGATCAATAAGATTTGAACGATACTTGATCACCTTAATCAACTAAAACCAACATGTGGTGTGTTTATGTTTGTAATAGTGCGGAATGTAAAGTAAGGAACATATACACAAGGATTTATAGTGGTTCGGGTGGATGTTAACTAATCTATCTTAATCCACTCTCCGATTCACTAATCGGGATTTCTTGCTTCACTAAGCACATTTCTCCAAATCCAGTGGATATCCGATTTACAAGCCTTATACTTCTTCTTAGATAATTAACCTAATCCTTCTATCACTTTGAAAGATTACCTCCAACTTAGATCAACTTGTCTTCAACTTGGATAAGTATTAATCTCCAATGAGATTAATCAACTCCCTAGTTCCCTTTAAGGAAGAAGATAGCTAAGCTAGCATATTCTTATAATTACAAAGTACAAAGACTCACCCTTTTTCAGTGATGATAATTCTAAGACAATTATAAGAATTATTACATCACTATGCAAACTTACAAAGATTAGAATTTAAAAGTAAGTTTACAAACACCCCTTTTATAATCTATGAGATTATAAAACTTCTCTTGTTAATCACAAACATATGTATGAATGTTATGTTCTTGTGATTCTCTGATGATTTTGAGTTGTAGCATGCAAGAGGTCCAAGTTTTCAAAGTTCTCCAAGTCTTGCTATTTATATGGAGAGATAAAAAGTCAGCCCTGTCTGCGGCCTGACCTACGGTCGATCGTGGTTCGATCGCACGTGTTCCAGTCCAAAATATATATCCATTGTATAGCCATTTGAATCAGTTTTGAACATCACTCCTTGGACACTTTACTTCATTTAACGCCTGCAAAAAGATACCCAACATCATATACAAATACTATATGCATTAAATATCCATTTACCTTGGATGTATTGCCTTGATAGTGACTTATCATGCTCAAAGTGGAAAGTCTAACATTCTTGGATACAAGACATGATAATCATTTGAGACAATCTCATTTTTATCATAATCCTTTATTTGTAATTAACACATTTTCTAAATCTCTATTGGTTGGTCAACATGTCATTGATGACAAAAACTCACTTTAATCACAAAGCATGCTAGTATTCAAATTTAAACTTGTTTGTAATTAAGTAAGTGTGGTAATGATGTCTTGACAAATTAAGCAAGTAATAACAATTAAACATGTTGCAAGACATCAAGTTAATCAAGTTTAAACTTATTCATAAACTTAATTTTAGACTTTAAGCAAGCCTATGTGTGTTAATGTTTCATTGTCTTTTAAGTTTACTAGATTATGACATTCCAAATATTATCCAAGTAACACAATCATATAATCAAGTAGTCTAAACACTAGTTGGTGGAATCTAACTTGTAACACATAGCAAGACATGGTTCATTCATACATATATTAAATAACTACATAACATTTAGCACTTAACACATACTCAAATAATACACATGTACTAATAGCAAGTAGTCAAGTATATTATACATGTAATGACTAGCAAGAGATCACTAAGTAATCTTAGAATTAAGCACATAGTAATAACATAACCTTAAACTAAGACTATGTAAGTTTTACTTGCAAAGTGACATTTGCAAGATTAATGTATAAGCATACATTAATGTCCAACACATGTATAAGGAAAAAGCAACTATTGGTTGGGACTTGGTGACCATCCTAAGAATGTCTAGATACATTTTAGATGTACATATTTTCCTAAAACACTTATATGTTTTTCCTTAATCAAGGCTTAATTGTCATTAAGGCGTCATTAGGCGTGATTAACCAAGATTAGTGTTCTAGTGACCAAAACTCCTTTGGGAATGAAGGAGGCAACTATCCTAAGCATGTTTGAACAAGTTTCATGAATTATAGATGCCCATAAGTGGTCAAACATTTTTCGATCAAAATCTAGACAGTAGGTTTCTGCGGTCGATCCACGGTCAGCCCCGGAGTCGACCGTGCAACTCAGATTTCGTAAATCTGAGGTGCACTAACCGTGTGCTTTACGTTTTCCGTTTTAAGCTTTATTTGGTTTTTGATCATTTGTTAGAGCAAGTGTGAATTAATGAACTTGTTTATTTATGTCAAGATGTCTACCATCACCTTTAGCTATGTGCATATGTCATCATCAAAACACTTATTGTTATGGGTTAAGATTAGTATAGTCATTAAGCATAATCTCATGTTAACCCACATTCTCCCCCAACAACTAATAATACTAACAATATTAATATAAATAGTTATAATGCTAATTATAAGGGTAATAATATTAATAAAAATACTAATAATAATACTAATAATGCTATCAATACTAATAATACTAGAAAAATACTACTGATACAAATAATAATTCTAATCATACTAATACTAATAATACTAATGAAATTCTAATAATAATACCAATATTACTAATTTAAATACTAATAATACTAACAATAATACATAAAAAATACTTATCATAATTACAATACTAATAATAACATTATAAATACTTCTAAAAATACTAATAGTACTCACGATAATAATAATAATAATACTAATAATGTTAAGAAGATTATCAATAAAAATTCTAATGATAATACTAATAATACTAATAAAAATGTATACAATACAAATAAAACACTGATAATACTAATAATAATACTACTAATACTAGAAATATATGCTAATAATACTAACAACAAAGTAATACCAATAGTACAAAAAATACTAAAAAGTAGTAATGATACTAAAGGTACTAATAATACTAATAAAATTATTAGTAATACTCAAAAAAGTACTAACAATACAAATAAAACTACTAGTAATACTAATAAAAATGCTACAAATACTAATAACAATAATACTAAAAAGAATATTAATAATACTAATAAAAATACTATTAGTACTAATAATAATAGTAATAAGATTAATAATTCTAATAAAAATACTTTTAATACTAATAACAGTACCAATAATACTAACAATACTAATAAAAAACTAACAATATTAATAAAAATATTACTAATAATACTAATAATAACACTAATAATACTAATAATAGTAATAATAGTCATATTCGTAATTAAAAAACTAATAATAATAATAATACTAATAATACTATTGTTATACTAATGGTACTAACAAAATTACTAATAAAAATATCAATAATACTAATAGTAATACTACTATTTCTAATAGTATTTCGAATAATAATAATAATAATAATAATAATAATAATAATAACAATTAGTAATAATAATAATAATAATAATAATAATAATAATAATAATAATAATAATAATAACCATACTAAGAAGAATACTAATAATACTAATAAAATGCTAATACTAATAAAAATATTAGTATTAAAAATACTAATATTACTATCAAGGCACTATTTGTATGTAGAGAATTAATGAATTTTGATGCATAGTGGAAGTAACATGTATATACTATATATGTGTACAATATATTTATAATTACGCTTAACCACGGTAATTATAGATGTAAGTTGAAGAAATAGGCGTGTCATGATCATGATTGGATCTTTATGAAACTATATTCTTAATGGTAAATAGTGTAGGGAAGAAGAAATTAAATGTCTTGGAGGAGATATGGGTTCGTGAATGGCGTGATGGCGATCTTTCGACAACTGAATGAGAAGTGATTTTGGAAAGTACTTTAGAATCGGGTGCGCTCGCCCTGCGAGAATGGCCTTGAACCCGCCAGTCAAGTAAAAATAATAAAGAAAGAAGTACTGAGGTTTTGCGAGGCGTTGGGAACTTGGGATCGAATATTTCTGGCACCGGGCGAGAAGACCTTAGTTGGAGATGGGTGAGAACGACGAATGTAATATGTGACAGTGAATAAAATTAAAGCGAAAAAACAAACGTTACCCATTTATAATGATTAAATCAACAAATTATATTCTGAGAATAAATTACATATTAAAATGAAATTGCCATATAAGAAAGAGATTTAGGGTGTTTTGTTTACCTCTTAATGGAATGGTTCAGCGCTGAATGCTGAACCATTCAGCATTCAGTACGTTTGTTTCTGACATCCGAATGACATATAATGCTGAATGGTTCAGATATTCAGTGTTGAACCATTCAGAGTTGAGGTAGTCTCTTCAACGAGTAAGCACATAAATTATATGTAATATCCCATTTAAATTATATTAAAACACTTACTGAACAACTATATTCTAGTTATTATTCATATAAATGTTAATAAGGTTATTTTACATCATTAACATTACTCATTCAAAATTATAATCCAACAGCTTATAGTCATTTAGAACCAAACTCATTCATAACCTTTGAATCATTCAGATTATTAACCATTCAATGCTTAACCATTCAGTTTTATTAAACACACCATTAAACGCAAAAAAGTAAAATGTATTCTCTTGAGCTTAGTTGCTACAAATGATAAATAGGAGTCTACGATACTTTATCAAAATATGCTGAAGGCCGAGTTAGTTCTTTTGTGATTTTGGGGACGAAATCATCTTTTTTAGGGTGATTAGGCTATAATGATAGTGATTTTAAAGATATGTTAAAGGTTTATTATTGTTGATTTTAGGAACAAAATCATTTTAAATGGGATATGCTACAATAAACCGAGTTAATTTCATAAGTTTAAATGCAAAATATTAATATTTATACGTGATATAGAAATTAAGTACGTAAATTAACTTAACTAGAAAATGGGTTCGGCCCGCTTCGCTGGGCCAAAAGACGTCGCTATTGACAGAATGGTTATTGTCGTACGAACTTATATAATTCTCGTTAAAATATCTCGTATTACGTTTTATAAAATAAGAAAAAACAACAAACAACACAGTTAACCCATTCAAAATTAACATAATTCAACTAATAAAAAAAAGAGGACACATTAATAAATAAAAGAAGTTGAAGACAAAATATATTGGGTAAAAATCCATGACGAAACGGTTATTGTCGTACGAACTTATATATTTCTCGTTAAAATTTCTCGTATTGTGTTTAGTAAAATAAAAAAAATAAACAAAAAACTCAGTTAACCCATTCAAAATAACATAATTCAACTAATAAAAAAAAATGACACATTAAGAGAAAAAACAAAAAAGAAAAATAAATTTTTTTTTTTGACCAATCATAACTTTTCACGTGGTCCAATTAAATTAGAAAAATATTACGCTAATTAGTATATATAGTTTAGTAAAATAAAAAAAATAAACAAAAAACTCAGTTAACCCATTCAAAATAACATAACTCAACTAATAAAAAAAATGACACACATTAAGAGAAAAAAACAAAAAAGAAAAATATTTTTTTTTTTTTGACCAATCATAACTTTTCACGTGGTCCAATTAAATCAGAGAAACATTACGCTAATTAGTATATATACTAATAATAATGTGTGAATTTGATATTAAATCACACTTTATTATTAATTAAATTAATTCTAGTAACTGTGATCATTACCTTTCAATTAAGTTTGAAATTAAATGAGATAAAATATATTGAACATCTCCATATCCATTATTCAATATTTATCTATTTAGATAATTTAAATCCGCTTTAAGCGAATCGGATGAAACTTTATTGACTCGAATATTAATTGTTATCTCTACTCAAACCTAGACACCTTATTATTTATACTTTTTGTGTTTTAAATAGGTTTTTAGTTGGATTATGTTTTAAGGTTGTTCAACTCAATTAAATAAACTTACAAGATCTTATGATCCAGATAAGCACATATTTTTTTGGTTATTTTAAACTGGTTATATTAAACAAAGTTGTAGGGAATTATATAAACTCAAAAGATATGAGTAAGATTCTACATCTCACCAACGAGCTTATAGCTCAGTGGTACCCGATGCCTTTAATCCCTGGGCCCACAGTGGGGGAGCTTTGATCCAAGATTCTACATCTCACTTGTGGTATTGGATTTTGTTCTTGTTGTAATTGTCCATTGAAAACTAACTATTATGGATATAAATATGATGTTTTTTTTCCCGTTGAGCTACACAACATATTGGTGATGTTTGAACCTGATACCTTTTGTGATGACACGAGGACCTAATCGCTACGTTACGTTAAAATAGTAAAAGAAAATTCATATAAAAACTTAAGAACAGCAGATTTGTAGATATGTTCATTCTACATTACTCAGAAAACTTGGATTGACCAACTTTGAATGGCATATAACTAGTCAAAACTCAAACTGTACACCAAAATCATCCCTTCCTCTTTCTCAATTCTACTTCAAGTTATACAAAATTCGAAGTTTTAACCACTGCCACTAGTAGAAGCCACAGGCCTCGGATAATAAACAACTTTATCATCATTATCTTTACGAACTGATTCAATTATTTCACTTTCTGCGGCTTTCTGCAACTCTTGAATCTGCTCTAACGCTTTGACCAACTCATCAGCATTGGGTCGGTGTTTAGGTTCTTTCATAAGACATTTCATTGAAAGTAAGGCTGCTTTGGTCGCAGCAGGAGCAGAATATTGGCCTTTGATACGTGGGTCCATGATGTGAAGGATCTTACGCTTGCTCGCCAAAAATGGTTTAGCAAATATAACTAGTACTTGTTCACCAGATGGACGGTTTTTGTCGATGCATCTTCTACCAGTTAAGATCTCAAGGAGAACCACTCCGAAGCTGTATATGTCACTTCTTTCAGTCAGGTGACCTAATATGAGGTTGAATTAACAAAATATTTAATATTAAAATTAATATTAATATTAATATTAATAACGATTACAAAAAATGTTACTCTCCTTGTCCCAAAATAACTGTTCCAATTTGACTTTTTAAGTCCTTTATGTTTGTTTCTATATATTTCTGTTTGTGTTATATAATATTTGATGAAAATTGTACGAATAAAAACTTGTTTAAAATCCAGTCTGTTCATACAAATTTTATCAAAGATTATAAATAGCAAACAAAAATATTTTTAAGTCAAAGTAAAGAAAAAAGACTTTGAAAGGTAATGGGACAGTTATTTTGAGATGAAAGGGAGTATTTTTTATTTTATTTTTTGATAAATTCTAGGCGACTATGACATCTTCTTTAGCTTCCGATCGAAAAGTCAACGTGTACCACTTGGCTGGAAGCAATAATTAACGTAAGATTGAGAGGCATTAATGCAAAGGGGGAAGTCAATCAAGTTGAAAATAACGTAGACGGATATTTGATCCAAAAGAGTTCCCATTATGCAATAAAATGTGGCAAAATGGGTATGTCAAGTTGGTTGGGCTGGCTTTTTTTCTTCAAGTTAATTGGTCGGGATGGGGGGATGATATGTCAAAACGGGTTTTGGGACATTGGGTCAAAGAATGAATTTTGAAAAGGTCTAATCTTTATGAGGATTGTAAGTATTCAATTAAAATCTATCATATTTAAGGGCACGATGATTAGACTTACACTTTCGGCAACCTTTGACCATTTGACCCGTATAAACAAGTTACTTGTTAATTCGGTGGTTTTCCCGAAACATAACCCAAATAGATACATCATAAGTAAATGGGTCGAAATTGTCACATTTGGTAGATAACATTACCTGTGGCCATGTATTCAGGAGCTGCATACCCATGGGTACCCATAACCCTTGTAGAGACATGGCTTTTACCATCAGTCGGCCCATCTTTCGCCAACCCAAAATCCGAAAGTTTTGCATTGTAGTTCTGAAAGCATGCACATACGAAAAATATGTAACACACGGAAACAAAAACTAAGCAAAGTGAGACCCCTATCATGAACTAAGTTAATAACTAAATATTTCAGACGTACAGAATCGATCAATATATTCGATGACTTGAAATCGCGATATATCACTTTTGCTTCAGGACTATGTAAGTATGCAAGGCCCTTCGCAGCACCAAGAGCAACCTTTATACGAAGTTTCCAAGAAAGAGGTTGAAAGTAAGAACTTCCTGTCACACAGATTATGTGAACAAGTGATTAATAGATATTTATGAATACAAGATCCATTTACATTGAGGTGGCGATTTTGACCCATATACTTTATCAATGTTAAAAGTTGCCCAAAGTCTAATCTACTACATACAAGTTCCTTAATCGCTCTGTTACTATTGTAATCACTATTGTTTTTGTGACACATTTCAACCTGAATCAGTGATCCAACTAGCTCTTCTATACATAACCGATTAATTACAGTTACAATTGTAACAATTACATATAACTTACTCCTGAAGAGATGGTTCTCCAAGCTGCCACGTGGCATGAATTCATACACAAGGAGTCTGTGGTCATCCTCTAGGCAATAACCGATCAATTTCACAAGATTTTGATGATCCAGTTGCCCTAAGTAATTAATTTCCGCCTGCATCAATATTATAACAATACCATCTTAGCAGGAAAAAAAAAAAACTAATTTCACAAAATTTTGATGATCCTAAACACTTACCAACCATTCTTGGTGACCTTGAATACCTTCATGGTTTAACCTCTTAACAGCAATCACAGTACCAGTACCTGGTTTGGCAGCTGCAAGTGATTGTTCATCAATCCAACCTTTAAATACTGAACCAAACCCACCTTCTCCTAACACGCTATCCGGCCGAAAGTTTCTCGTGGCCGATTTCAGTACGTTAAAACTAAACGACTTCAAATTTGTTGACTGTAAAATCTCAGCTTGGCTCCTAGGACTAGGCGGTACCGATGCAGATGTAACCTTACCTATTACAACACATAATTATATACATCATGTTATTATGATAATACTAACATAACATATAATCTGTAACTGTGCCCAAAAGGCTTGATTATAGTGGCATGACTTAGCAATAAATCAAGAAATAAACAAACCACAACTGTGTCATTAACAAGGGTAAAGTAAGTTTATCCAACACCCCTAAATACAATTTAACTATTTAAAAAAAAAAAAAAAAAAAAAAAAAAAAAAAAAAACTATTTAAAGGTCTTTTGGCGAAAATAACAAAAACACATCTCAGGGGGCAAATGAATACCAACAGAACTATATGTATATACCAAAAGATCTATAAGCATGAAATATTTAAATTTAAATAAACTTGCAAAAGCAAGTAAATTAAAGCATAACTCACCATCAAGACGAGAACTTTCAATTTTGAATCGAAAACTAAAACAAGAACCCATTTTGTTTTCTGGTGACCAAACGTTCGGAAAAGTTTCTTTGGGGAATTTAGACGAACAGTTGGCGGGTGTGAATACACACACAAGATGCGTGTTCAATATGCAAAATATATGGAGTATTACATATTTTTAAAAGGCTTCTTTTTTCAATAATTTAATTAATTAATATTAACAATAAACCCTTCGAGAAGAAAAGTGAAGCCAAAAAAATGACTCATTTGCTTTCACTTCAACTTGTTACTACGGAGTAGTATATATTTTAGAATTTTATATACTCCGTTAAATGTTTGTTGAACAGTTTTGAGAAAAAAATAGAAAGTGAGAGTGTGCATGAATGGTGGGGATTGTGGAATCAAATTGAAAGATTTTTTATAAACAAAAATAGGATCTGAGAACAAAAATATGACAGGTCAGTGTTCTTTTTGCTGAATTTTCGTAATATATAATCCATCATGTTTAGTTCTGTTAACTGACTTTGACCAGAACTCTTATTTATTTATTTATTTATTTATTTATTTATTTATTTTCCTTCTCTATTTTCAATTGAATTGATTGATTGAATCATGCATTTTTTTTTCGGCGAAAAAGACGAAGACTTATATAAACTAAAGACACTTTCATCAAAAAAATGAAAGAGCCAAAACGAGAAGATACAAGGGAAAGCCGACAAGCTTTGGAACAAGAAAACCAAACAAAACAAAACAACAAAAACTACGCTAACTAACATCGAACTACGTCCTAACCAAAAAACCATCCAAACGGAAGCGAAACTACAACAAAAGAAACTAAACAATGGAAACACAACACCACGTGAAACAAACTAAACTCCTAGCAAGATATTACGAATACTCTAAACATAAACACACAACAAAAGCTAACGATCGTCATCCAAGTCCGCATCGGAAGAAACAATATTGCCTTTATCCTTGATAACCGGCCTCGAATACTTACCCTCGACTTGCTCGTATGTAACCGCCTTCCCCCCTCTCGAGTTATAAGAATATCTAATAGGAGAGCCGGGATTGGACAGAATCGGCGGACCTTCCACATCACCGACTCCGGAAGAGCCACCTCCATTGACCACGACAAGACTTTCTTTATCCTTAATTCGCGATGACACCTTAACGTCAACCTCATCCCGTAATTGTAACGAACCATCACCATCCGCATTCTTCTTTTTGACTTTGTTCTTTGAACCTTTAGGCCTAGCGATTTTTGGTCCATTAATACGACTAGATTTCACATTGCCGCCTTTGTCATTGCTCATATCACATTCCGAAGAAGTGTAACACCGGCCATTTTTTTTTTTTTTTTTATACACAGCGGAAGACTTTAATAATAAACACAATATAAGTCACGTCATTACGTTTAAGTTTACACAACGGTGTTACGTTACCACAAAACATTATTTATACAAAAGTCCACATCAGAGTTGGGTTAGCGCACCGCTAACAGTACCTAAACCTGCAAGGGAAGAATATGTGGGGGATTAGCGCACCGCTAAGTGAATGGAGTCTATCTAACAGATATAGCTTAAGCCACACACAAGCTATATACTAACAACAACACTTGCTAACTACCAACTAGCATACAATAAGACAATACGAGGATCGGCGGCTTGTACGAGCACACGACTCCCAGCTGATCGGGCCTGAGTCTACCGATAGTCCCTGCTACTCAATTCACAGTATAGTTATCCAGATGCAGGGGGTGCATCGTTCACACTATACTCCACAATTAGTAGCCTATGGACCCAACCTCCCCTAGGCACGGTTGACCTCATACGGACTCTAACCTCTCCCAGGCACGGTCTCGAGTCCCCAGTCTCCCTAGGCCCGACTGGTGCCATTCACACAGTGTACACAAAATTCACATACAACATCAGGCAACGATATTATTATATCATGGCAATTCCTACACTATGCATGGTAAAAGAGTCAACCACAGTAGCATGATATGCTACTTAAACTCTATCCGTAGATAGACCCACTCACCAATTACCAGCAACTGCTCAGTTATTATTTCTGAGCTTCCTCCTTGTCCTTATCTCCTGAGAACAGCAAAAACCAAGTTAGAATAGTGTTCCCATCAAGATTAGACACACTGACAGCGAATTATAGCAAATTAGTAAAAATTTGCGTCCGCTAAAATTTTCATGCTTAACACTTGTGCACTTTCAAAATTTACATCATGAACACTAAACTACAAACGGGCAGCATAACGGCTAGAATTCCACACTTAGTAAGAATTTCACTGCCTAAGCCCATCGGTCGATGGTCCCATCCATCGGCCGATCGTCAACACACCATCGGTCGATGGTCTCCCCCAATCGGTCGATCGTCAAAATTACATCAGTTGGTCAGAAGTCATACACCATCGGTCGATGGTCCTATCCACCGGCCGATCGTCCCTCACCATCGGTCGATGGTCAACGACCATCGGCCGAAGGTAGTTCATCAGCTGCAACAGCAGCAAAGTGACGGGTTTCAACCCAAAATCACCAAATCTCGACTTTAGACACGTTTTTGACCTCAAAACTGAACACAACTCGTACACTAAACTTTTTGGAACATAAACCCACAACATTCAAACACAAACAACATCAATTTCTACCAATTTGACACAAAACCCCATTTTCATAAAACTTGACTAAAACACCCATTTTGACACTGATTTGATCACGAAATTAAACAAACTTTACCTTGTTAGAATCACAACAACACAAGGAACGATTTGACACTAAAATCAAGCTTCAATTCGAGATCAAATGATTTAGGGTTTGAGATGGTGAGGTTAGGTTTAGTGAGAGAGAGTGAAATGAAAAAATCAGGAAACTTCAAGAAGGGAGCTGGTCACCAGCTCTTATTTGTGTTAAAACACAATACCCCATCACACACGGGTATTTACCAGTTATCTGATATCTTTCGCACAAGATTAGGTAATCCAAACGAGGTCCAAATAAAATAAACAAACCTGTTCTGGGACCCTTGTCACAAACTGGTCACAACAAAATTATAATAAAACACTAATAAAATAATTAAAATAAAAGCACTTAAGACTAAGCACAAACCCTTAGGGCAAAATGGACAACTTACAACTAGTCCGGGTTTCAGTCTGTTACAAGAAGAGGGTCCAAATTTTTGGTTCATAGCAAATATGAATTCTTGTTGCTTCCTGGAAAGACCCTTGCCATCCAAATTAGTATTACCTTCAATCACCTTAGAAGAAATCTCAGTAGGTACAAAGCTACCAATTTGCAAACTAGGATCTTCTAAGTGAGTATTAGTACCAACATCTAACACCCTTTTACACACTCCTTTAACCTCATTAATTCGCGATTGAATCATACATACTTTTACATTAAAACCCCTTTTAACTACTCTAGATTAATTTTAATTACTACTTCATCCATCCCATATTAATGGTCTAGTATTCCATTTTGAGATGTTCATTTCCATAAATAGAAAAGAATAAGAAGCTTAAGTTCTATTATGCCCTTAATATATGTGAATATGATTAAAGGAGAAATAAAGGGTAATGGTAAAACTGGAAAGCAAAGAGAAAATACAGTACTTTTATGACATTTTTTTAATCTGTGTGTTTTTTATCTGTAAACTATTAATATGGGACGGAAGGAATATTAATGATTTGATAACGACGACACTTAGAGCCATGGTTAACACACTTCAAATTATTATACAATTTAAAAATTGTTAATTAATAACTGCTAAGTACAATGATTTAATTCACATTAAAATCACTTTGTGTCGACGTGCTGCCAATAAACTTTCCTATTCTCATATGAGAATGGAAAAGATAAGATAACCTTTAGAGTTATCGTTAACAGAAAAATTCATATGTTAATTACAATTCAGTTTGAGTCAATCGCAAAGTTAACTTCAAAACTAACTTTATATTTTTGGTTTATAAGTGAACAATTGTATATGTCATTCATATATACATTTTGAGATTTTGTATGTGTCAATTATATAAACTTTAAGCAAATTGTAGTTTATGTGTCAAAAAATACATTTTGAGGTTTTTTGTATATGTCTTCTTTATTTTTCTTGTAATTTTCTTTGTATTTTATAGGTATTCTTTTGTATTCTTTTGTTTCTTTGCTCTAGCTTTTTGCTATTTCTTTTTAATAAAATTGTAGCGGTTCGTAAAAAATAAAATAAAACTGTAATGTAATACTCCATCCATCTCACCACAAGTGTGCACATTACTATTCTTGAATTTTTCATTTCAAGTGTTCACTTTGTATCTTAACTAATCAGAAGATGTTATTATGAAAAGAGAAGATTTTTGATTGACGGAATATGAAGTTAATGAAATTTTTTAAAACTGTGTGTAAAAAGTAACTGGACAATGTAATTGAACCGAGTTAATATTATTTGTTTAGAATCTCTAAGTTCTTGATTATTTTTATGTGAAGCTAACCATATATACATAAGCACTAACACTGTCAAAAAGCATACTCGTATTATATATTTATACTCGTATTTTTTATAAATTCATAACTTATTATGCATTAGTACATATATACTATAAATAATTTATATTTATATTTATATATATACTAACAGACAAAACACTATTTCACTATCCACCAATAGTAACCAGGGGTATTTTCGCCATTTCACTTTTTTTTGGTCTCTCCAACGATAAAAGAAGCAACTTTCGTAAAAGAACCAACCTTTCAGTGTTACCAAAAGATGTCGAAATTTTATTTTTTTTACAAAAAAAATCAACTATATAACTTTTTTTTTTCCTTCTCTCTTTTCTTCCTCAACGATAAAAGATGCAACTTTCATAAAATGAACAACCCTTCAATACTACCAAAAGATGTCGAAAAACATTTTTTTGACAAAATAGATCAACTAACTTAAAAAAAAAAAGGAACGCTAAAAGAAGTAACTTTCACAAAAGAAATAACCCTTCAATGTTAGATGTCGAAATTTTTTTTTTACAAAATAGATCAAGACTTTTTTTTTTAACTCGCATTCAAAACGGAGCTCCCGACGCGAAGCGAGAGCTCCACGACTAGTTATAAAAATATCACTAAATTATTAATTGCACCAATTTTAGGCACATGTAGACCCCTTCAAAGTTACACGAGTGATAATTTTAGGCATATGTAGCTATCAATCTATTATCCTCTAAATTATTAATTGCACCAACTTTTTGCATTTTAAGATGCCGCAACCTCAATGTCCACTTTTTTATTATTTTTTTTCTATTTGTTTATACCTTATTCTTTTTTCTCAATAAATATTCATAATTATGTCATATTTTATTAAATGAATAATGAATAAATATCAATATTTACAAGAGTTTATAATTTTAATTTTTGATCATTGGTTTGGATGATAATGACGTCATAATTGTCTCTATATAGTTGATTCAACAATTAATTTGATTTGTAACAAATTTAATAATCTCTCCTATATATAATATAATATATAAATATATAATATGAGTACATACTCAATTATCTTTATTCTTTTCTCTATATGTGGAAAAAATATTTTTTCATTATTTTTATATAACTATTAATTATCAATTACACTAATTATTCTTATTTTCTTCTACTAAATATATCTTCTTAGAGCATTGTAATAGTTTTTGTATTGGGAGCGCAATCTCTGCACACTCAATCTCTTGTTTGTATACATTTTCTCGTAAATTCGTGTAGGACTTAGGGTGACCGTTAGGCCTAATCTTATGTACTTTTTTCGTGATTAATAATATTTCCTTGCATTTCAAAAAAAAAAAAAAAAAAAAAAAAATCTTCTTAATCCTATAATCGCATCCGGTGTACCGATATAGATAAGTCAATAACCCTTTTTATTTTCTTAGTCCATTAAATTAAATGGGCTTACTAAACTTGTGTTCTTAAGCCTTTTTAGAATAATACGGAGTAAAATCATACATGATCCTCAATTCCTCATTCACCGCCGGTTATAAACACGTCGTACGAGATATATGCTACATTTTGTTTTCATATCAATATCAAAATCCCTATTTTACATGTATCTATTTTCCCCATTGTCATGGCTATAATCATCCATCGTTAATTATTTCATCTGTTCTTAGTCCCCTCTTTTAACCATTGTATTAGTTTAACGATATCGCGTATAATTTGGAATTCGTTTAGGTAGAGAATATGTTAAGATTGGATAACATGACTCAACCCTAAAGAAATTGTTATTAAGTTTAGCGATAGATTTTCAATTATAGGACTATTTTTAATCTTGTTCATAAGGTTAGCCTGCCAATTAGGAGAACCAAGTTCGATTTCGCGAAAGGTCCATTATGATCTTAAGGTTTGATGAATTAGAACAAACAAGAAGGGTAGTTTAGCCACGAGATCGAACATTATTCGCGTGCCATGGTATGCAATCTTCTCAAACAACGACACGATTAGGGTGAATATTGGTTCGATCAAGCTTGTAAGGCCAATTAATCTGGTTGTATGTCCGTTGGTCACAAATTTTTTTTTTTTTTTGGGGGTTTATTTCATTCTTTTATTTTTGAGAATAATAATTGGCACATTAGTAGATTAGATATGATTATATGAATCAATTAATGTGAATCTTTTTTTCAAACAAATCTAGTACTTATACGAGAATATAGGTAGCAATTCAACCTTAATGAACATAAAGTATGAACTGTGTGTTTGCATTAGTCCTAACAAGTGGAAGGTAATGCTTATATTTGACTGTTAAATCGCCTTTATATCGTTAATACGAAAGGTGCATAGATATTAAAGGTCCATTATTCAAACATTTTTAACTTCTTGATAATCGCTTGACCATGCAATCTTTAATCCATCTTTAGCTAGTTACCAAAACAGAAAATGTATTAATCATCAAAATTGTTCTTGTTTGTTGTGTGTAAAACAGGACAATAATGGAGTTTTCGATTCGACTATCTTCATGCCATATATTTCTTCTGTTGACGTTTGTTAAAGTTTTAGTACCCGTGTACCCACTTGGCGTAAACTATGGTACGACTGCTGACAACCTTCCTTCGCCTAAAGAAGTCGCACAGTTCCTAAAAGAGAGTACGATTATTGATCGCATCAAGATTTTCGATATGAATACTGAAATACTAAAAGCGTTTTCAGGCACCGGGATTTACGTTACACTTACTCTCCCGAACGGGGACATCCCATCCCTTACCGACTCTAATAAGGCCGAAAAATGGGTCAATGAGAAGATTAAACCATACTATCCGGATACAAAGATTCATTACATTTGTGTCGGTAATGAGATTCTACATTGGGGGACGCCGGACCAGATAGACAATCTTGTCCCCGCCATGAAAACGCTCCGTGGAGCGCTGGCCAAGGCGGGGATGCGTGACATAAAAGTGACAACTCCCCACTCACTAGGGATTATGTTGTCCTCGGACCCACCCAGTTCCGGTGCATTCAGACCTGGATGGGACGTTGGTATCATAAAACCAATGCTTGAGTTTTTAAAAGAAAGTGGGTCCGGGTTCATGATTAACCCATATCCTTACTTCGGGTACTCACCGGGTAATGATAGTTTTGCTTTGTTCCGACCGAACCCCGGGTTTGTCGACCCGGAAACCGACAAAAAGTACGACAACATGTTTGATAGTTTGATGGACGCCGTTTACTCAGCGATGAAAAGATTAGGATATGGTGATGTGCCAATTGTCGTTGGGGAAACAGGGTGGCCGTCTCTTGGTGAACCATGGCTTACGTGGGTTAACGTCGCAAATGCAAAATCGTATAATGGAGCGATGATTAAGAAATCATCATCGAAAGTTGGATCGCCATTGATGCCCGACAAGAATTTCGAGATCTACATTTTTGCATTGTTTAATGAAAACCAGAAGCCGGGCTCGCTTGCTGAGAGGAACTTTGGGCTCTTTCGGCCCGATTTGACAGAGGTTTATGACATTGGTGTCATTAATGGAAGTGCACCAAAGCGAAAATCACATGTAAGTAAATTTACTTATAAACGTGTTTGAAATTTGTTTCTCTCTTATTTGTACAACTCAAACATTTTTTGAAAGTTGATTTCAAACACTAGCTAGATTTAACTACTTATATGTCAAAACGTGTTGAGTGTTTGAATGATAATTTGTGACTTTGGCGTTGTTTAGGGTCCCGCGGCATCT
The DNA here is from genome assembly GCF_046630445.1 of Rutidosis leptorrhynchoides. NCBI lineage: Eukaryota > Viridiplantae > Streptophyta > Magnoliopsida > Asterales > Asteraceae > Rutidosis > Rutidosis leptorrhynchoides. The sequence goes on from NC_092341.1 coordinate 353,440,075, forward strand.
CCAGAATCTTCGGGCTCGGGGAGCTCAAAAGACAGTGACGATGGATTAAAGTCTAGCGACAAAACTCCTTATGGTCACAACGATGCTTTTCGTTCTCTGGTGAGCCTTTTAACTGTCGGAGCTGGAATTTTTGTTGTAATTTGTTCAATTTTTGTGTTGTAGTTGATGGTTATTTGATTTTATATTTGAAGTTGTTGTAGTGTAGATTTTGAGGAAATAATTTTTTTTTGCTAGAGTAATACAACTTTTTATTTTTTTATTTTTTTCTTTATAATTAAAATGATAGACTAAATCAACGGATTAAGTCTCCCATTTTCAGCATACTTAGGGGTGGGTGAGTATAGTTACTTAGGTCTATGTGATTTGTGGGATTATTTCATGATCATTTCCGATTTTTCTCTCGCCACTTTAAAATGTCTTATAGTGAGGATTGAACATAAAGCCTCATGTGATGATATTAAGACGTCAACTACAAGATAATCTTGTTTATTTTTTATTTTTAGTAAATGGGTAAGACTATTTTTCTGTTCGCACTGCTAGGCTGCGAGCGAGGTTTGCCTATGACCTCTTTTGAGGAAAATGATGCCCCAACAACTATGCTATCTTAAAGGCTATTTTAAGATGATTATTACCTCTTATATGAATATATAAAGCCGTCAATTATAGATCATCTTTTGATGATCAATGATACACTCAATGTTTTTGATAATTAAGTAAAACATAATGAATACAAGCAGATTAGCAAGGCTACAGGCTACTAAAAATATAACCCTAAGGGGTGGTTTGGTGGTAAGATGCTTGAAAAGTTTCAAATGGACCCAGGTTCAATCCCCACATGCTACGCTTTAGGGGGGCTTGACTTCTCAAAAAAAAAAAAAAAAAAAAAAAAAAAAAAAAAACTTATTTCTTTCTGATATACAACATATTCATATACTTTTGGGTTTCCAATCATACTGTTTGCCCCAAACAGATTTGTTGGAATCATAATAATATATCCCATCGGTCATGGCTGACCAATTACATGGATTAACATGGCCGTTATGTCAATTACATATATCATACATCGTCTCGTTAAACATATCCAAAACTTGCTCTTGTGATTCCCAGTAGAAATGGCAAAAGAACAATGTATTATGAAACGTAGCTTCACAAAATTTCCAGTCGAACTCATCGTTATACGATAGATGATGATCGCCTAGATCGTCATTTTTTGACTTGCAATGAACCAATATGTTACTATCTGGGATCAAGTTTTGAACTTGAACTCTAAATTCTGGTTCAAGATTAACACACGCATGTACTATACTAAAACCATAAATTGCTAGATACATAAAGATTGATATATTTCTCATTTTCATCATGTTTGAGATATGATATAAAAACCACTCCATATGAATACTATAAATAATATAAGTGGATACCGAGTATAATAAATAAGTGTAACGTAAATTACTGAATACCATGAAGCTACAACATTACATTAATATTTTATCATGTTATTACATTATTATATAATTATATAATTACGGAGTATATAAAGTACGGAGTATATATTATACTCCCTATATTGTAATGTAATGTCATATCTCTTTATATTTATAATAACAAAACTAAAAATAGATCATCTAAAATTCAAAACACTAATCTTAGCCATCAAAAAAGATAATCTAAACTAATCTAAACCATCCATTTTTTTAAACTTGATTATGACATCATAATCTACTCCATGAATTGTTTGATTACCATAACACCCTTTAAACACAAAACTAGCGGGACATTATTTGGGAATTAGGGTTCAATAACTGTCAAACCATTCTCAATTACTCGATTCGTTTCTCATTGATAAAATTCCCTTAACAATTAACATCAATCAGGTTTCAGTTTGTCCCATTTAAGCGATCGTTGGATTTAATTCAAATCAAATCACTAGATTAAGGCATCTGCAATGGATGAACTCGATTCCAGATTCAATCAATACTATATATCCAAAAGGTAATCACTTTTCTAATCACAAATTCTTTTGATACTCTCAAAACCTTATTAGTTATTCATTGTCTGACTTAATCAGGGTTTTGATGTTCATGGGTCTGGTTTGAAACAGATGCGAAACTGGTTCAATGCTATATTGCCAAAAGGTAATCACTTTTCTAATCAAAAAAATACTATGATAGTCTTTGAATTGAATCATTTTTTTTGCTGTTCATGAGTTTTTTACGAAAGTGAATAAGGTCATGATTATAAACGGAGTTGAGTTGTAATCTGTAATTTGTTCCTCATTCCTATTGCTCATTCTTAAAATCATGTTAGTGTCATCTGTAATTGGAAGAATAGCTCATGTGTATTGGTCATCATTCGAATTAGTTTCTTGAATTTAAGATGAATGAATAATGAGATATATCATTTCATACGAAATTCTGAATTATAATGATCCTTAAAATATAATCGTGTTGATGTATCAATATTCTCCTCTCCAATTTAGTTAGGGTTTAAAAATTCAGGTTTTTGCTACCCAAAACTGAGAAAATATGAAGTTGATAGTTGTTTTATTTCATATCAATTATGTTTTTCACAACGTTTTTATTAATGCGTTGTTCTTGCATATCGTGACAAAATAGATTTCATGACTTTGGTGTATCAACATTATTATTGTATACATATAATTGATAGATGAAAAACTGTAACATAAAGAGGTGTCAAAGTATTTATGTAAATCACTTGATTGTGGTTGTCTACATTGTATATATAAATACGTAAACAAACTGCCTTTACATGTCGGGTTTTTAGCTATAGGTAATGCATATTGTGTTTGTTGTTGTATTTTGATAATAATTGGGCAAAACTGAACAAGTACGTTGTAAGTGTTGTGTTTATTTGTCGAGTGAATGTTAGATTATCGTAACGGGTTTTTTATATGTTTTTTGCAGATTTTTGTTTTAAGTTAAATGGAAATTTGTTAATCAATTGATTTTGTTACTATGTAAACTGAGTACCTTTTTATTTGCTGTAGGGAACTTGAGTACTTTAAGATTTTAACAGTGTAAGGTATGATTAATCGTCTATTCTTCATGTGTATGAATACCTGTAGTTTTATCATGAAGAAAAAACCTAGCTTTCTCCCCAATTCGCCTGCCTACAATTCTAATGAAGTTTTTTATTATGACGATTGTAACAATGAAAACAGAACGGATTGATTTTTGTATCTATGATTGTAACAATGGGACGGATCGATTTATCATGTTTCATCTACCACAGGTAAGTTTTGAATCCTTTAGTCTTTTTATATGATTGGTTGTATTATATTTCAAAATAAACGATCACCTTAAACTATTAATGTTGTTATACTGATTTTTAGGGTTCTTAATTTTGATTATATCAATGATTGACCGTAATGATTTTTAATTTCAAGGCTACTTATCTGACTAAATGTGTCAAAACTGATGGTTTAAGTTTAAGGGTTATGTTTTTTTGTTATTGATAAACATGTGTTTTTTTATGTTTATTATTAAAAATCAAGACGTTTTATCACACCCTGTTTGTAAATGAGGTTCTTGGTACAACTTATTTACTTAAATTTATGATCAAATATTTCTAAATAAAGTTATGAACTTCTTATTTTCCGATTTCATGAATTATGGTGTTGATTTCAACTTTGTGATTTTTAATGTTTCTATGTATTGTTTATGTCCGATTGTTTGTTATAAATGAACAATTTTGATCTCAGTTATCAATTTTGATTTCAGTTATCAATTTTTCCGGCCACTGGCACCTCACGATGGCTTTCTTTTACTGCATTTTTTCTTTTCCCCTTCTCCTCTCTTCAATTTTGTTTAATTTCAGTTATCAATTTTGATTTCAGTTATTAATATTGATAACAATGTGGCTGGAAATTTTCACTTCATCTAAAGCTTTCATCAGTCGAGTATTGATATTCCCGATTTACTACCTTTTCCAAGAGGATTATTATAATGTAGGCTAGAATCCCCATCTTTTTGCAGACCATCAAATTTTTGAAGTATTTTTTTTTTTTTTTTTTTTGTAAATCTGAAATCGTACCTTCAATTGATTTTTGCTAATAAATTGAAAATGCATCATGCAGATTTTTATTTATTTATTTTTTTAATGCAGATAAGTCACAAGATAAATAAATTAGCTTTTAGAGATTATTATCCTGGAGGTACGATTCCTCTTGATGGGTATTTATTTTCGCTTACTTATTACTGCGCATTATATTTTTTATGCTATCTGTCTTACTGTTGTGCATTACTGCTATATGTGTTTTCTTTTTTGGCTTCTTCGTATGGTTTCATCTTCCTAGACACACATAACGCTTACAGGTACATATGCCCGCACTTTCTCATTTTAATGAGCTTTCCTGGTTGGAGTGAAATGTCCCGTACTTATTGATTAAAAACGTTCCATATTAATTGATTTCGTTGCGAGGTTTTGACCTCTATATGAGACGTTTTTCAAAGGCTGCATTCATTTTTAAAACAAACCATAACCTTTATTTCATAAATAAAGGTTTAAAAAGCTTTACGTAGATTATCAAATAATGATAATCTAAAATATCCTGTTTACACACGACCATTACATAATGGTTTACAATACAAATATGTTACATCGAAATCAGTTTCTTGAATGCAGTTTTTACACAATATCATACAAACATGGACTTCAAATCTTGTCCTTATTTTAGTATGCAACAGCGGAAGCTCTTAGTATTCACCTGAGAATAAACATGCTTTAAACGTCAACAAAAATGTTGGTGAGTTATAGGTTTAACCTATATATATCAAATCGTAATAATAGACCACAAGATTTCATATTTCAATACACATCCCATACATAGAGATAAAAATCATTCATATGGTGAACACCTGGTAACCGACATTAACAAGATGCATATATATAAGAATATCCCCATCATTCCGGGACACCCTACGGATATGATATAAATTTCGAAGTACTAAAGCATCCGGTACTTTGGATGGGGTTTGTTAGGCCCAATAGATCCATCTTTAGGATTCGCGTCAATTAGGGTGTCTGTTCCCTAATTCTTAGATTACCAGACTTAATAAAAAGGGGCATATTCGATTTCGATAATTCAACCATAGAATGTAGTTTCACGTACTTGTGTCTATTTTGTAAATCATTTATAAAACCTGCATATATTCTCATCCCAAAAATATTAGATTTTAAAAGTGGGACTATAACTCACTTTCACAGATTTTTACTTCGTCGGGAAGTAAGACTTGGCCACTGGTTGATTCACGAACCTATAACAATATATACATATATATCAAAGTATGTTTAAAATATATTTACAACACTTTTAATATATTTTGATGTTTTAAGTTTATTAAGTCAGCTGTCCTCGTTAGTAACCTACAACTAGTTGTCCACAGTTAGATATACAGAAATAAATCGATAAATATTATCTTGAATCAATCCACTACCCAGTGTATACGTATCTCAGTATTGATCACAACTCAAACTATATATATTTTGGAATCAACATCAACCCTGTATAGCTAACTCCAACATTCACATATAGAGTGTCTATGGTTGTTCCGAAATATATATAGATGTGTCGACATGATAGGTCGAAACATTGTATACGTGTCTATGGTAGCTCAAGATTACATAATATACAATACAAGTTGATTAAGTTATGGTTGGAATAGATTTGTTACCAATTTTCACGTAGCTAAAATGAGAAAAATTATCCAATCTTGTTTTACCCATAACTTCTTCATTTTAAATCCGTTTTGAGTGAATCAAATTGCTATGGTTTCATATTGAACTCTATTTTATGAATCTAAACAGAAAAGTATAGGTTTATAGTCGGAAAAATAAGTTACAAGTCGTTTTTGTAAATGTAGTCATTTCAGTCGAAAGAACGACGTCTAGATGACCATTTTAGAAAACATACTTCCACTTTGAGTTTAACCATAATTTTTGGATATAGTTTCATGTTCATAATAAAAATCATTTTCTCAGAATAACAACTTTTAAATCAAAGTTTATCATAGTTTTTAATTAACTAACCCAAAACAGCCCGCGGTGTTACTACGACGGCGTAAATCCGGTTTTACGGTGTTTTTCGTGTTTCCAGGTTTTAAATCATTAAGTTAGCATATCATATAGATATAGAACATGTGTGTAGTTAATTTTAAAAGTCAATTTAGAAGGATTAACTTTTGTTTGCGAACAAGTTTAGAATTAACTAAACTATGTTCTAGTGATTATGAGTTTAAACCTTCGAATAAGATAGTTTTATATATATGAATCGAATGATGTTATGAACATCATTACTACCTCAAGTTTAGTAGGTAAACCTACTGTAAGTGACAAGAAATGATCTAGCTTCAAAGGATCTTGGATGGCTTGAAAGTTCTTGAAGTAGGATCATGACACAAAAACAAGTTCAAGTAAGATTTTTACTCGAATTAAGATAGTTTATAGTTATAGAAATTGAATCAAAGTTTGAATATGAATATTACCTTGAATAAGAAAGATAACCTACTGTATATAACAAAGGTTTATTGATCTTAGATGATTACTTGGAATGGATTAGAAAGCTTGGAAGTAAATTAGTAAACTTGAAGGGATTTTTGAAGTATTCTTGAAGTGTTCTTCCTATGATGATTATAGCTTGATTCTTGAAGTGATTTTTGATGAAGATGATGATTAACTACTGGAAAAATACGTTCATAATAGTGTGTGTGTGTGTTGAAAGAAAATTAGAAAGAGAATTGGAAGTGAAATGGAGTGAATGATGAGTGGTAATTGGTGAGTGGTGAGTGGGGTTAAAAGGAGTTCTAGTTAGTTGACTAGCTCATGGTAGAAGTTAAAATTGATTAGTCATACATGACATAATCAAGAGCGGAATCCCATGCTAGTTCCTATTGGTATATACTCATAGTAAGTACGTTTTGAAGCTGTGTATAATACGGGTAAGAATACGACTAGAATTCTTGATGAAAGAAAAGAATGGAAAAGTAACTGTAACCATTTTCGTTAAGTATGAGTGTTTTGATATATGTCTTGAAGTCTTCCAAAAGTATTTTAATACATCTAAATACACTACATGTATATACATTTTAACTGAGTCGTTAAGTCATCGTTAGTAATTACATGTAAGTGTTGTTTTGAAACCTTTAAGTTAACGATCTCAATTAATGTTGTTAACCCATTGTTTATTATATCTAATGAGATGTTAAATTATTATATTATCATGATATTATGATATATTAATATATCTTAATATGATATATATACATTTAAATGTCGTTACAACGATAATCGTTACATATATGTCTCGTTTCGAAATCCTTAAGTTAGTAGTCTTGTTTATATGTATATAACTCATTGTTAATATACTTATGGAGATACTTACTTATCATAATCTCATGTTAACCATATGTATATCCATATATATATCGTCATGTCGTTTTTACAAGTTTTAACGTTCGTGAATCGCCGGTCAACTTGGGTGGTCAATTGTCTATATGAAACATATTTCAATTAATCAAGTCTTAACAAGTTTGATTGCTTAACATGTTGGAAACATTTAATCATGTAAATAACAATCTCAATTAATATATATAAACATAGAAAAGTTCGGGTCACTACATGGAGGTCCTTTAAGAAGCAATCTCTTGGCTCTCGAGTAGAGGGTGGGACGATCTTATCTAGGCGCGGGTTCTATACCCGCGGGTGGAGTAGTGACTTCCCTCTAATCTAGGGTTCAAGGAATGATTGTCTACACTCCACCTCCCCCATACACTACTCTCGTGGGATTGGGTATTGTTGTTGTTGTTGTACTTTTGTCACTTTAGTATGCCACATGCCATAAATGACAAAATGGTTGTGACGTCAGAATGGATCACTTTTGGTACGATTGTGTTGTCTTTAAGTTAATTAATCAGCACTTATCTATTGCTTTTCTTGGGTGTCAAAAGTCTGATTTATTTCCAACTACACGAAAGAGTGATTTATTTCCAACTACACGGAAGAGTGTTGCAGTGAAAAATGTAAGTTGAGTAATTAAAATTTAAATAAGTATGTTTGCAACACTTGAAAAATGTAAGTTGAATCCTTAATGTCCGGGGCGGAAGATAGGCTATAGTGGAAGGGGCAGTTGCCCCACCTGACATTCAGCGTACAATTAACCCTTCTATGTTAAGTGGGCTTTAAAAAACTGTTATACATATATTATACCCCGCTACATGATCGCATGAATACAACACGCTGTGGTCGATTAAATAAATTATATATAAAAGTCTATTAACAAGCATTTTCAAGAACCCATTAAATTAAATAGCTTAAATACAAAGCTTAAATTTAAATTCCCTAATCCCACAGGTTACAATTTTTATCCCAAAAATTTTCAAATGAAATTGAACAAAGGAGGACTATGATTTTATTATACAATTTTATTTTAGTATGCGGTATTTTTTTTCTTAATTTCTATATACTACAATTTATTAAAGATCTTAAAGGCCGCTGTGCTTAATTATAATCTTTGTGGAGTGTTCTTTATTTACATTTTATTATCTCGCCCCTTCGATAAAAAATTTCAAGTCCCGCCACTGCTTAATGTGCTACTATATACGAAGATAAACATGTTCCACATAGACATTGGGCAGGTGTTTAGTCATCTAGCGAATGTGCTGATTTTGTTTTTATATGCTCGCATTTATAGCTCCCAACATATGCTGCAATATTACATTAAATTTTTATATATCAAACAGCTATATTGGATCTTAATTCAGTATTTTCTTAATTCACTCAGAATTCATTGTATAGAATGTATATTTATTAAGCTTCAATGTATCAAGATTCGATCAACAAAACAACTTCGATGCGTTATTAATCTTCAAACAATACTATTTAGTTGTTCATTGACAATCAACACAATTTCATTCATTGTGTCTTATGTAGTAGTTTTTTGTTTTGATTTCATTGTAGTTAGCAAGGAAGAGTGCTAAATTGACATAGTCTTCTTTTCAAGAAAAGTAAGAGATTGAAAAAAGTTAGTAATTAATCACTAAACAATTATGTGTTACTTTTTAGAGAAAGTAAAGCTCCCTCCCCTTAACCCAAACGATATGGAAAAGGTGCTATGGGTGGATAATTCACGGTGTGGATGAAATTGTGTTTTTAATATATAGCTAGCGGGGGTCGAACTACTGACCTCCCCTAAAAGAGGCAGACCACCAAACGCTGGAGCACAACACAAATTTTGTTACCTTAAAACATATCCATAGTATACTCATAATAAAGCAAATGACTTTTGTTCTCTGTGCAATTCATCAACACGTTAAGAGATTATAATCACATAGTAGGATGTAGGAAACTCGACTTGAAAAGTGAGTAGAAAGTCTCGCTTTGTAGTGATATTATGGTTTACAACTTTGTTTTATTTTGTGTTTGCAATATTAAGACACCATCATTTCTGATATTGTTTTGCTTTCTAATCAACCTAACATATACAATATGAAATACTGTTAATGGAACAAAAAGAATTTGATTTGACCCATAAAAAAATCCCGCGAATTCGCGGATCTTAAGCTAGTTTTATTTATAACAAGTATTAATTATCACCCTTATTTTAATGGATGTTGATTACGAAAATAACACATAAATAACAAAATGACAAAATTGTCCTAGTATACCACTTTCAATAAAAGACCAGTGGTACCCGGCGGGTTCATGTAATGAGAAGATCATGCTTCGAATCCCGTAGGAGTCATTTTCAGATTACGCCATATGAGTAGTCAATTGATGTTTCTGTTTGGGAAGTTTCTTTAAATTGTGTCTTCTAGGCAATTGATTTGGGGTTTTGTCCTCACACGTGGTCCGAATATGATCGAGTAAGTGACTTCGGGCCTCCTCAATGACTTCTGCCCTCTATTAGTGACTCCTAACATGATGTTAAAAAAACAAATTATCCTAGTACAGCTATTTGAAGGTTTTGCGGGTGTTAAAACGTTGGCTAACTAGTTCTCAAAGTCGAATATGAGTAGTCTAACCCGCCTTGGTTCAAGTAGTCAACATCGCAGTCAACGTCGATCAAGGCTAATCAATTCATCAAAACCATTCAAAGACGAATTTATTCGGTGAAAATCAGTTTTATTCAGTAAAAATCTATTTTATCTGGTTAAAGTTTATCAAAATCATCTTAAAAATTAGAAGTATATCAAATCCGTTAAAATCAATCAATGTCAAAGTTATTCACTTACTTAACCAATAAGTTCTTACAACGTTTAAGCCAATGCCAAAAATGGGAGGCGTTTGTTGAATAGAAACGGAACAAGAAACGCGCGTTTCTGGTTTTTTTATTTTAAAAATATTATTTTTATCCTCTTTTAATATTTACCCAATTATATTTTAACACATCATCACAATACTCTTAACAAGCACCAAAACCAACACCACCACTACTCTACTAAAAAAAGAAATGTCTTAGTCACCAAAAAAAAATACAAAAAGCAAGAAACACGAGTAAGAAACGCAACTCACCACTACCACTACGAGAGGTCTTATAGTATATTAAAGAGCATTACATGAGTCATTGCTACAACTATAGAAATATTTACTCTATATCATAAAAGACCATATGTAAGTATGTAACAACTATTTTCATCATATTACATTTTAACTAGATTCAATACCATTGCAACTATTATACATGAAAATTTAATACAATCTTTTTACAATCAAGTAATAACAAAAATAAAAAACTTCCAACAAACTTTAATAGGGTAATATATAGGCTTATTTTTACTTGGAAACATGTTACTTGTGACTTTAAATTTCTTCATATTGCATTCCTTTTTTATTCTTTACTTTTATTCCCCACATACCCACGTTACTCGTGTTACTCATTCCTATCTTTTCATTTAAAAGTTTCTCTAAACAGTCATAAAAAATTCTCTAACCACCTATAAAATCACCTAAATAAATTCACCAACAAATCATAACTTTAGAAATGACCATTCCAAAACCTCCTCTCAGCCTCCTCCTCCTCTTCCTCATCGTACCGATAGTCAGCTCTATCGGAGTCAACTATGGCACTCAAGGCGACAACCTCCCGTCACCAGCTACAGTCGCTCAGTTCCTCAAATCCAACACAATAATCGACCGCATTAGAATCTTCGACATCAACCCAGATATAATAAAAGCCTTTGCTAACACTGGAATCCTCGTATCCATCACCATACCCAACGGGGACATCCCTTCGCTCACCGACCCATGGAACGCACGTCAGTGGGTCCACACCAATATCAAACCCTTCTATCCCGCTACCAAGATTCATTACATTTGTGTTGGCACCGAGGTATGTACTCTTAAATAAATAAATGATAATTTTAGAGCTGTTATTAACATGTATTGGAGTTTTATACCGTTTTTTTAATAAACGTCACTTTATAGCAATTATTATTATTATAAATAAATACTATATGTACAATACATGTTAATGATAACTCTTTAAGTCTTACTGCAACAATGTACAAATTAACAGGTACTACATTGGGGTCCACAACACATTGTGGACAACCTTGTGCCAGCAATGAGAGTACTTAACGCTGCACTAATTAAATCTGGGATCAAAGACATAAAAATATCTAGCCCACATGCACTGGATATTCTTTTTTCTTCATACCCGCCCAGTAACGCGTCGTTTAGATCCGGATGGGATGTGGGTAATCTCGCCCCGATGCTAAAGTTTCATAGGCAGACCAAGTCTGCATTCATGGTTAACCCATATACATATTTCGGATACTCGCCCGAGAAAGAGAATTTTTGTCTTTTCAAACCAAATGATGGTTGGATTGATAAAGCGACTGGAAAAAGGTATTGCTTGTTTTCTAATAAAAGTGATCAATCTTTTTATAAAGTACTCGTATACTTTTTATAAGGAGAAGTGGAGAACCAGAGAATCAATGGTGGTACCTTTTTATAAAGTAATTTACTTTTACTCTATTATATTATATAAAATGAATACATGGATGTTTTTTTCATTGTTTTTTTATGAAAAAATTTCTCTTTTCATTTAGTATTTAATTTCTTGTTTTTCATCAAAATAAATAATAAATAAATAAATAAAAAGACAATGCTAAGCATGACACTTGAAGTAATGGTTAATCATTTATTGAAAAGTGTCAATTTTCTTATAGCGTATTTTAATTCTTAAAGAGCTTGCATAAGTGGACAAATAAAACAAAAATATTGATTTATTAGACTAGAGTATGTTTGCATAAGTGGAAGAATAAAACAAAATAAATCGCTAAAAAATTCATCATTCAACATGATCTTTAATAAAAAAAATCTGAGTATGAATCAACGGAGGTACATTGTAACCTTTTTGCACATATATAGCACTTGTAGCATAAGTTATAAGTTATACTGTATTATATACGGAGTAATAAGTTGTCAAATTTAAGGTACACGAATCAGTTCGATCAACTGATGGATGCAGTGTACGTTTCGATGAAAAAGTTGGGTTACCCAGACGTTGAAATTATCGTTGCGGAAACAGGGTGGCCGTCCGGCGGGGACCCACAAAATACTCATGCGAATCCCGAAAATGCGGCTGCTTATAATGGTGGAGTGATCAAGAAGTTTAACTCCGGTGTCGGAACGCCATTGATGCCTGGACGAAAGTTTGAAACTTACATTTTTTCATTGTTTAATGAGGATTTAAAAGGGCCGTCGTTGGATGAAAAGAATTTTGGACTGTTTCGACCTGATTTTACTGAAGTTTATGACATTGGGATTATGCACCAATCACAGGTATTACCTTTTTATTTATTATAAATTTGATTAAGGATTACGATATAAGTATCCGAGAATAAGTTGATGGCTCTACTGAGTCGACTGCAATCGTCGATTTGATGGTGACTTGACTGACTCTTAGAGCCTAAATTAAATTCCAGGCAGGATTTAAAACCATGAAAATTTGATTCTACCATTTTCATGGCGTCTATTATTATTACTACCCCCGTCCCACCACAAGTGTTCACATTTTTATTTTGGGATGTCTCATTTCAAGTGTCCACTTTGTGTTTCAACCAATGGGAAGAGTTTATTCTGGAGAGAGAAGATTTCTGATTGGTGGAGAATGAAGTTAGTGGGATTTCTTAAAACTGTGTGCAAAAAGTAAGTGGACACTTGTAATGGGACGGAGGGAGTATTATTTTTTAAAAAATAAAACCTTTTTCCTACTTAAAGGCCGGAGGTCCTCTCGGAAGCAATCTCTTTATCCGTCGAATAAAGAGAGGGATGACTTTCTCTACTCTTGAGAGTGTTTCTCTCTAGGTAGAAAAATGACTTATCTTTATTCTCGGATAGGGGAAGGATTGTCTACATATTACCTCCCCCATACACCACTCATGTGGTATTGGGTATTGTTGTTGTTGTTGTTGATTAAGATATAAGTACTAAGTATGAATCATAAATTTGAAATAAAGTTAACCGTAAAAAAAAAAAAAATTTGTTCATCATTCATGAAAATGATAATTTTAATAATTGAACTATTCAACGAATATATTCTTTGATGCTCCCTCGTTTATACATCAAATTGCATATCACGTCCCTCTCATTATTTTTCAACTTCGTGGTCCCTTAATTTTACAAATGTTACCTTGGTGGTCTCTTGTTGATTTTTCATTAAAAATGTCCGTTAAGTACCATAACGTGATTAACACATGATGTTGTTTTATGACGTTTAATTCATCTTAAACGACATCATGTGATGACATTTAACGGACATTTTAAACAGAAAAAGACAGAGGGACCACCAAAACAATATTTGTAAAATTATGGGACCACCGAAGTTGAAAAATAATGAGAGGGACGCGACATGCAATTTGATATATAAACGAGGGAGCATCAAAGAATATATTCGTTGAATAGTTCAATTATTAAAATTATCATTTTCATGAATGATGCACACTTTATTATGCTAATAGTAAAATTCTGTTTTTTTTTTTTTTGGAAAAAAAAAAAGATTACGGTTAACTTTATTTCAATCCTAAATAATGTAACTAGTTTCATTTTATTCTTTTACATGCTTAATTCTTTTAGTTGTGGTTGATATCTATTATCTTATAAGGTTGTAAGTTGAATATAATTGGATTTTTGATACAGTCAACGAGCCCGTCACCAACACAGTCGAGCCCATCACCAAAGTCACCGACACAATCGACACCATATACAGCATCAGGCAGGCTTTGGTGCGTGCCTAAACCAAATGCCAGCGACGGTGCACTTCAAGCCAACATAGATTACATCTGCAGCAATGGTGTCGATTGTAGCCCAACCCAGCCCGGTGGCCGTTGCTTTGAGCCCAATACCATACGAGCTCATGCAGCATTCCTCATGAACTCTTACTATCAAGCCAATGGTCGTCATGACTTCAACTGTGACTTTGCTCATACAGCGATCATAGTGTCTACCGACCCAAGTAAGTCAGATTATAACATTCTTGGAATGCGTTGTTTGGGTCCATTGTACCACTGCTTGTAATGTGTTTTGTTATTATCCTTCTTTCAGGTACAAGTACATGTAAATATATTTCGTGAGCCTATAGAATGCGCGAGCGATGAAGTACATAGGCGATAGGATTTTAAAAAGGTGGAACCATAAGTTGTTCTTTTGGCAACATTTAAACTATTGTTTTACCATAACATTGTAATGGAATTGAATGTCTCAATGATGGATAAACAAGTATGGTTGTTTAGTTTAATACTCCGTATATTGTTTATCTGTCATTTTCTGATCATCAAATGAGAAAATAACTCAATAAGAAAACATAGTTAAATGTCCTGGCACTCTAACGTGTAGAACCAACATAGTATGATGATCGTCAATTTACTTTTATACGATTATGAACAAAAAAATTAAACGCCCACCGTGGGGCTCGAACCCACGACCACAAGGTTAAGAGCCTTGCGCTCTACCGAGCTAGACGGGCTAATTTGATATTTGATATTTGATATGTACATTAAAATAAAAATAATATCCAGCTGATAATTTTATTTGTATGGATTTAGGGTTGAATTAGAAATCTGTTCTTACTGATATGTATGTAGCCCGGTGATATCAGAATCGAAGCTGTAGATTAACGATGTTAGTTGAATTAATAGTAAACGTAACTAAAACGTGTTGAATTAATAATCTAGAAGGTTGCATGACAAATTCAATTTGATCACAACTTTCATATGATTATCAAGTTGATTACAACTTTCATATAGTTGTCAATTTGATTACAATTACCATGTAGATGACAACTTGATTACAACTAGCATGTGGTTGTCAAATTGTATACAACTTCATCATTTCCTAGTAGTATAAATAGAGCATCATACATGCTCATTTATACATCCCAAAATCACAAGTGTTCTTGTATACTAAAAGAGTCTATAGAGAGTTAGTGAGTGTTAATCTCCTAATCACAAGAGATATAAAGATTGGTGCTTATCCTTGTAATTAGTGAGAAGTGTAATTCCTATTATTCTTATTAGTGAAACGTTTCTTTCCTTTCCCGTGGTCTTTACCCTATTGGGGTTTTTCACGTTAAATCTTGGTGTTCCTTTATTGTTTTTATTTCAAATATTACTAGCGGTTTGCTATAATTCGGTATCCCTTTTTACAACAAGTGGTATCAGAGCCAGGTTCTTATATCTAGTGTGTATTATTTCTCGAAAAATAATATTGTCGAAAAGAAGATTGTAATTATAGCAATGTCTACGAAATTTGAAATTGAAAAGTTTAACGGGAGTAATTTCTCGTTATGGAAACTAAAGATGAAAGCTATCCTGAGAAAGGATAAGTGTTTAGCGGCCATCAGTGAACGATCATCTGAGCTCACTGATGAAAAATGGGAAGAAATGGACGGCCAGGCTATCGCAAATCTTCATCTGGCATTAGCAGATGGCGTTTTGTCTAGCATAGAAGAAAAGAAGACGGCGAAAGAGATTTGGGATCACCTCGTAAAATTGTACGAGACCAAATCACTCCACAATAAAATATTCCTTAAAAGGAAACTCTATGCTTTACGCATGAGTGAATCCACTTCAGTGAATGAGCACATTAACGGCCTAAATACTCTATTTTCTCAACTCGCTTCATTGAGTTGCAATATAGAGTCACAAGAACGTGCCGAAATTCTACTTCAGAGTCTACCAGATTCGTATGATCAACTCATCATCAACCTAACCAATAATATTCTCTCAGAATATCTAGTCTATGATGATATTGTTGCTGCGGTTCTAGAAGAAGAGGGTCGGCGCAATAGAAAGGAGGATAGACAGGCCGGTTCACGACAAGCGGAGGCCTTGGTGGTGACAGGAGGTAGATCGACGGAACGTGGCCCAAGTGGGAGTCACAATCATGGTAAACTGAAGTCTAAGAAAAAGAAGACTTACACATGTTACAATTGTGGCAAGAAAGGTCACCTGAAGAAGGATTGTCGGAGTTTAAATAACTCTAATCCTCAAGGAAATATTGTAAGCACTTCAGAAGATGGGACTGCTTTGGTTAGTGAGGCAGTGGTAGCAAATGAAGGCAGAAAGACATTTGTTGATGTCTGGTTATTTGACTCAGGAGCTACTTTTCACATGACCCCTAGAAGAGAATGGTTCAAACAATATGAACGTATCTCGGGAGGATCTGTATACAGTTGCAGTGATCATAAACTAAAGATCATTGGAATTGGAGATATCATTCTGAAGATGCACGATGGTACAGTTCGTACTATTCAAGGAGTACGACACGTGGAGGGTTTGAAGAAGAACTTATTGTCTTTAGGACAATTAGACGATCTTGGTTGTAAGATGGAAATACAAGACAAGATCATGAAAATCATGAAAGGCGCAATTGTAATTATGAAAGGAGAAAAGGTGGGTGCTAATCTTTACATTTTGAAAGGCGAGACGGTACGGGAAGCGGAAGCATCTGTTGCTTTGAATAGTTCAAGTGATAAAGCTGCTATAACATGGCATCAAAAGCTTGGACACATGTCTGAACAAGGTATGAAGATTCTTGTTGAAAGAAATCTTATACCTGGTCTTACAAAGGTATCGTTACCTTTTTGTGAGCATTGTGTAATTAGCAAGCAGCATCGCCTGAAGTTTGACGCATCAAATTCTAGAAGTAAATTGGTTCTAGAATTAGTTCACTCTGATGTGTGGCAAGCACCAGTTCAATCCCTAGGAGGAGCAAAGTATTTTGTATCATTTATTGATGATTACACTAGGAGATGTTGGGTGTACCCAATCAAGAGGAAGGCAGATGTGTTTGAAGTTTTCAAAGTTTACAAAGCGCGGGTTGAACTTGAATCTGGTAAAAAGATCAAGTGTTTGAGGACAGATAATGGAGGAGAATACAATGGTGATGAATTTGATAAGTTCTGCAAACAAGAAGGCATCAAAAGACAGTTCACGACGGCATACACTCCTCAACAAAATGGAGTGGCAGAGCGGACGAACAGAACCTTGTTAGATAGAACAAGGGCGATGTTGGCAACTGCAAGCTTGGAAAAATCATTCTGGGCAGAAGCAGTAAGTACTGCCTGTTACGTGATAAATCGGTCACCATCAACTGCAATTGAGTTGAAATCGCCGATGGAAATGTGGACTGGAAAACCAGTTGATTATTCTGACCTTCATGTATTTGGAAGTCCTGTGTACGTAATGTACAATTCTCAAGAAACGACAAAGCTGGATCCGAAGTCGAGAAAGTGTTTGTTCTTGGGGTATGCTGATGGAGTTAAGGGGTATCGCTTGTGGGACCCCACTGCCCACAAAGTAGTCATCAGCAGAGATGTTGTCTTTACGGAAGACGAAAATTTTAAAGATGTTAGCACTTCAAAAGAAACTACACATATACAGGTTGAAAATGAATTTTATAAAGATTCTTCTGAAGCAGTACCAGAGCACGATGAAAATCAAGTAGTCGTTGATGAAGCTCCAGCGACTCGTATTTCTAATCAGGAAAGGAAACGTCCAGGGTGGCACTCGGATTATATTATGGAAACCAATGTTGCATATTGTCTTCTAACTGAGGAAGGAGAGCCTGTAAATCTTCGCGAGGCACTGAATCATTCAGATGCATCTCAGTGGATGACAGCTATGCAGGAAGAAATTGAAGCTCTTCATAAAAATAAAACATGGGAACTTGTGCCATTACCGGAAGGTAGAAAACCTATTGGAAATAAATGGGTGTATAAGATCAAGCGAAATGGCGATGATCAAGTGGAGCGGTATCGTGCAAGACTGGTGGTCAAAGGATATGCTCAGAAAGAAGGAACAGACTTTAATGAAATATTCGCCCCCGTGGTTCGACTTACAACAATTCGAGTAGTTCTAGCGATGTGTGCTACATTTGATTTGCATCTAGAGCAGCTAGATGTGAAAACTGCATTTCTTCATGGAAACCTTGAAGAAGAAATTTATATGCTTCAACCAGAAGGTTTTGAGCTACAAGAGAACTTGGTTTGCAGGTTAAAGAAATCTCTGTATGGTCTCAAACAGGCGCCGAGATGTTGGTACAAGAGATTTGATTCTTTCATGATGAGCCTTGAATATAACAGACTTCATGCAGACCCTTGTGCATATTTCTAGAGGTTTGGAGACAATGATTTTGTCATTTTGCTGTTATATGTAGACGACATGTTAGTTGCAGGTCCCAACAAAGATCGTATAAATAAGTTGAAGGCTCAATTAGCTAGGGAGTTTGAAACGAAAGACTTGGGTGCCGCAAACAAGATTCTAGGGATGCAAATTCACCGAGACAGAGATAATAGGAAGATTTGGCATTCTCAAAAGAATTATTTGAGAAAAATCTTGCAGCTTTTCAATATGCAAGATAGTAAGCCAATCTCAACCCCGCTTCCTACTAATCTCAAGTTATCCTCCGTTATGAGTCTTAGCAGTGAAGACGAGAGGAAGAAGATGTCTCGAGTACCGTATGCATCAGCAGTGGGAAGTTTAATGTTCGCAATGATATGTACAAGACCAGACATTGCACATGCAATGGGAGTAGTTAGTCGGTACATGGCGAATCTTGGGAGAGAGCATTGGGATGCGGTTAAGAGGATCCTAAGATACATCAAGGGAACCTTAGATGTTGCATTATGTTACGGGCAACAAGAATTTATTGTCAAAGGGTATGTTGATTCAGATTATGCAGGAGATATTAATAATAGTAAATCTACCACTGCATATGTTTTCACACTTTGTGGTGGAACAGTAAGCTGGGTTTCAAAACTGCAGTCAGTTGTGGCCACGTCAACAACAGAGGCAGAATATGTAGCAGCTACTCATGCTGCTAAAGAGGCAGTATGGTTAAGGATGTTGTTGGAGGAACTCGGATACAAACAAGAGAATATCACTCTATTTTGTGACAACCAGAGTGCCTTGCATCTTGCAAGGAATCCAGCATTTCATTCAAAGACAAAGCATATACGAGTTCAATATCACTTCATTCGTCAGAAATTGGAAGAAGGAATCGTGGATGTGCAGAAAATTCATACTGACAACAATGTGGCTGATTTTCTAACAAAGTAGATCAACTGTGACAAGTTTATTTGGTGTCGTTCCTCATGCGGCCTAGCAGAAACGTAAGCAACATCATTGGCAAGGAAGGATTAACGTGTGAAGATTGATTTAGCTTCAATCAAATCTTCAAGTGGGAGATTGTTGAATTAATAATCTAGAAGGTTGCATGACAAATTCAATTTGATCACAACTTTCATATGGTTATCAAGTTGATTACAACTTTCATATAGTTGTCAATTTGATTACAATTACCATGTAGATGACAACTTGATTACAACTAGCATGTGGTTGTCAAATTGTATACAACTTCTTCATTTCCTAGTAGTATAAATAGAGCATCATACATGCTCATTTATACATCCCAAAATCACAAGTGTTCTTGTATACTAAAAGAGTCTATAGAGAGTTAGTGAGTGTTAATCTCCTAATCACAAGAGATATAAAGATTGGTGCTTATCCTTGTAATTAGTGAGAAGTGTAATTCCTATTATTCTTATTAGTGAAACGTTTCTTTCCTTGCCTGTGGTTTTTACCCTATTGGGGTTTTTCACGTTAAATCTTGGTGTTCCTTTATTGTTTTTATTTCAAATATTACTAGCGGTTTGCTATAATTCGGTATCCCTTTTTACAACAAAACGTTCATAATTAGATCAAGTTTAGTTGCAGCAATTGTTGTTGAAAGCTTCAGGAAACGATTCGTAGTATGTTCTTATAATTTAAAACCCTAACACAATATTATAATAACTTCTGCTTTCAATGAAGAACTCAAATTACCTGCAGCTCTTGATGAGACTATCAAGTGAGTACTGTAAAGTTACTTTTAATGTGTATAATAATTTAATAATAAATGATTTTGTAGTTGAAATCGCCATCATATCTATAGCTTGTGAATTATGCTTATGTGTTTGTTATGGTATGATTTAACATTTGGACCACCAAAGCAACAATTTTAATGATAAAAAAAACTCGTTTCGGCATTATCCAACCTTTGATCAAATCAGTTTTATACATGAACTTGAGTATAATTTGACATCTTTGATGTATAGCTATCTTCAACACCGTTCAATAAAAGACCAGTCTTTTTCTTATGAGGCATGTGTCAACTCTTTTGGTGATCAATTATAGGTTTTGCTGCATGTTAAATTATATTAAGACTGTCATAACCCGTCCTTAACCATAAGAACGTGTTAGATAACGTATGATTTCATAGCGAGGTATTGACCTCTATATGCGACATTTTTAAAAGAACAACTGCATATATTTTACATTACAAACCATAATTCTTATTTTTGATACAAGCTTTAGACAATAAAAAGATGATTATCGTTTAGCGATAATCTTAGACTTACAAACTTTACATATGATGATAACAACACGATTTCTAGCATATTTTACAATACAAATCCTCGGATATGCAGTTTTGTTTTTGACACAAATATGAGTACGCAAGATCCTGCTTAAATTCAACATGTTGCAGCGGAAGCTTCTAATTATTACCTGAGAATAAACATGTTTAAAACGTCAACATAAAGTTGGTGAGATATAGGTTTAATGCCGGCAGCAATATATATATAGACCACAAGATTTCATATATAAACGTTTTAATAAAAATATTCTAAGTGATTGAGCACTTGGTAACCATACTTAACATTTAATCACATCGCATATTCCCTTTATTATGAAATCTTACTACACCGTACCAAGTGTAGTCATAAAATGAAGTACTGTGCAACCGTTGAATACTGGTCGTCCAGTCCGGTTGGGGTTGTCAGGCCCGATAGATCTATCAACAGGATTCGTGTTTACAATACCGCTGTAAATAACAGTTACCAAGCTACAGGGAAGTATGGCAGTGGTACAACTCAACGTAGAATATATTTTTCAGTTACTTGTGTCCATAACGTAAAACATAAAATACATGTATTCTCATCCCGAAATTCTTAGAGTTTAAAAGTGGGACTATATACTCACTTTTGCCTTGAAGATATATATATTTTGACTTGGTCTCCGGTTGATATCACGAACCTATCCATATATAATATATCAATACCTTTTCTTTTTAAAACAATCGTCACATATATATACTTATTATACTTTTAATACTTTTAATAATTTCTTAGTCCGTAGTTAGCAGTCCGATGTTAGTAATTCAATTTTAATGGTTCATTTTTAGGTGTTTAATAAACCCCCAATGAAATAAATAAAACCCCCATCGTATATGTATTGGTCGAGATTAATCTTGACCCACGGTACCGGTGTTGTCAAATGACGTGTTGCGTACATAAAGTACCGGTGTTGTCAAATGACGTGTTGCGTACAATCATGGGATCTTATGATTAATCTTCTCGTATTGTTTACGGGTGATCCTGAACCATATAAAATTAAATTATGAGTACATATATATAAAATATCATGTTATTTTAGAAAGATGTGATTTTTTTAATTTTCTCCAATTATTTTCGTGGCTAAACTAGTCTTGGATATCCGATTTTGTTTTGGTCATAGTTTCTTCGTTACAACTCCGTTTTCGTTGGTTCAACTTGCCACTTCCTTGGATCGAGTCCTTCTTTAAGAATATGAACTGTAAATACCTTAGTTTGTATTCGAAATCACAGGTCATAGGTCAAACTTTGGTGAAACTTATGAAGTTAATCATTTTTCCATCATGTAAACAACCTTAAATGATTATTTTTCTAAAAATACTTATACTTTGAGTTAAATCATGAAATTTTTATGTGTTATCATATTCATAGTAAATATCATTTTTCCAGAAAATAAACCTCCAATTCAAGGTTCAAGATAGTTTTTAATTATCCAACCCAAAACAGCCCCCGGTTGCACTCCGACGTCGTAAAAACAGTTTTTAAGGTGTTCTTTGAAAAACCAAGTTATACCTTGTTAAATTAGAATATATTTATGATATATTACAGGTCTTGAAGTATTTTAAAAGTTAAGTTAGAAGGATCTATTTAGTTTGCAAACAAGTTTGAAAACATTCAAACTATGTTCTTGTTGTTAAAATTTTATACCACAAAATAAGATAGCTATATATATATGAATCGAATAAGGTTATGAACAAAGTTACTACCTCAAGTTACTTGGACAAGATTGCTGTAAAAGAGGAGTAAGAACCTAGAACCAAAAGGGTGATGGAATTGGATGAAAGATTGGAAGTAAACTTGTGTTCTTGGAAGGATTCTTGAAGTGTTTTTGTAAGAGTTTTCTTATGGTGATTAAGTGATGTTTTTATGGCTAGATATTCATGGATTTTAGCTGAATGGTTATGGAGTTTCTTAAGAGTGTGTTTTTGTTAAAGGAAATGTGTAGTAAAATGAAAATGGAATGGAGTATAAATGGTGGTGTAAAAGGTGTATAAGTTTGTAATTTTGTGAAAAAATCTTTTAATCATGTGAAATTGTCATACTAGATAACAAAAGTAGTTACCTTATACATAAGGCATTGAACAAGGGCTAGTTGGTGGTGATTTGATGTGTATATACCAATAGTAAATACGTATAGAAGCTAGGTATGATACGAGTACATGTACTCTAGATATACGTATAGAAATTTTGTGAAAAATGGAATGAGAATTCAAATATAGCTATCTTTTGTGAATATACTTATATTGTTTTATGTATTTAAGTCTTTAAAAAGTGATTAAATACATTATATATACGATATATGTATAAACATTATAGGTTATAAGTATTTATATCAAATAACGTTACGTATGGTTATTGTTTTGAAAACTTAAGTTAGTAGTTTCAAAATATACTTATAACTTATTGTTATTAATACAAAATGAGGTATTAAAACATCCTTAGATCATGTTAAATATGTATATATACATATATATACACAAATGTATAATTATCATATATTGTATAGTTCGTGATATCATCGGTCAAATTAGACGGTCAATCGTTGTGTAAAACTCTCTTTGAAAACATAAGTCTCAACAATTTGGATTGCTTATCATGTTGGTAAGGTTTAATTTATGTAAATATTAATCTTATAAGTATAAATTGATCGAAAAAGTGCGGGTCATTACAGTACCTACCCGTTAAATAAATTTCGTCCCGAAATTTTAAAATCGTACCTATTTTGCGTCATCGGGAAACAAATGCGAGTATTTTTGTTTCATTTGATCCTCTCGCTCCAAAGTAAACTCGGGACCTCTTCGTGCATTCCAACGAACTTTAACGATCGGTATGTTGCTCTGCTTGAGCCGTTTAACTTCACGATCCATGATCTCGATTGGTTCTTCTATGAATTGTAGTTTCTCGTCCACTTGAATTTCTTCAAAAGGAATGGTGAGGTCTTCCTTTGCAAGACACTTTTTAAGGTTCGAGACGTGAAATGTATTATGTACTCCGGCGAGTTGTTGCGGTAACTCGAGTCGATAAGCTACCGGTCCAATGCGTTCGATGATCTTGAACGGGCCTACATATCTTGGGTTCAGTTTACCTCTTTTACCGAAACGTATTACACCTTTCTAAGGTGACACCTTTAGCATAACCATGTCACCGATCTGAAACTCTAATGGTTTCCTTCGGACATCGGCGTAGCTCTTTTGGCGACTACGGGCTGTTTTCAATCTCTCCTTGATTTGTACTATCTTCTCAGTCGTTTCGTGTATGATCTCGGGACCAGTTAATTGTCGATCTCCTACTTCATTCCAACAAATAGGAGATCTACACTTCCTTCCGTACAATGCTTCGAATGGCGCAGCTTTAATGCTCGCATGATAACTATTATTATACGAGAATTCTGCTAATGGTAGATATTTATCCCATCCGTTTCCAAAATCGATCACACATGCCCTGAGCATGTCTTCAAGAGTCTGAATTGTTCTTTCACTCTGCCCGTCGGTTTGCGGATGATATGCGGTACTCATATCCAAACGAGTTCCTAGTGCCTCCTGTAGTGATTGCCAGAACTTTGAGGTAAATCTATTATCATGATCAGATATAATGGAAATAGGTATTCCATGCCTTGAAACTATTTCCTTTATATATAATCGTAATAATTTCTCCATTCTATCCGTTTCCTTTATAGGCAAGAAATGTGCAGATTTGGTAAGACGATCAACAATTACCCAAATGGTGTCGTATCCCCAGGCAGTCTTTGGTAACTTCGTGATGAAATCCATGGTAATACCGTACCATTTCCATTCTGGGATTTCTGGTTGTTGAAGTAATCCTGACGGCTTCTGGTGTTCTGCTTTGACTTTGGAACAAGTTAAACATTCTCCAACATATGTTGCAACGTCTGTCTTCAAATTAGACCACCAATAATGCGTCTTAAGATCTTGATACATCTTTCCAACTCCAGGATGTATCGAGTATCTTGTCTTATGTGCCTCATTCAATATTAACTTCCTTAATCCACCCAACTTTGGTACCCAAATACGGTTTGCAAAATATCGAATTCCATCTTCCCGCATAATGAGTTGTTTCCCATACTTCTTCATTATTTCATTTCCTATGTTTTCTTTAGTAAGAGCTTCTCGTTGAGCCTCTTTGATTTGTGAGTTGAGATTCATGCGAATTTTTATGTTCATTGCTCGTACTCGAATTGGTTCTCATTCCTTTCTGCTTAAAGCGTCAGCCACCACATTCGCTTTCCCGGGATGATAACGAATTTCACAATCATAGTCGTTTATTAACTCGACCCACCTACGTTGCCTCATGTTCAGCTGTTTCTGATCAAAAATATGTTGAAGGCTTTTATGATCAGTAAACACAGTGCATTTAACCCCATACAAGTAGTGTCTCCATATCTTCAATGCAAACACGACTGCTCCCAGTTCTAGATCATGCGTCGTATAATTCCGCTCGTGAATCTTTAATTGTCGGGATGCGTATGCAATAACTTTCTTCCGTTGCATAAGAACGCAACCAAAACCTTGTCGCGAAGCGTCACAATATATTTCAAAATCATCGTTCCCTTCTGGTAACGATAAAATAGGCGCCGTAGTCAACTTCTTTTTCAGTAATTGAAATGCACTCTCCTGCTCAGAAGTCCATTCATATTTCTTCCCTTTTTGCGTTAACGCTGTCAACGGCTTAGCTATTTGGGAAAAATCTTGAATAAACCTTCTGTAATAACCGGCTAAACCCAAAAATTGGCGTATCTGCATTGGTGTCTTAGGAGTCTCCCATTTTTCAATGGCTTCAATTTTTGCTGGATCAACCTGAATTCCTTTGCTACTAACAACGTGGCCAAGAAATTGCACTTCTTTCAACCAGAAAGCACATTTAGAAAATTTAGCATATAGCTGTTCTTTTCTCAACAACTCTAATATCAACCTTAAATGCTGTTCATGCTCTTGCTCATTCTTGGAATAGATAAGAATATCATCAATGAAAACGATAACAAACTTATCTAAATATGGACTACAAACTCGATTCATGAGGTCCATGAATACAGCTGGCGCATTCGTCAATCCAAACGGCATGACCAAAAATTCGTAATGACCATAACGTGTCCGAAAAGCAGTTTTCGGAATGTCCTCTTCTTTGACACGTAATTGATGATAACCCGATCTTAGGTCGATTTTCGAATAAACACATGATCCTTGCAGTTGATCAAATAAGTCATCAATTCTCGGTAGTGGATACCGATTCTTGATAGTTAACTTATTTAATTCACGATAATCTATACACATCCTAAAAGATCCATCTTTCTTCTTAACAAACAAAATTGGAGCTCCCCACGGTGAAGTGCTTGGTCGTATGAATCCACGGTCTAGTAATTCTTTTAACTGACTTTGAAGTTCTTTTAATTCGGACGGTACAAGTCTATATGGCGCACGAGCCACTGGTGCAGCTCCTGGTACTAAATCTATTTGAAATTCTACAGATCTAAATGGAGGTAATCCTGGCAACTCTTCCGAAAAAACTTCAGGATAATCTCTTGCCACAGGCACTTCGTTGATGCACTTCTCTTTTTCTTTCTTTTCGACTTTATTAACATGTGCTAAAATAGCATAACATCCCTTTTCTAAACACTTCTTGGCTTTCAAACAGCTAATGAGTTTTAACTTTGAGTTACCCTTCTCTCCATAAATCATCACCGGCATTTTATCCTTACAAGGAATGCGAATTGCCTTCTTGGCACACACAACTTCAGCTCCTACTTTGGACATCCAGTCCATGCCGACTATTACATCAAAACTTCCTAATTCTACGGGTATCAAATCAATCTTAAATGTTTCTCCGGCTAAATTTATTTTACAATCACGACAAATTTTATCGGCTTTAATTAGTTTACCATTAGCTAACTCAATCATGTACTTAGCATCTAGAGGTAATGATGAACAATTCAATTTAGTGTAAAAATTTCTACACACGTAACTTCTATCGGTACCAGTATCAAATATAATAGATGCTGATAAGTTATTAATGGTAAACGTACCCGTAACAAGCTCCGGGTCTTCACACGCCTCTCTAGCATTAATAACAAATGCTCTTCCACGTGCAGATCCATTATTCTTCTCTGGATTCGGACACTGGCTCTTATAGTGACCTTGTTTTCCACACCCATAACAAGTAATGGTAGCCAAAGCAGTTCTATTTGCATTGGTGGCAGGAGTCTTGGTACCATTTGTATTTGTAACGAGAGCCCTACAATCTTCAGCAAGATGACCCTTTCGATTACATTTGTTGCATACCACATTACAGTAGCCAGAGTGATGTTTGTGGCATCGGTTGCATAAAGGATTTTGTCCTTTGTAACCAAAGCTTGAACCACTACCTGCACCTTGCGTGGTTTCTTGTTTCTTAAAAGATTGTTGTTGGTTACCTCGATCATAATTTCCATTCCACTTTCTTTTGTTACCTGATACCTTCACATCAGTATTGGATGCTTTCTTATCCATGACGACCTGATCCATTAGTTCGTTTGCCATGGTTATAGCTTCATGAATTGTCTTAGGTCTCGATGTTGTAACGTTTGCCTTGACCTTTTTGGGCAAACCATCTTTGTACATTTCAATCTTCCGTTCTTCGGTTGGAACCAATTCAGGACATAGCAAAACTAATTCCATGAATCGCTGATTGTAGTTGGTGATTTCAGTACCAACAACCTTCAGGCTTCGTAATTCATCTTCCAACTTCCTAACCTCGTTCCTTGGACAATATTCGTTAATTAACATTGTTTTGAATTCTTCCCATGGAGTATCATAAGCTACATCTCCTCCTACAGCCTTCACATAATTTTTCCACCACGTGAGTGCACTATCTTGTAAAGTGCACGATGCATACTTGGTCATGTCCTTTTCAACACAACCACTGATTTTAAACACAGTCTCCATCTTTTCTATCCACCGGGTTAAACCGATCGGTCCTTCTGTTCCACTGAATGATGAGGGCTTGCAAGCTTGAAAAGTTTTGTAAGTGCACCCCACACGAGGATTTGGGTTAACTGCAGCACCTCTTGCAGCCTCGACCCATAACATTCTGTCGTTCACTCGCTGATTGATGAGTTCCTGGATTTCTTGTTCCGTCATTCGGTTCAATCGCGCCATATTCTTCTATAAGAATGAAAAGAAAATAATTATTCACATGGAATATTATAGATGTAGTGTATATTTACAGTACATTATAGCTTATTAATAATATGAACCAGGTATTATTATAAAAGCCTTTTCTTCTTATTAGCGTTTTATAATTATATCTAGGGTAGTACCTACCCGTTAATGTCCATACTTAATAGCTTAGTACAGAATCAATTACTACCATCTAAATAATACTTAACCATGGAAAATTATTGCATTTCACACTTCACTATTTTACATATGCTTATCTTACATCGAACATTAAGCAAACCACACTAATAATATTATACAAAACATTATATGATCCCATGGTTTAATACGGCAGCGCATCGTTTGGTCTATTTTCTAGGACGTTTAGGTTCAAAGAATCGTTTAACGCTTATCCTGGCTGTCTGCCTATATTTTGGTTGTGGGACTGAAGAACTGGATGCCGGGATAGAACGAATAGGAATAGCGGGAATAGGGGTGGTAGTGTCTAGTGGAGTTAGTGCCACATCATCCTTACTAAACTCGGGATTTGAATTTTCTAATTCATTAGCCTTTCGTTTCTTTCCTAGTTCGAACTTGTCTTTTGTAATTTCCTGTATTTCTTCCTCGGGTTCACTTTCCTCCTCGGGTTCACTTTCCTCCTCGGGTTCACTTTCCTCCTCGGGTTCACTTTCCGGGTTCTCTATTGTCGGTTCATCCGGAATTTGTGAGTCTTCCCCAAAGATATTATTTTCGTCATCGGATAGGTTAATGACTGAAACACCATCTGAAGATTCTGATTCGGAGTCGCTGAATGTGATAATAAGTTTTGAGCCCGACATCTATCACACAACAACTAACCCATTAGTACTACATAATATTTACATATAAATTTTAACCAACAATGATAAGCAATGGTTGTTAAATCAGATCCGGTCAAAGTCCAGACTTACTAATGTATCCTAACGACTTATCAGTTAGACACACTAATGCAAACCTGGTTCGCTAAGACCACCGCTCTGATACCACATGTCATAACCCGTCCTTAACCATAAGAACGTGTTAGATAACGTATGATTTCATAGCGAGGTATTGACCTCTATATGCGACATTTTTAAAAGAACAACTGCATATATTTTACATTACAAACCATAATTCTTATTTTTGATACAAGCTTTAGACAATAAAAAGATGATTATCGTTTAGCGATAATCTTAGACTTACAAACTTTACATATGATGATAACAACACGATTTCTAGCATATTTTACAATACAAATCCTCGGATATGCAGTTTTGTTTTTGACACAAATATGAGTACGCAAGATCCTGCTTAAATTCAACATGTTGCAGCGGAAGCTTCTAATTATTATCTGAGAATAAACATGTTTAAAACGTCAACATAAAGTTGGTGAGATATAGGTTTAATGCCGGCAGCAATATATATATAGACCACAAGATTTCATATATAAACGTTTTAATAAAAATATTCTAAGTGATTGAGCACTTGGTAACCATACTTAACATTTAATCACGTCGCATATTCCCTTTATTATGAAATCTTACTACACCGTACCAAGTGTAGTCACAAAACGAAGTACTGTGCAACCGTTGAATACTGGTCGTCCAGTCCGGTTGGGGTTGTCAGGCCCGATAGATCTATCAACAGGATTCGCGTTTACAATACCGCTGTAAATAACAGTTACCAAGCTACAGGGAAGTATGCCAGTGGTACAACTCAACGTAGAATATATTTTTCAGTTACTTGTGTCCATAACGTAAAACATAAAATACATGTATTCTCATCCCGAAATACTTAGAGTTTAAAAGTGGGACTATATACTCACTTTTGCCTTGAAGATATATATATTTTGACTTGGTCTCCGGTTGATATCACGAACCTATCCATATATAATATATCAATACCTTTTCTTTTTAAAACAATCGTCACATATATATACTTATTATACTTTTAATACTTTTAATAATTTCTTAGTCCGTAGTTAGCAGTCCGATGTTAGTAATTCAATTTTAATGGTTCATTTTTAGGTGTTTAATAAACCCCCAATGAAATAAATAAAACCCCCATCGTATATGTATTGGTCGAGATTAATCTTGACCCACGGTACCGGTGTTGTCAAATGACGTGTTGCGTACATAAAGTACCGGTGTTGTCAAATGACGTGTTGCGTACAATCATGGGATCTTATGATTAATCTTCTCGTATTGTTTACGGGTGATCCTGAACCATATAAAATTAAATTATGAGTACATATATATAAAATATCATGTTATTTTAGAAAGATGTGATTTTTTTAATTTTCTCCAATTATTTTCGTGGCTAAACTAGTCTTGGATATCCGATTTTGTTTTGGTCATAGTTTCTTCGTTACAACTCCGTTTTCGTTGGTTCAACTTGCCACTTCCTTGGATCGAGTCCTTCTTTAAGAATATGAACTGTAAATACCTTAGTTTGTATTCAAAATCACAGGTCATAGGTCAAACTTTGGTGAAACTTATGAAGTTAATCATTTTTCCATCATGTAAACAACCTTAAATGATTATTTTTCTAAAAATACTTATACTTTGAGTTAAATCATGAAATTTTTATGTGTTATCATATTCATAGTAAATATCATTTTTCCAGAAAATAAACCTCCAATTCAAGGTTCAAGATAGTTTTTAATTATCCAACCCAAAACAGCCCCCGGTTGCACTCCGACGTCGTAAAAACAGTTTTTAAGGTGTTCTTTGAAAAACCAAGTTATACCTTGTTAAATTAGAATATATTTATGATATATTACCGATCTTGAAGTATTTTAAAAGTTAAGTTAGAAGGATCTATTTAGTTTGCAAACAAGTTTGAAAACATTCAAACTATGTTCTTGTTGTTAAAATTTTATACCACAAAATAAGATAGCTATATATATATGAATCGAATAAGGTTATGAACAAAGTTACTACCTCAAGTTACTTGGACAAGATTGCTGTAAAAGAGGAGTAAGAACCTAGAACCAAAAGGGTGATGGAATTGGATGAAAGATTGGAAGTAAACTTGTGTTCTTGGAAGGATTCTTGAAGTGTTTTTGTAAGAGTTTTCTTATGGTGATTAAGTGATGTTTTTATGGCTAGATCTTCATGGATTTTAGCTGAATGGTTATGGAGTTTCTTAAGAGTGTGTTTTTGTTAAAGGAAATGTGTAGTAAAATGAAAATGGAATGGAGTATAAATGGTGGTGTAAAAGGTGTATAAGTTTGTAATTTTGTGAAAAAATCTTTTAATCATGTGAAATTGTCATACTAGATAACAAAAGTAGTTACCTTATACATAAGGCATTGAACAAGGGCTGGTTGGTGGTGATTTGATGTGTATATACCAATAATAAATACGTATAGAAGCTAGGTATGATACGAGTACATGTACTCTAGATATACGTATAGAAATTTTATGAAAAATGGAATGAGAATTCAAATATAGCTATCTTTTGTGAATATACTTATATTGTTTTATGTATTTAAGTCTTTAAAA
This sequence comes from Rutidosis leptorrhynchoides, assembly GCF_046630445.1. Lineage (NCBI taxonomy): Eukaryota > Viridiplantae > Streptophyta > Magnoliopsida > Asterales > Asteraceae > Rutidosis > Rutidosis leptorrhynchoides. Next base: position 353,471,697 of record NC_092341.1, read on the forward strand.
AGTGATTAAATACATTATATATACGATATATGTATAAACATTATAGGTTATAAGTATTTATATCAAATAACGTTACGTATGGTTATTGTTTTGAAAACTTAAGTTAGTAGTTTCAAAATATACTTATAACTTATTGTTATTAATACAAAATGAGGTATTAAAACATCCTTAGATCATGTTAAATATGTATATATACATATATATATACACAAACGTATAATTATCATATATTGTATAGTTCGTGATATCATCGGTCAAACTAGACGGTCAATCGTTGTGTAAAACTCTCTTTGAAAACATAAGTCTCAACAATTTGGATTGCTTATCATGTTGGTAAGGTTTAATTTATGTAAATATTAATCTTATAAGTATAAATTGATCGAAAAAGTGCGGGTCATTACAAAGACTCAGTTCAATTCAGTATTTAATCAAGCAGATAATAATTGTTGATGATGGACGTCTAGACGGAACAAAAAGAGTAGCCTTTGATTTTGTAAGGAAGCATAAATTTGACAATGTTAGATTTATTATGAATTTTTTTTCAAAATAGTAACCTTTTTTACATACTTTACAGAACTAGAAATTAGAAACTGGAGTTTACATATCTAGTATAACCGGTGTTTTAAACACCGGGTTTCCATGTGTCACTTCCAAGCCGGTGTTTCAAACACCGATTTCTACCTTTTTCTGCCACATCTTCACATGACCGAGCACTAGTAGCCACCCGTGCCCTAAACCGGTGTTTGAAACACCGGTTTGCAGGGAATCTTCACCTTTTCTGAAACCGGTCTTTGAAAGGCCGGTTTCGCTTTTTCTGTATATTTTCCCTTATCACTTTGATGTATCACTGTATGCTTACTATATCCTTACTGTATCACATTGAAGTATCAAGCAAAAGTAGGATTTTTTTTTCCCTTATCACTTTTACTGTAACTCCAGCAAACACTATCTTTTCGTGTTTCCCTTTTACTGTATCACCATAAAACCCTATCTTTTCGTGATTAGTATTCAGAGCTTTGTATGTTTATTTAAATTACCATCATCTGCAATTTATTAACAACATCATAAACTAGTGAATACAAAACCAAACACATCAAAATGAGCTTTTTTCATCATAAAATGACAGCTTGAAAACTACTAAAAACGCTTATCTCACACCAAAAAATGACTACAATTCGTCCGTTTATGATTCATTTTGTTTGGGGTGGCCAACTTACTTTCAAAAATAGTTGGCTAAGCGGTGATCAAGCAATAGTTAGAAGGACTTTTGTGTTGTCTAAGAAGATTAACTGTGTGCAGTTAAACCAAATGGCATACAACTATGTAGGGGCCGATCAAAGAACACATTTGTGACGATCGCTCCAAATCCATATGGACGAACACGTCATTCATTGATTTCATTGCGAGGTATTTGACCTCTATGTGATACGTTTTGTAACATTGCATTCGTTTGAAAAGGTATTTCATAAATGAATATATAAATTCCAGGTTTTTTTACATCTGATGATTCCTACGTATAGACAATCACCATTTAAATGGTTTACAATAATACATCTGTTGACAATACAGTCAAAATAAGATACATGGTAATGGTTTGATGAATGCAAGTTTCTTGTATATAGCATGTATGACTCCAAGCACATAACTTGTATCACGTATGAGCAAACAGCGGAAGACTTCTAGAAACCTGAGAATAAACATGCTTCAAGTGTCAACACAAAGGTTGGTGAGTTCATAGTTTTAATATTACACATAATCCGTATATCAATGTGGATTACAAAAGTTCAGTTGTTTTATTCAAAACGTTTATCAATAGGTTTTACATAAAAGGTGGATCACAAGATTTCAGTTGTTTCATCCGAAACGTTTATCAATCGGTTCTACAAAATTGAGCACCCTGGTAACTAAACTTTAACGTTTATATAATTTGTACCCTTTGTATAATCATCTTAATAATACACGCAAACCAACGTGTACGCTTCTCAAATAGCATACGTCCGTTAAAAGGCTAGCGCTCTAGCTCGGACGGGGATATCAAGCCCTATGGATCCATATACTACTACTCGCGCCCACCAGTTCTTATAACTGGCAGTTACTAGTTACCAAAGCTAAGGGATTTTCGGTTCAAACTCGGTGTAGAATTTAGTATGTACTTGTATCCATTGCGTTTAAAATAAAGTGCATGTATTCACAGCCCAAAAATATATATTGCAAAAGCAATTAAATAGGAAGCAATGAAACTCACGCATATAAATATTGTATATCGGTTAATAAAGCATTTGCATATATTCTCAGCCCAAAAATGTAGAGAGTAAAAGGGATCTTATGAAACTCACTCAAATCAGTTTTAGTTTTTGTATTCATTTTATAAAACAGCGCATGTATTCTCTGCCCAAAAATATGTATAAAAAGGGATCAATGAACTCACGCATATAAATATTGTAAATCAGTTAATAAAGTATTTGCATGTATTCTCAGCCCAAAAATGTAAAGAGTAAAAGGGATCTTATGAAACTCACACATATAAATATTGTATATCGGTTAATAAAACATTTGCATGTATTCTCAGCCCAAAAATATATATTGCAAAAGCAATTAAAAAGGGAGCAAATGAAACTCACGCATATAAATATTGTATATCGGTTAATAAAGCATTTGCATGTATTCTCAGCCCAAAAATGTAGAGAGTAAAAGGGATCTTATGAAACTCACTGTTTAATATTGATATACAATATTGCAGGAAAGCACGTAGACGCATCGGAGATGATAAACACGAGGTTTGATTCACAAAAAATACCCCCGAACATTACCCATAACCTCCTTGGCAATAACCCATAATTTCCTTAGCTCTAGCTTGCTCGAAAACTCATTTTGAAAATTACTTGGACATCACTCCGTCGTAATATTTGATGTACATTATTATTTTTGTATCGCAAAAATAATAACACTAATAATAATAAAAAAAATAAGATTAATAATAATCTTATTAATAATAATAATAATAATAATAATAATAATAATAATAATAATAATAATAATAATAATATAAATAATAAATAAAATAAATACGGAGTAATATGTATGTGTGTGTTTTTTTTTCTTTCTTTACTCGGCAGAAAATGTTGCAATTTATAGAACCTGGCCTGAAATCTGGAGTCATGCGACTCGCATGGAAATGGCCTTCTGGCCATGCGACTCGCATGAGGACCAGGGACAGCTCACATTGTTTTGGCTCCTAGCTTGTCGACATAATATAAAATAAATATAAATATATAAATAATTAATATAATTATTTATATATTATATTTTATTCTTGTGCATAGTAGACTAGATATTTTTGGTCCGTTGCGTCGGGCGTTTCTTCTTGACTCGGGTCCCGGTTCCGGATTTTCAGACGTCCTTGCGTACTATTTTATATCGTGTACTTTGCGTTCCGCAACTTGTACTCTTGTCATTTTTAGACGTTCTTCATCAATAATTTGAACCTTTTTAATTGTATCTTGTACATTTGAGCATTTTGGACCTTTCCGTCTTCAATTCTTCGTTTTCGCCTTTTGTCTTTGCACTTATTAAATATAAACGAATATTACTTGAATATGGAACAATTACAACTAAAATCCTGTCTTTCTTGGGGGATAATGCTATGAAATATATGTTCCTTTTTAGCCTTATCAATAGCCTTAAATTATCCCTTAATTATATCACTCAAAGTGTATCTTAAACTTTCGAGTGTTTTGGTCATTTACTTCTATAAATCATCGTCTCGCTATTTGTTAAAATACATTTTTATAATAGCGTTTTACTGTAGCAATTCACTGTAGCAAAGTCAATTTCACTGTAGCAAATAGTGATTTTCGAAAACACTGTAGCATTTTGAGTAATGTGGCAATTTGAAAACACTGTAACAAATTAGTGTTTAACTGGTTCATCTTAAACGCTTTAGTTAACTTATCTAAATATCAATCGAATCAATAAACGAATGTTACTATCGTTTACTAAATAACTTGAAATCATATATATTCAAATAGATATATAAACCAATAAGTTTAATGTATGGTATCATGCAATTAAAACTTTGTTACGTTTTCAAGTTATAGTATATATATGTATCTATTTACATATAATGGTTCGCGAATCGTTGAGAACAACCGAAGGGTAATTGAATAGTTCAAAATTTTGAGATTCAACTTCATAGGCTTTGCTTATCGTGTCGAAATCATTAATCATTTAAGATTAAGTTTAAATTTAGTCGAAATTTCCGGGTCATCACAGTACCTACCCGTTAAAGAAATTTCGTCCCGAAATTTGAGTGAGGTCGTCATGGCTAACAATAAAAATGTTTTCATGCCGTATATGTGTAGATAAATAGAGTTTTATCACCGTTAAATAATATGGATAAAACAATCCGATTTTTCGAAGCGTATGAGAGAAGTTATCGTAAAAGAGTGAAATGAAGAATAGAGATTCGTCTTAACTCTTGACGTATTAACGATTGATTTCCATAATTTAAGGAATAGAAAATCTTCATAATCTAAATAAGATTTGATTCTTCGGAATTTAAGGAAATTAAGATTTCTTTTGATTAAATGCGTAATTTGCTTCGATTGCTATGTTTGATATTTCGCTATAAATTGACCTCTTCCGTTTCATTATTTTCATCACTCTTACATCTTCTTCCTCATTTCCTATTTTCAAAAGATTGTAAAAAAATGCTTCATCCAGTTCTGATTCTTGATATACTCCTAACTTTCATATCTGTCATTCTTCTTTTTCATCTACCACCGGAGGAAGTTATTTTCTTCTACCATTACCTTGGGGTTATAGTATTTTTCATTCTCCCGTGTCTTTATATTGCTATACGCATTGATATACGCATTGTAAAATTTTACTGTAGCAATTCACTGTAGCAAAGTCAATTTCACTGTAGCAAATAGTGATTTTCGAAAACACTGTAGCATTTTGAGTAATGTGGCAATTTGAAAACACTGTAACAAATTAGTGTTTAACTGGTTCATCTTAAACGCTTTAGTTAACTTATCTAAATATCAATTGAATCAATAAACGAATGTTACTATCGTTTATTATATATATGTATATATCTTTTTAATATACATAAATCAGTTTTTAAATACACATTGGAAGTTATTTATAAATAAATTTTAATAATAAATATTTCAACTTATCATATACATTCAAATAGATATTTAAACTAATAAGTTTAATGTACGGTATCAAACAATTAATACATTGTTACCTTTTCATGTTATAGTATATATGTATCTATTTACATATAATTGTTCGCGAATCGTCGAAAACAACCGAAGGGTATTTAAATATATAAAAGTAATTCAAAAATTTTGAGATTCAGTTTTACAGACTTTGCTTATCGTGTCGGAAATGTTAATCATACAAAGATTAAGTTTAAATTTAGTCGAAATTTCTGGGTCATTACAACATTCGTTGAGAATGTTCTTGTGGTTTGTTTTCAATGGAAATGTTTGTAGAAATGAACTCACTGACGATCATACTTTGGAAAGTATTTATTTTTTCTCTCAGAATGATCTGGAATATCAGGCTCAAATTGAAATTCGGTATGAGCAAGTCTTTTCAAACGCACAAGATTCAGGTTTTATGAATCTGATTGCAGAAATGGAAGCTGGTCCATCAGTAATTGATGATGAAGTTCAAGAAGAACATGAAGACGCTGGTGATGGTATGTCAACTGACACTGATAATACAGTTGATCACTATAGTGTTGAAGAAAATGTTTCAGATGACTCCGGTAGAGAGGATGAAGTGCAAGTTCAACAAATTGCACCTGTTTCACGTTTCCATTGTGTTAATGAAGGTGAGGCTAGTAATCCTATTGCATTCGATGATGACGACGAGGAATCATGGGTTGTTTGGAATTGTGATCAACCCGATGTTATTACAAAAGGAATGATGTTCAAGAATAAAGCTGAACTTTTGTATGCTGTTCGTAGATGGAATATACGAAATAATAGGGAGCTCATTGTTCAAGATAGTAGACCGGGTTATTTCAAAGCAAATTGCTATACAACTAGCTCAAATTACAAGGGTCCACAAGAAAGAAGACATTGTTCGTGGTCTGTAAGTGGTTCAGTTCATAATAGATACAAGGTATGGAGAATTGTTAAATGGAAAGATCAACATAATTGCTATGGAAATGTCCAGGAAAACAACAATCGTTGTTTAACGTCTAGCTTTATTGCTACTGATATTGCTCATCAAGTGAGTAAAGACATTGCTTTTCCGGTTCAGAACATCCAAGCATACATAAAACACATATGGCGGGTGGATGTTAATTACGCTAAGGCATGGAATGCTAGGCGTATTGCCATTGAACGAATGTATGGAACTTGGGAAAGTAATTTTGCAGATCTGTCAAGGTATGTAAATGAATTACAACATACCAATCCCGATACAATTGTAGAATTCTTATATGGCCCTCGAGTTGAGAACGGTGTAGACACATTCAAGTATGTATTTTGGGCCTTTGGTCCAGCTATTAGAGCATATAGCCAGTGTATTCCGATAATTTGCATTGACAGAACCCATTTGAAAGGGGCTTACAATGGTAAGGTGCTTACCGCAGTTGGCAAAAATGCTAACAATCAAATTCTGCCAGTTGCTTTCGCAATTGTTGACAATGAAAGTAACGAGAGTTGGACTTGGTTTTTGGGTTTATTGCAACTCCATGTTGTTGGCAATAGGAAGCTGTGTGTTATATCTGATCGCCACCAGGGTATCCTACATGCCATGAGTTTACAGACATATGGTTGGGAACATAGGTATTGTTTGCGCCATATTCGTAGCAACGTAATGAAACACTATAAAATTCAAGCGATCAAAAAGTTGTGTTGGACAGTCGGTTCGACAGCCAATCAGATACTGTTCAAGAATGCTGTATCAGCACTTAGGGGGGTTAGTCAAGAGGCTTGGGATTATTTGGTAGATGCGGATTTAGGAATGTAGACTGTCTATAGGGATAGTGAAAAGAGTCGTTGGGGTAACACAACAACAAACATTGCTGAATCCCTCAACAACGTGTTGCGTCATGCCCGAATGATGCCGATTAGAGCGTGTATTGAATATAAGTTTGACTACACTAGGCAACACTTTTACGATCAATATCGAGAAGCTTTTCAATGGAATTCACCACTTTCCAAGAACATTTGGAAAATCTACCGCGAACGAGAAATAAGATCCCAAACATACAAAACAACATGTTACGATTACCAGAGACGTGTGTACAAGGTCCAATCAACTAATCAAAGAAGCGGTGAAGGTGGCACTGATTACACCGTAAGGTTTGCTGCTAGAAAGTGTTCATGTGGAAGATGGCAACACCACAGATTACCTTGCTCTCATGCCATTTCTGTTTGTAGCCATCTACATGAAGATGCAACCATGTTGGGTAGTAAAAGTACACAACTACTGTATGGAGACAACAATATAGCCATTTCTTTAATCCACTCAGAGACATGAGTTATTGGGCAACGGTTGACAGGAAAATTAAGGCTGATCCAACAAGATTGATCAAGCACAGGGGAAGGAAGAAATCGAAACGTTTTCCGGGCCAGATGGATGAACGTGAAAAGCAGAAACCAAAGTGTGGTTTCTGCAGAGAAGAAGGCCACAACAGAAATACATGTCCTACTAGGTTTCCATAGTTATTTCACGTAATGGTTTGTTTAGTTTATTTTATGTTATGTGTGATTTGATTACGTTTTTAATTATGTATTTTGTTACTAAAAAAATGTAACCGTGTTTATGTCTATGAATAAAAGTGTTGTTCAAAAATTACTATTCAACTTAAGTATTATTTATTATAAATCTAGGAAATAATAAACAAAACTAATACAACATTTATTAAATGACTAAACTGTCCACTTCGCCATTTTATAGAAAAATATGTGAGTGTCTGTTTAGGCAAGTGTTAGTAGTTACCACAATGATAGTACACAAAAATATTTAGAACCTAAATCGACTTAAGCAAGTCGTACCAACTGATACCATTTAGACATTTTTAGTTTTACAATAATATTATTAATAAACAAGACACATTTATTAACAATACAACATTTATTAATGAACACCACACGAACTACTTATATAAAACAATTATCTTAAAGTGCAATAAGGCCTAGGTGCGTGATAGTATTCACCATCACGATCATAGAGCGTGTCGAATTCAATGGCGTCTTCAAAAACTCCAAATACAATATACAAAACAATTTTTTCACGCCGTATACATGCTTTCCCCGCTATTGTATACCATTCTTCATCATACATCATTGCCTCGGGTTCTGTAATTCCTTCTTTATAATAGTAGATGTCCATCGAACGTTCATCTTCCGGTAACTTACTTCGAAGAAACTCTTCCAACTTCTCCATACCAAAGCCACATATATCTACGTTTTCAAACGTAGATATCTCCCCTTCTGTTAAACGAATTTCATCATTTTCGTAATCAAGATCACACCCGTGATGAACTTCAATTGACACCATATTTGAAGTCATGATAGATTTGTAGTTTATAATGAATGATGATCATACACTTACTAATATTTATAGGGAAAAATAGCAAATAAGTATATATAAGAAAAAAATAAAAAAAATAAAAAAAAAACATATACCAAACAAACCGGTGTTTGAATCACCGGTTTCAATAAAAAACAGTAAATGCTCCATTAACTTGAACGACCTGCCAACTTTTTACATGCGTATTGGTTTAACGACACGTAGCAAGCCGGTGTTTGAAACACCGGTTTCGAAGATTTTAAATACCCGATCAATCAACCATCGGTCTGCATAAACTACTCCACTTAAACGATTTTCAAACGATTTTCTGTTCAATTTCGTTAAAATTTGTGTTCCTAACTACACCTAAATATGGATAATCAAGTGCGTGGTAGATCTATCCCTCTTAATCCGGATCTATTATTTTTACAATCACTAAACTCACATAGATCGTTTTCGATATTTACCGAAAAAATTCCTAGTGATGCACTTATAAAGCCAAGAAGATGTGATTTAACATTTTGGCAACATATTAGTGATTGATAATGCTAAAAACGAACATATATTTCATAGCATTATCCCTCAAGAAAGACAAGCTTTTAGTTGCAATTGTTCTATTTATAAGTGATATTCGTTTAAATAATAAAAGGTGAAGACAAAAGACAGATTCGACGAATTGAAGACGCAAACGACCAAAAAGCTCAAAAGTACAAAGTACAATCAAAGAGGTTCCAATTATTGATAAGAAACGTCTCAGAATTACAAGAGTACAAGATTCAAAACGCAAAGTACAAGATATTAAATTATACGCAAGGACGTTCGAAAATTCGGAACCAGGACCAGAATCAACTCTCAACGCTCGACGCAACGGACTAAAAATTACAAGTCAACGGAGTACAAGAATATAATATAATATATATATATAATTAAATTTAATTATATATATTATATTATATAATAAATAAATAAGCAGCCCACGTTTTTAAAGGCTTTTGAGCCTCCCCAGCTGGCCATGCGATCGCATGGCCTTGAAGGGCAAAGCTCATGCGATCGCATGAGGCCCTTTTTCAGCCCACATCCCTATAAATTCGCGTGTTTGGTTCATCATAATCATCATATATCAATCTCTCTATCTAAACGTATTATATATATATATATATTTATATTATAATTTTAATTATAATTTTAATTTCTAATAATAAGGGTATGTTAGCAAATGTTGTAAGGGTGTAACTCGAAATTCTGTCCGTGTAACGCTACGCTATTTTTAATTATTGTAAGTTATGTTCAACCTTTTTACATTAATGTCTCGTAGCTAAGTTATTATTATGCTTATTTAAAACGAAGTAATCATGATGTTGGGCTAATTACTAAAATTGGGTAATTGGGCTTTGTACCATAATTGGGGTTTGGACAAAAGAACGATACTTGTGGAAATTAAACTATGGGCTATTAATGGGCTTTATATTTGTTTAACTAAATGATAGTTTGTTAATTTTAATATAAAGATTTTCAATTGGACGTCCCTATAAATAACCATATACACTCGATCGGACACGATGGGCGAGATATTTATATGTACGAATAATCGTTCATTTAACCGGACACGGGAATGGATTAATAGTCACTAGAATTATTAAAACAGGGGTGAAATTATGTACAAGGACACTTGGCATAATTGATAACAAAGTATTAAAACCTTGGGTTACACGCAGTCGATAACCTGGTGTAATTATTAAACAAAGTATTAAAATCTTGTTACAGTTTAAGTCCCCAATTAGTTGGAATATTTGACTTCGGGTATAAGGATAATTTGACGAGGACACTCGCACTTTATATTTATGACTGATGGCCTGTTATGGACAAAAACCAGACGGATATATTAAATAATCCAGGACAAAGGACAATTAATCCATGGGCATAAAACTAAAATAAACACGTCAAACATCATGATTACGGAAGTTTAAATAAGCATAATTCTTTTATTTCATATTTAATTTTCTTTATTTTATATTTAATTGCACTTCTAATTATCGTACTTTTATTTATTGTCATTGTATTTAATTGCACTTTTAATTATCGTACTTTTTAATTATTGCAAGTTCATTTTATTGCACTTTTATTTATCGCAATTTCATTATCGTTATTTACTTTACGCTTTAAATTAAGTCTTTTATTTATTTAATATTTTAGATTAGGTTTTAACTGTGACACCGCTGATTTTTTTTTTTTAATACGTGGCGGAAGCATAATATTAATTTAATACGATATCCACATTAACTATTGTTAATACAACCTGTGTCACGTGTCATTACAAAATACTTGTTTATACAGAGAAGACATATTTACAAAATGATTATTGTTTTCATAAAGCAAGACAACATCAGAGTTGACTCCTGTCAAACATAACATCTTCATGCCCGTCTTCTCCCCAAAAGCATAAACTACAAAAGCTAAGAACCTGCAGGGAGGAGAGGGAGGGGAATTAGCACGAAGCTAAGTGAGTACGACTAACTACAGGCCATAGCATACATAAGTGTTATACTAATCATGTCACATAGTCTAACACACAAACATCACCCAGTAGTGCAGTCTACAGAGACTCCGGCGGTTCGGCCAAACCATTAACCTCCAGTTGATCGGGCTAGGGTTTACCGGAAGTTCGTCCTACATACCGTGCTGCATAAATCATCCACACGCGACATACGTGTCATTCAAACATATACTACACGGATGCAAATAGGCTACCACATGAGGAACCCAACCCGCAGGTTGATCTCTCCTATCGAATTAGGCTACCACAAGATAGGGACGCACTGGGCTCCAGCAGACAAGCATCAACTAACATGCAGTCATCACAAGGTACTAACTAATCACAACAATAAGTATATCTAACAAGCATGGCAATCATAATATAACATGCTACAATATACTATATTCTCCAGTTACTCCCACTCACCGATTACCAGCAAACGAGAAGTTGTTCAGCTATCTAATCACTGAACCTTCTCTTTCTCCTTTTCTCCTGAGAAATACATATACACGAGTTAGTTTATGTCCATAAACACCAAATAACACAATACAGAAAATTTTGTCAGAAAACTGTCCGCTAAAAATTTTCTCCTTAAAAAATTTACATCATAAACATCAAAATACAAACGGGCAGCATAACGGCTAAAAATCAACACTTAGGTAAAATATTCTGCCCTGGATACTCAGTCGGTCGACTGACACTGACAGTCGGTCGACTGTCTACACAATCGGTCGACTGACCTTCTCAGTCGGTCGACTCACTTGGTATTACATCAATCGGCCGAATGTGAATCTCAGTCGGTCGGTTGTCTTCGTTAATCGGCCGGTTCAACCCTCAGTCGGTCGACTGTCGACCGACAGTCGGTCGACTGTGTTCATCTTCATCAGAAACTGAACAAAGGCTACGGACTTCAAGCTAAATTCACCAAATCTTGATCTAGAGCTCGTTTTCGACACCAAAACTTGCCACAACTCAATTACTACATGTTATAGACTATAAACCCACAAAGTTTTGACCATAACAACATCAAATCCATGGATTTTGACACAAAATCAAGCTTTTTACAAAACTTACACAAAACTATGAATTTAACCATGAATTGAACACAAAAACACATGTTTCTTACCTTGTTAGAATCAGTAGACAACAAGGAACAAGATTCCAAGATCAATTTGAGCTCAAGAACAAGTTTTGATGATTAGGGTTTCAAAGGAGAAAGAATTAGGTACGGGGTAATATTTGGGAAGGGTCTGGAAAGTGCAAGAAATACACTGCACAAGTCATCAAAAGTGGGTTAAAATCCCACAATGTGTGACACACGGGTATTTACCAGTTATCTGATATCTTTCGTACATCATTTGGCAACCCAAACGAAGTCCAAATTAAATAAACAAACCTGTTCTGTGACCCTTGTCACAAACTGGTCCTAACCACAACATTATTTAATAATAAATATTAAATAAAAATAAAAGCATATAATAACACAATACAAACTTAAGGGTAAAATAGTAATCTTACATCTAGGCCCGATTGAGGATGTTACAAATCTACCCCCCTTAAGAAGATTCCGTCCTCGGAATCTGGTCAAGGTCAAACAAATGGGGATAGCGCGTTCTCATTAACTCCTCGGTTTCCCACGTCAGGTTGGAACCTAAACTATGTCGCCACTCTACTAACATCATTGGAATCAGCTTCCTTCTTAACTTGGTGACTTTCTTATCTACTATCTTAATCGGCTCTTCCACTAATTTCTTAGTCAAATCAACTTTCAAGTCTTTCAATGGAAGAATCTGACTTTCATCGTCTACTTTGCACTTTCTCAGATAGCACACATTGAATGTGTTGTGAATTCCTGCTAACTCTGATGGAAGATCTAAAACAACAGTCTGATCATTCAAAATTTCTTTGATTGGAAATGGCCCAATAAACCTCGGAGCTAGTTTACCACGTTTACCAAATCTGATCACTCCCTTCCACGGTGAAACTTTCAGATAAACACGATCACCTACATTAAATGTCACCAGACGTCTGCGCGGATCAGCATATACCTTTTGTCGATCTCTAGCTGCCTTTAATTTCTCACGTGCAATTTCAACTTTTTCTGCAGTTATCTGAACAATCTCGGGACCTGCAAATTGTTTCTCGCCTGCTTCTAACCAACACGTAGGAGTTCTGCATTTTCGACCATATAACATTTCATACGGTGGCATTCCGATACTCGAATGATATGAATTGTTGTAAGCAAACTCTATCAATGGAAGATGTGAATCCCAAGAACCACCATATTCTAAGACACATGCTCTTAACATATCTTCTAATGTCTGAATTGTCCGTTCACTCTGACCGTCTGTCTGTGGATGATATGTTGTACTCAGATTTACACGTGTACCCAAATTTTGTTGTAAACTATTCCAGAAGTTCGATACAAACCTAGTATCTCTATCGAAAACAATTGACAACGGTACACCATGACGACTAACGATTTCTTTCAAGTACAACTCTGCCAAATCACTCAACGAGGCTGTTTCACGAGTAGCTAAAAAGTGAGCACTCTTTGTTAAACGATCCACAATCACCCAGATCATGTCGTGACCTTTCTGGGTTCGGGGTAACTTGGTTACAAAATCCATCGTTATATGATCCCATTTCCACTGAGAAATTTCTAACTGTCTTAGAGATCCATACGGTTTCTGATGTTCTGCCTTAACTTGCGCACAAATATGACATTTTTCGACAAAATTTGCAACATCTGTCTTCATTGTTGGCCACCAATACAATGTTTTCAAGTCTCTATACATCTTTGTACTACCCGGATGCACTGATAATCTCGATTTATGCGCTTCAGTAAGGATTAAATCCCTCAAATCTCCAAGCATAGGCACCCAAATTCGATCATTATAGGTCTTTAATCCTCTAGAATCATTGCATAGGTCAAATTTTCTTTTAGTCATTTGTTCAGTCTTTAGGTTTTCGTCATTCAAAGCTACTAACTGAACGGTTTTCAATCGATCAATCAGGTCTGAAACTATCTCAATTCTCATAAATCTAACATTTTCGACTGTTTTCTTGCGACTCAGAGCATCTGCGACCACATTTGCTTTACCCGGATGGTATTTAATCTCACAGTCATAGTCTTTAATCAATTCTAAACATCGACGTTGACGCATATTTATTTCTTTCTGCGAAAAGATATATTGAAGACTCTTATGATCTGTATAGATTTCACAATGTGTACCATACAAATAATGTCTCCAAAGCTTCAAAGTAAACACAACTGCAGTTAACTCTAAATCGTGAGTAGGGTAGTTTCGTTCATGATTCTTCAACTGTCGTGAAGCATATGCTATAACTTTATTTCTCTGCATCAAAACACAACCCAGACCTGCACGTGACGCATCGCAGTAAACCACAAAATCTTCTGTTCCCTCTGGTAAAGCTAAAACCGGAGCTTGACATAACAACTGCTTAAGGGTCTGAAAAGCCTTTTCTTGTTCATCAGTCCATCGAAAGGCTACATCTTTTCTGGTTAACTTATTTAATGGACCTGCTATTTTAGAAAAGTCTTTGATAAACCGGCGGTAATAACCTGCTAAACCCAGAAAACTTTTAATTTCTGTCGGCGTTTTCGGTGAGTTCCAATTCATTACGGCCTCTATCTTAGACTGATCTACTTTAATACCCTGTTCACAAATCACATGACCCAAAAACTGTACTTCCCACAACCAAAATTCACATTTGGAGAACTTAGCGTACAATTGTTCCTGTTTCAAAAGTTCTAACATCAACCTCAGATGCGTAGCATGATCTTTCTCGGTTTTCGAATATATCAAGATATCATCTATGAAGACAATCACAAACTTGTCAAGATAATGACGACACACCCTGTTCCTTAAATCCATAAACACTGCTGGCGCGTTTGTTAACCCGAATGGCATAACTAAAAATTCATAATGACCATATCTAGTTCTAAACGCTGTTTTCGGTATATCACTCTCTGCAACACGTACCTGGTGATACCCTGAACGTAAATCAATCTTTGAAAAGTAGGAAGCACCCTATAACTGATCAAATAAGTCATCTATTCTTGGTAACGGATACTTATTCTTGATTATTCTCTTGTTTAAATCACGATAATCTATACACATACGAAGCGACCCATCTTTCTTTTTCACAAACAACACAGGAGCACCCCACGGTGAAGAACTTGGTCGGATAAACCCCTTATCTAACAATTCCTGAATCTGAGACATCATTTCTTGGATTTCTGATGGAGCTAATCTGTAAGGAGCTTTTGCAACTGGTGTAGCACCTGGAACCAAATCGATTTTATACTTTACTTCACGTACTGGAGGTAACCCTGATAAATCATCTGGAAATACTTCTGGAAATTCTGACACAACGAGAATATCGGTCACCTGCTTCTTCTCTTTCTTAACATCAATCACGTAGGCTAAGAATGAATCACACCCTTTCGTTATCGACTTCTGAGCTTTCATTAGGGAAACCATAGGGAAGTTAAATCCACTGCGCTCTCCCCTAGCTATCACTCGGGATCCGTCAGCCAAACGGAAAGAAATCATCTTCTTATCACACTTAATATTAGCCCTATTAGCTCTTAACCAATTCATGCCTATTACTACATCAAAGCTAGGTATAGGCATCAACAAACAGGTTAAAGGAAAGGAATGGCCGTCAATTTCGATGGTAATTCCAGACACAGATGATGTGCATGGAACCATTTTACCATCAGCTACTTCTATTCCCAAAGGCGCATCTAACATTCTAACAGGCAACTTCAACTTATCACAGAAGCCTAAGGACATAAAAGATCGATTCGCTCCTGAATCAAATAACACACGAGCTGGCAAGGAATTAACCAAGAACATACCGGTAATGACGTCATCGGTAGTGGTTGCAGTGTCTACCGTCATCTGAAACGCCCTTGCCTCTGCTGTTGAAGGATTCTTTCTCTTCTGCCCGGCGGTAGAAGCAGAAGATCCCCCAGAAGTTGCTGACCTCGCCCCTGACCCTGCCCCAGAACCAGCTCTTGACGCAGATGGACAATCCGCCGATCTATGACCTTCCTTATGGAAACTCCAACAAACATTTGACTTAAAAGAACAAGTTGTTGATTCATGACCTTTCACTCCACATTTCAAACATCTTCGGGTCATTGGAGAACACGGTCCGGCATGAGTCGACTTACAAACATTACACCAATCAGGCTGACTTGAACCCGATCCGCTTATACCGGACTTACTCTTCTGTTTAAACCCACCTGACTTCTTCCCACGAAATCCTGATTGCTTACTTGATTGCTGACCAGACTGACCACCAGTTTGACTTTCTGATTTTCCCCCAAAAGATCCACTTTTGAACTTTCTCTTTTCGCTGCCATGATATCACCTTCAGTAATCTTCGCCATCTCATGAGCCTGTGCCAACGTGGTTGCAAATCTCGCAACTATTCTATATTCTGGCTTAATCACCCGCATAAAATGTTGAATCTTATCCTTTTCAGTTGGTACCCACTGTTGAACGAACCTTAGCTTAGATGTGAAATCTCTGAAAACCTCATCAATCATCATACTTTCTGTCATCTTCATACTCAGAAACTCGGTTTTCAGTCTTTCCATCTCATACTCAGAACAATACTGCTCACGCACTTTAGTAGCAAATTGTTCCCAGGTAATTTGACTGATCTATTCTTTGGGTAAATATGCAGTGATAGAGTCCCACCATTCCATTGCTTCACCTTTGAGAAGCCTACTAGCAAATAACACCATAGATTCAGGCTCACACAAACATGCTTCTAATGCTTGTTCCACTTCTCTTAACCAATTGAGCATCGCTGTAGGGTTTGTGTGACCACTGTACTCAGGAGGTTTGCAGTCCATAAACTGTTTATAGGTACACTTCCTTCTTGTCTCAGGGACTTGAAATGGGTACATCATTTGATTAGGAAAAGTCTGGTTAAATGGAAATGGCATTTGATAGTTTTGATAGGTATTTTGTGGAAACTGCGATTGGGAACTACCACCGGCTTGATTATAAAGGTTTGAAGGAAAAGTTGTGTTTAACACAGTGGCATTAGGGTTCCATTGCGCCCGTTCTTGTTCCAATTCCTTAATTTTCTCCTGAGCTTCTAGTAACCGACTTTGAAGTTCTATTACTTCTTGAGAAGTTTCTTCTTCTGAAGACACATGTCCATCTTCGTCAGGGGCTCTGAATGTACCAGTTCCAGGGACAGTAGGGCCAGTAGCGTTAGCTTCGTTATCTGCCATTATTGCACTACCACAACACTCACACCAAAGCTTAGTATAAACTCCGTTAGTACTAACAACTAACACATAACCTGTCCTAATACTCACTTAACCCATCCCCGGCATGTTATGTTTGACATGACTCTACTAAGTTTGGGAATATGACATGTAGATCACAATGCACATGCCGCCAAACTCAGCTCTGATACCAACTTGTGACACCGCTGATTTTTTTTTTTTTAATACGTGGCGGAAGCATAATATTAATTTAATACGATATCCACATTAACTATTGTTAATACAACCTGTGTCACGTGTCATTACAAAATACTTGTTTATACAGAGAAGACATATTTACAAAATGATTATTGTTTTCATAAAGCAAGACAACATCAGAGTTGACTCCTGTCAAACATAACATCCTCATGCCCGTCTTCTCCCCAAAAGCATAAACTACAAAAGCTAATAACCTGCAGGGAGGAGAGGGAGGGGAATTAGCACGAAGCTAAGTGAGTACGACTAACTACAGGCCATAGCATACATAAGTGTTATACTAATCATGTCACATAGTCTAACACACAAACATCACCCAGTAGTGCAGTCTACAGAGACTCCGGCGGTTCGGCCAAACCATTAACCTCCAGTTGATCGGGCTAGGGTTTACTGGAAGTTCGTCCTACATACCGTGCTGCATAAATCATCCACACGCGACGTACGTGTCATTCAAACATATACTACACGGATGCAAATAGGCTACCACATGAGGAACCCAACCCGCAGGTTGATCTCTCCTATCGAATTAGGCTACCACAAGATAGGGACGCACTGGGCTCCAGCAGACAAGCATCAACTAACATGCAGTCATCACAAGGTACTAACTAATCACAACAAGCATGGCAATCATAATATAACATGCTACAATATACTATATTCTCCAGTTAGTCCCACTCAACGATTACCAGCAAACGAGAAGGTGTTCAGCTATCTAATCACTGAACCTTCTCTTTCTCCTTTTCTCCTGAGAAATACATATACACGAGTTAGTTTATGTCCATAAACACCAAATAACACAATACAGAAAATTTTGTCAGAAAACTGTCCGCTAAAAATTTTCTCCTTAAAAAATTTACATCATAAACATCAAAATACAAACGGGCAGCATAACGGCTAAAAATCAACACTTAGGTAAAATATTCTGCCCTGGATACTCAGTCGGTCGACTGACACTGACAGTCGGTCGACTGTCTACACAATCGGTCGACTGACCTTCTCAGTCGGTCGACTCACTTGGTATTACATCAATCGGCCGAATGTAAATCTCAGTCGGTCGGTTGTCTTCGTTAATCGGCCGGTTCAACCCTCAGTCGGTCGACTGTCGACCGACAGTCTGCCGACTGTGTTCATCTTCATCAGAAACTGAACAAAGGCTACGGACTTCAAGCTAAATTCACCAAATCTTGATCTAGAGCTCGTTTTCGACACCAAAACTTGCAACAACTCAATTACTACATGTTATAGACTATAAACCCACAAAGTTTTGACCATAACAACATCAAATCCATGGATTTTGACACAAAATCAAGCTTTTTACAAAACTTACACAAAACTATGAATTTAACCATGAATTGAACACAAAAACACATGTTTCTTACCTTGTTAGAATCAGTAGACAACAAGGAACAAGATTCCAAGATCAATTTGAGCTCAAGAACAAGTTTTGATGATTAGGGTTTCAAAGGAGAAAGAATTAGGTACGGGGTAATATTTGGGAAGGGTCTGGAAAGTGCAAGAAATGCACTGCACAAGTCATCAAAAGTGGGTTAAAATCCCACAATGTGTGACACACGGGTATTTACCAGTTATCTGATATCTTTCTTACATCATTTGGCAACCCAAACGAAGTCCAAATTAAATAAACAAACCTATTCTGTGACCCTTGTCACAAACTGGTCCTAACCACATCATTATTTAATAATAAATATTAAATAAAAATAAAAGCATATAATAACACAATACAAACTTAAGGACAAAATAGTAATCTTACATCTAGGCCCGATTGAGGATGTTACATTAACTGCGACTAAAGTTTTAAATCGACAAACCGGTCATTAAACGGTAAAAACTCCCCTTTTTAATAATAATATTACTTATATATATTTGTATTTTTTTATAAATTAAAACTAATATAGCGTTAAGCTTTGTTTAAAAGATTCCCTGTGGAACGAACCGGACTTACTAAAAACTACACTACTGTACGATTAGGTACACTGCCTATAAGTGTTGTAGCAAGGTTTAAGTATATCCATTCTATAAATAAATAAATATCTTGTGTAAAATTGTATCGTATTTAATAGTTTTTCCTTGTAAAATTTAATAGTATTTTATACCCCTTAGCTTTAACATCAGTGATCTTCCAAATGAACGAATAAATGCACGGGTTAAAGGTTATCTTAATGCAAAGGGTTTGGGTTTAGTGTGCAAACTCGGTAAACAAAGATTGAATCACGCTCTAATTACAGCTTTGGTTGAAAGATGGCGCCCGGAGACGCATACTTTCCATTTCCCGATAGGTATTTTTTGATGTTTTTAATTATGTTTATATTGTTAGAGTTAATTATAGATATAATATGTTTCATATATTTTGTTAGATATAATTATGATTATAATGTTAGATAAATTGTTAGATATAATATTGCTAGATAAATTATGGATATAATTGTTAGAAAAATCATATGAATATAATTGTTAGATAAATCATTTGAATATATTATTGTTAGATAAATTGTGATTATAAATCGTTAAGAGGCAGAGAGGTATATATATATATATATATATATATATATATATATATATATATATATATATATATATATATATATATATATATATATATATATTCTATAAATTAGTTGATTTTTATAGTATGTGGAATGTTTTTGCAGTTTTGCTGGTGTCCATATGATGATAACTTATAAAGCCGACTTCCCGATGAATGTCTAGCTGATAGGGAGTTGTGGTCATACCGTGGCCCAATTATATTTTGGTCTACTATTGAGTTGCATCTACCAGATAGGGTCAACAGACAGTTCGGTTGGATTCAAGATATTCCAAATTCGAACATGTTGTTCTCTCAGGAGATGCATCGTATAGTTCACAACACAAGCCTAAAGTCCAAACAGAACGCCGATTTGACGAAAAGCTTCCCACAAGTCAATTTCATTCCCCATTGGAGGGACCGACATCAGCATCTGCATCGTGGTGTGGACGGGTTGGGCACTGTTGCTGACTACTTTCAGTGGTATAATGCGCGCACGGTTACACACATCACAAATCCTGGAAACGTACCACCAGCCAACACATATCCTAGATGGGCAGGAACTACTAATGTTTATGTAAGTAACTAAATTGTAATATTTAAATTAACTATATTGGTTCTAATATTCAATTACTTTTAACTAATATGTAGGAGGAGGGGCTTATGAGGATACGGGGACACGCATTAACTCAAATGCAACCGGACAGTCAACCAAACCCACAACCATTTCTTGACATTCCAAATCAAATTTTCAACTACACACAATTTAATGACCCGTAACATCCCTATCATTTTTATTCATCACAAAACTTCAATTTTCCGAATAATGTTAACTATTATCCTTCGCAAACTCAAAATACCCCTTACCAAACAGATCAGGGTGAATCCTCTCAGTATAACCTTCACTAAACAAATCAAGGTAATTCCCCTCATAATTCGAACATGGATGAATTTTTCAACTACAACATGGGTACCCGTAGTCATAGTCCGATCATACCGCGAGATTTTGGAGGTACATCACAGGTAGGAGTTGACGATGACCACATAGCGGATATAGGAGCTGATGACGATACCACCCCAGAACAACAAGTCCGGAGGGGTGAGAGGAATAGAAGACCAACATTGTGTGGAACCGGTGGACACCTACGCGTTCCACCTGGACGGGGACGAGGACGTCATGGGCACTGATTGTTTGTATTTTAATGTTTGAAAATGTATTTTAAATTCATATGTCTTACATAAAGTTCTAAAATCGTATTAATTATATTATTAAAGTACACAATTAATTATATTATTAAAAACTAATACAACAACTTAATTTTATTTTAAACGACAAATTTCAAACCACAAAACACAGCTAAAAGCTTTATTTTTAACAACAACATAAACATAAAGATAACAAATTTCTACGCAGATCCGCCGTCTCTTAAGAACACTTTCACTAAACTCCTTCGCGTAATGTTAAGGTAGTGGACATAACTCGATGGACAAAAAATGCTACAATTTTGTATCACCAAAACAGCTCCCTCGCGTATGCCTTTAACACCTTCATACTTTCCTTGCACACCATCAATGATCTTGCTACTAATTGATGCCTTGATTGTACCAGTAGTGTCCTATTAATAAATGATAAACGCTTACATTAGTACATTCTAGTGAAACCCATACAATTTTTGAAAAAATATAAATGGATCGTTTAAACTCACTTTTAGCGTTATAGATAGATCGCCTACAACATTTGGAGCACAAGTCTTGATAACACCAATAACCTGATCGACCCAGTAACACTTACGTTGTGACAGAATGTCTGCTATATTAGACCTCCCTTCAGTCACAAAAATTAAATAAAATGTCACATATTTTTCTAGGTTTTTTATATAACAAAACACAATATTAGTGTTTACCTCCGTATGGATATGCAAACTCCATGGCGTTAATCCACGGAGCTTTTGTAAAGGAATAATCAAATTCAGCTTTGTTTATCACTTCCCTTATAAAATCTTGCGTGGACTTCTCATCCACAACGTTATTCTCATTATTGCGAAGTTCGTACGCATCTTGGAAAACACCAGCGGGTCCGGGAATACGATACGATAGTTGGTTCGTTTTGTTAGACCCAGAACCGCGCAACATAGGTCGTGGTGGTGTAAAAGGTTCTGGTTGCTTTTGTTTTTTACGAGTAGGTTGGGGTGAAGGTGGCGACCGGGTGGCCGAACCAGTCGGCAACGGGGTCGACACCAAAGTGGTTTGAGCGCGACTAGTAAGGGGTACAGGTTGAGTTCGTTGCGAACCAATATAGGTTATGTCGGAATCATCGATATCAAGAAGGTATTCCCATCCATCATTTTCGGAATTAGACATTTTGTTGTTTTTGAATTGCAGTTGTGTTGTTTTTGTGATGTTATTTGATTGAAGATTATGATAGTATAAATAGAGAAAAAAAAATCCTACTTTTGCTTGATACTTCAATGTGATACAGTAAGGATATAGTAAGCATACAGTGATACATCAAAGTGATAAGGGAAAATATACAGAAAAAGCGACACCGGCCTTTCAAAGACCGGTTTCAGAAAAGGTGAAGATTCCCTGCAAACCGGTGTTTCAAACACCGGTTTAGGGCACGGGTGGCTACTAGTGCTCGGTCATGTGAAGATGTGGCAGAAAAAGGTAGAAACCGGTGTTTGAAACACCGGCTTGGAAATGACACATGGAAACCCGGTGTTTAAAACACCGGTTATACTAGATATGTAAACTCCAGTTTCTAATTTCTAGTTCTGTAAAGTATGTAAAAAAGGTTACTATTTTGAAAAAAAATTCGATTTATTATTCAGAGAAAGAGAAGCTATACGAAAAGTGAGTTGCTTTCATATTAAGTCGTATTTTTTAACCACGCGTTGTTTGTTATATGTTTTTTCTTTATAACAGGGAATGTTTGTTTAAAGGGTAAGAAATCCATACTTTTTCTTACTGCTCATTTCTCATCTAATGGAACTAAATGTGGCATTTTTGACCCATTTACCCAACACTTTTTCAATCAAACCCAATTTAGCCCATAATGCCCTTCCCATTTTCTCAAACATGTATTCGCCTTTTCTTTAACAACAAATATGCATATGATCTGCATTTATCTTTTTGTTAAACAGTTTAGGGGACCATCAACTCACCCATCTCCTTGTACCTATCTTTATTTATGCATACCCGTTTGACTGGTTATGAATAGAGCATTATAAGTGAAATATAAGTAAACTGATCTGCCTAAATGTCAATATATCACTAGTGGATCCGACACTTGGTAACCTTCTTGCTTTTATACTTAACCCAAAATTGATTGATGATCATTATGCAGATGGTGCTTTTGATGTGGAGTTGGTATAATTGTGTAAATATTTCGAAATTCCCATAAGTGAAATATAAGTAAACTGGTCCGAAATCCCAGGATCAAAGGTGACTCCATTAAGCATTTTTAACATGTTATGGGAGCTGGGCAGCTGGCTCTAATGTCACTGGGTTATAGAATCGGCATTTGGAATATAACCAGTCAAGCGACTTGATTTGAAAGAACTTTTCGTCAGCCTTCAATAGGAGAACCCTAATTATAACCTTGTAGATACAAGTAGTATAATTTACATTTACAATAATGTCTATAGAGTGATTAATGAAAGATCTTGTTTTAAACTTATTTATCTACTATATAAAGAGTGTCCTTGTTAAGTTGAAGTTTATGTTCTACAAGAATCAAATGGTTCTCTATCTTTATGATATCCCAAATCCAACGAAACTACTCAACTGGACCCCATTCTACAGCCATTAATGGGTCAAGTTCAGGTTATGTTTTTATCTCTAGTTGGGGTAATCGGCACAAAATATAAGTTTAGAAGGAAAGGAAATGGTTCAAACAGGTTGAAAGCTGTTGTATCATGGTTCAAAAGATTTTTTATGAGGTTTTTCATGTTCGGGTTACTCGGGGAGGTCGAGTATTTCTAACTCTGATGTACATGGTCTATCCGGAACAATCCGTGACCCTTTTTCGAACCTTTTCTGGTCACCTCAAGATTTGAATCTGCGACCTTTTGCAAGGTGTTCAGGGAGGCCCAACCACTAGGCTATCTTGAGATGGTTTACTTGTAAGAGGTCACGACGGTGGTCAGGGATAAACGGCCATAGAGTTATTTGGCGGGGTAGCTACTCCCCTTCTCGTGTAACCCGAACCGTAAAAAAAAACTTATAACTGAACTTAACTTCTAAAAGATTGTATTACCTATAAATTATATAAACGTTTTATTGTAATTATACTGAAATAAGCAAAAGTTAGGCAAATAATGTGAGTTGTGCCAAACCCTTTTCTAGTGTTCAAATTTCTTGAAATTTGGTGGTTAAGTTAATCATAAATTTTTGACACCGCGGCTTTCTTTTTATTCACGGAATGTTTTTAACATGCAGCAGTAACAAACAAACACAGACAACTTACAAAAATACCTTTATTTTTATTTTTTATTTTTTCGGCAAAAAACACAAATCAAATTTATTAATTAGATCCAAATATCTAATTGAGTTACAAGTGACAGACCCTATCGATCAGTTTAACTTATCGATATGTTTGGGTAGATCTAACGATCTACATGAAGCAACATACAGAACTACCTTTAGCATACTATCTTGTATAAATTCAAGGGTTAACAGGAGCCTATACATTTGTTCGATCATCCGAATACAATGGAACAATTCTATGCACAATCTTTTTCAAAAAAGTATGCATTCACTTCTAGACAACGAGATTGCGTTCTACTTGCTTATTAACAGCCAAAGCGATATATAATGCATATAATAAGACAACTTCTAGGTACTTACACAAGTTACACAACAACATAATAGACCCGAAAAAGGTTATATTTAAGAAACAAATATATTGCTAAATATGGTTGACCAGAAACATCTATCTTAAAGACAGGTACCTAATGACAAGAACAATTAGCCAAAAACCTAACATCATCAATTTTAGCTTTTTGAATGTTGAATGCCACGAAACCTAACATTAATCTATACTTTCATCATTTTAAACTCAACATTTGTCATTCTCATTACATAAGCCAAATCCACTTTCTTATCTATGGGGTGTTCGATAATGGAGTAGTTGCAAACTCTTTGTAGTTTAGGCGTATTCAACCCACATATAACATTAATTTATTGTCCTTATGATTTTTACCAAAATTCTAATATATGATATGTACCTAAATGCTATATATGAAAACTATAAGACTAATTAACAAGCACGATAAAGCCACAAAAAATATGGGTTCTCCTTCATTCCAAGAAATTAAAAAGCAAGCTTCTTTCTTCTTGAAAGAAAAGATCAAGACTGCACGACTAGCATTAACAGATGTTACACCTGCGGAACTGTAAGCTTATTATCAGTTTACAAATGGATTTTCATTTTTTACGTGTTATTCATATTTTAGATACATAACACATTTGGTGAGTGTTTTTTTATGTTGTTTTTAATTTGAAGGTTAACGGAAGAAGCAACAGAGGAAGGTTCATGGCCACCAGACACGCGTACTATGGGATTAATATCGCGTGCAGCCTTTGAGGTTGATGATTATTGGAGAATTGTCGATATTCTTCATAAAAGGTGATAACTTTAAGGTTATAATAATGCATTAAAAAGATATATTTTTCGCTTTAATTTGCATATAGTGTGGTGGTTGTTTAATTAGGTTGTGGAAATTTGATAAAGAGAAGTGGAGAGGATCTTATAATGCTCTTGTTATATTGGATCACTTGCTCACACATGGTCCAGAAAGAGTTTCGGAAGAATTTCAATGTGATAAAGAAGTTATTAAGGAGATGGGAATTTTTCAACATTTTGATGAAGAAAGGTATGCAAATTTGTAGGTTTTGTTGATGATATTTTGTCATTTTAAAAGTATGTTCTATGCCTTATAACTAATATTTGGGCTACTTTGATTCGACCGGTTTGAACCTTCTTTTTTACCATTACCTCCAAACCAGTCTTTTATCTTGTGAGACGATTGTAGATTCAATTGGGGATTGAGGGTAAGAGAGAAATCAGAAAGGATTTTAATGCTGCTTGAAGAAGATCGGTTCTTTTTGAAACAAGAGAGGTGTAGAGCTCGTAAGCTCACTAGTGGGATCAAAGGTTTTGGTAGTTTTACTCAAAGAAGTGTCGGTAAAAGATTAACAGAATCAAGATCCGCAATATCTCTCAGACGTAACTACAGCAATGATCGTCAAGATGAAAAGAAAAAGAACAACGATATTGACTTTCTAGACCACCCTTTGTGTAACGTTGACCATGGGGATAGAGTCTCTCTCCTTTCTACTTAGGTACCAAATGCAAAATGCCAAAATAGTCCGTTTTCATGATGAAAGTATGCGATCTTAGAACTTATGCGCGTGTAGAATACCTTGTACAATATACTAATGTAACAGTTAAGATACACATTTTCGATATGTTTAGCCTTTGTTGGTTATCTATAGACACATTTCTTATAGAAATGAAACATTAGTTCATGTATTTAGAAAGTTGACACCTTATTCTTCTAGTTATAATGTTTAGCATGTTAGGTTTCATGGAGGTAAGAACCAAATTAAGAAAACTGGTAAGCTTCACATGTATGTTGAAGTTGAAATGTAATAAGGTTTGACTAATGAAAGTAAAAAAAAAAAAAATCATGATCATGGTGACAACCATCTCCATTCAATAATCAATTTCCATCAACTTATACTAACAGTTTGGATCTGATGAATAGCAGTTGTAAAGATAATAATCTACTAGTTGGCATTGCTTTATCATTAAGTTAAACAATAATACCTTACAACTACACAACAATATGCCCCATCATTTTATTAAAGCTTAAAGCAAATGCCAAACATTTTCATCATTGTATCTTAAAGCAATTTCACAATCATGAAGCCTACCTTTTCTTCTTTGCAAAAAATGGGATCTTACTAAGTGAGATCTAGATTCAAGACAAATTCAACCATAGCAAGATAATATGTTTAGCTAGGAATATTGAAAAGCAATAAGGTAAACAAAAGACTTAATATAAGCTAAATTCAGTTTTAAAATTAAAGAATTGTGGGAACATACATCAATCATCTCAATGTCAAAACAACATATAAAATAAACACTGAAAATGAAAATATAAATAAAAGTGAATGTTGCAAGCTGTGTATCTTCAAACAGCATTTGAAGTGCACAAAATCAGAAACATTTTCTATGCACAATTGATGGACCAGACTCATCATACTCGGCCTTCGCGATCCACATCTGCAAACGGCAACCAATATTATAAATCTTCAACATTAACAGTAGAATAAACAGCAAACTACTTCTAATAAAACTTATTTAAAAATGCATAAAACCTATTACTATAATTCTACATATAATAAAACTTGCTTCTTGGTAAAATGCCTATTTAAAAAGATATTTCAACAGCTAACTACTTATAAATATATATATAATTAACACCTTGAATGAAACATGTTTTGGGTCTCAACTAATCTGATCCATTCTCACCCATACCCAAATTAACCATTTTTACCCGTTGCCCAGTTGTGGTTTTTCAAGAAAACAAACCTGTTGGAAGGTGCTAAGAGATGCAAGGATTGACCCGCCTATCCAGACACTGTACTTCCTCTCAGGGGGTGCAACAACCTTAATCTTCATGCTGCTCGGGGCTAAAGCGGTAATTTCCTTGCTCATCCTATCAGCAATACCCGGGAACATAGTCGAACCACCACTGAGAACAATGTTACCGTACAAATCTTTCCTAATATCAACATCACATTTCATGATGGAGTTGTAAGTAGTTTCGTGAATACCCGCAGCTTCCATTCCTATCATAGATGGCTGGAACAAAACTTCTGGGCACCTGAACCGTTCAGCACCGATAGTGATGACCTGTCCATCGGGAAGCTCGTAGTTCTTCTCGATGGTTGAACCAGTGTTTGAAATCTCGAGCTCTTGTTCGTAATCGAGTGCGATGTAAGCCAACTTTTCCTTCATGTCTCTCACAATTTCCCGCTCTGCTGTTGTGGTGAACATGTAACCACGCTCTGTAAGGATCTTCATTAACGCATCGGTTAAATCACGCCCTGCTAAGTCCAGACGCAAAATCGCGTGTGGAAGAGCGTACCCTTCGTAAATCGGAACTGTGTGACTAACACCATCACCTGAATCCAAAACAATACCTGCACCACACGATATAATAACCAGAAGATTTAGATACAGTTATAGGGCGTACCCCTAAAGTGAGGTTTTTATAAGCATGTTTTGAAAGTGATATGTATTATGTAATATTATATGATCAAGTAAATAGAAGTATGATTGTTGAATTACAACTTAATGCTTACCAACACAAATTCAGATTAGTAATGAAAAATGGGCCTAATAAATCAATCTAAAAGGAACTAATCGGATCAATGTTTTACATTGCCATTAATCCCCTTCACAAATAAATTATACAAATCTTGTGGATACAAAAGATAAAACATTTATTCATAATCATGATAAAGTGTAGACGAGCAAATTCATCTTCGGATCTTTACATAATTATAGGCATATTGAAGTTTCTGTTTATCATATTGAAGATAAACATAATAAATAGAAGTAATGAAGCATGATTGATTGATTGATTGTTAAGTTACAACATAAAACTTTATGCAACAACAGATTAGTAACGATCAACGGACCAAAATAATCAACCTAAAGGACCTAATCGGATCAAGGTTTTACATGTATCACTTTTCGTCAACTTAATATATACTTGTAGATATAAACAGCCTTCACATACAAGTAACACAAATCATGTGGATCCAAAAGATAAACATTCTTTAAGCGTATTCATCTTGCGGATCTTTCCATAATCATAAACACATTGAAAGTTTCTGTTTAAAAAGGTCAAGAAAAAGAAACGTACCAGTAGTACGACCACTAGCGTACAAAGAAAGCACAGCTTGGATTGCAACATACATAGCCGGGGTATTGAACGTCTCGAACATGATCTGAGTCATCTTCTCACGATTAGCCTTCGGGTTCAAAGGCGCTTCGGTCAAAAGAACCGGGTGCTCTTCAGGAGCAACACGAAGCTCATTGTAAAACGTGTGATGCCAGATCTTCTCCATGTCATCCCAATTGCTAACAATACCGTGTTCAATCGGGTACTTCAAGGTCAAAATACCTCTCTTGGATTGCGCCTCGTCACCAACATACGCGTCCTTTTGTCCCATTCCAACCATCACACCTGTGTGACGTGGACGCCCAACGATACTCGGAAACACAGCTCTTGGTGCATCATCTCCTGCAAATCCAGCCTGCAATTATCACAATACTTCATTTTTAGTCTATATATCAAAGTACAACTTGTAATGTAATGTAATATAATGAAAAACTATGATAATACCTTAACCATTCCGGTTCCATTATCGCACACGAGTGGCTGGATATCATCACTTTCAGCCATCTTATCTTATGCAATCTATATAACCAGAAACATTATATATAAATCATGTTACAATAATAATGTACTAGATCTTCAACTAATTAGTATCCAACTGAATAAGTGCTGAGGAGTGCTTAGATCAAGCTTATTTAAGATGATGCTAAGATTAACTAATTCTATGGAATTAAAGCCAATAAGCTCATTTATAATAGCAGTTGATCTACTACGGAGTATTATTCAGCTCATAAGCATTCATATAAAACTTTTTTTCCTAAACAAAAACTGCTTATTTATAAAATTAGCATTTATATATAATCAATTTGATTAATTAAATTTCAATTTTAGTACAATCGATAATTGTGAATACAATAATTCAGAAAATTACCATATAAAGAAATGGAGGAAATGCATTCGATGCAGGAATATAGGAATAATTATATAAGTATAATCATAAATATAAATAATTTTATTAATAATTAAATGAAAAGGAGAATAATGGTAGTACCTTATGAAACCCTAGAAAAATGGCTGAAAATGTGGGAAGATATGAGATTGAGGAGAGGGTGGGTGGGAGAGAAGTGAGAAATGAGAGAGTGTTATATGAAGAATAAGATTTGATCTGGACCGTTGATCTATATGATGTACGAGGTGGATCACACGTCTCGGTTGTCCCGGGCCCATCTCTCGTTCCGCCTCTCCACTCATTCATTTTTTTTTTTTTTTTATTAAGTAATTAAATTAAAATTAAAATTTTCGTGTGTTATATACGGAGTATTTATTTATCCACATTTATTTTTTTCTCGTCCAACAAATTTTTTCACATATATTAAATCTGTTATCCAATACACAATACAAACCACATGTTACATTGAAAGTCGATTATGTTAAATTACGTGATAAAGATTGTAATTAAACATAATTGATCACTAACGACCGTCCATTTAGTACAAGGGAAATATAATGCTTGATTCCATCTCAAAGTTCTTGTTTTGTGTTTTATTGACATGGCATATGTCATATTGGCATATAATTTTCACACTTTTAATATTATAACGACGTATTTGACTAATGTTCTTCATGTGATCTGTTAACTATATAAGATTATGAGTTCAAAGCTTCAAGATGAAACAAACATACAAGTTTGTGATAGTTGTGTGTGTAAGTTGTTGATTAATTTGAGTGTTTGTTTTATCGAGAAATTTAGTGGCCACTCATGTTGAATCTAGATATAGTTGGATGCCATTGGAAAGTGAATATGATTTGTTCCATTGGCTGGTCAAAACAATGCACTTTCTACATTTGCTAAATAATGAAAGATTCAACTACCCATGTGAAAATTGCAATATACCAACTTTATGCAACTGTCAATGATCATTGCTTTTGATATTTTTTATACAATATGCTAGTTTATTATGTTATACTTCATGAAATGTCTTTTATGTAAAGAATCTATAGGTTATGTGATCATCTAGACTAGATGAACCATATAACCATTGAAGTTGTGTTCTTTTACACTACGTTCACTTATCAAGGTGAATTATATTTTCTTACAAAAAATTGACATTCACTCCATGCATGAAAAAGAATTAGATATTTTAAAGACCAGTTATTGTTAACACGTTTAAAGTATTGTAAATTTAAGTAATCGTCACTTTAAAAATAGTAATTAACCGGTACGTAAAGGGGAGTGATTCGTACACCACTGGTTTTTAGCCATACACTACTAAACATGCATTATGATATTGTACTGTACAACATTGTAAGGCATGTTTGGGGGTGTATGGCTAAAAATTAGTGGTGTACGAATCATCACCCATATGTAAATTACTTAAAAGCATGTTAAAGACCGTCCAAAAAATGTCGTTAGACAAATTCAAAAGATTTACATATTATTTAGGCACACTCATCTACCGACGACACATCTTGTAGTTGAATATTCTAAGAGAACAACAATGACGATTACATAATCAAACAAAATGATTTATAACTGTTTTACTTATTTATTATTCTTAATCTTAAATCTTACTGTAATAATTTAGTTTACTTGAATTGAATATACAATGAAAAGATATGATGATGACAACCAGGTAGATTGCAAAATCTTTCACTTTCTTCAATCCCATAGTATAGTTGTCAATCTTGCCTTTGTGTTTTAGGAATCTCCATCATCATATCCCCTCACCTTCATTCCACTACCAACCAACCCATTTCTCTCATGCATTCATGTTCATATTTTTATATTCATATTGTAATACCATACATATATTATTATTATTATTATTTTTAAACGTCGTGCATCAGCGGATCATTTATTTCAACGACCCTTATCATTTGCACCCACACACGCTAGAAGGAAACTGCTACCCGGGTTGCTTGGCAACTAATCGCGGGACCTGGGTTGCTTGGCAACTAATCGCAGGAAATTTGAGAGAAAACTTTCCGCCCCCAGGAATTGAACCCGGGTTGCTTGGCAACTAATCCGGGCCCTTCCACACTGAGACTTGATACCGTTGAAGCAAACGTTCGTTGGTCATACATATATATTTTATTACAGAGTATATTATTATGATTCGACAACTTTTAAATTGTGTTTGACGCGCGAGCTTATGAAAGTTTATAGAAACTTGAACTTAAAATTTTAATAACATTTTAAGTCATAAGTTCTTTTTGGTAGCATTTAAAAAATAGAGCTTATGAAAATAATAAACTTTCTAATAATAAGTTCTTCAAACGTAGTTTATGACAAAAATATAGCTATGAAGTGTATAATTAATATAAAGCCCTTCATTATATTATTTTATATTATTATCGTTGTTCTTTTTGGTCAAATTACATTTATAAGGTTCAGCTACCCTACAAACACTTATAAACGATACTCCATAAAAAACTACAGTTTACATCTTTAAAAATAAGTTATAGCTCCAGCTATAAGTTCCAGCATCAGTTAAAAGCTTCGGCTACTTTCGTCCAAACACAACTTTCGGGGTTGTCGTTATCATGTATGAAAGTGTCGTACATTTCAATAATCGTCACTTCAAAATCAATAATACTTTAATGCACGTTAACAACGTAATTGTCGTTGGAATAATCCTATTATAATATATTACTGCCATATTCGTATTCGTAGTATTATATTGTACCAATAACTAAAATGGTAGTGATTATAATAAAAACATACTCAATTCAAAAAATTGTGTTTCTTTAAAGAATATGAAAATTGCAAAGAACCCATGGTTGCAAAAGCATTTTTTGGAAAAGGTGTATGATCTATTAAACATTAAGTGCACGGAGCAATTTTTTAGATTTGAAGACGCTTGATAATAATCTTAGAAATCAGACAACCGAAAGGTATTTGAATAGTTCAAAAATTTTGAAATTCAGTTTTACAGACTTTGCTAATCGTGTCGAAAATGTTAATCATACAAAGATTAAGTTTAAATTTTGTCAGAAATTTCCGGGTCATCACAGTACCTACCCGTTAAAGAAATTTCGTCCCGAAATTTGAGTGAGGTCGTCATGACTAACAATAAAAATGTTTTCATGCCGTATATTTGTTGATAAATAGAGTTTTATCACCGTTAAATAATATGGATAAAACAATCCGATTTTTCGAAGCGTATGAGAGAAGTTATCGTAAAAAAAGTGAAATGAAGAATAGAGATTCGTCTTAACTCTTGACGTATTAACGATTGATTTCCGTAATTTAAGGAATAGAAAATCTTCATAATCTAAATAAGATGTGATTCTTCGGAATTTAAGGAAATTAAGATTTCTTTTGATTAAATGCGTAATTTGCCTCGATTGCTATGTTTGATATTTCGCTATAAATTGACCTCTTCCGTTTCATTATTTTCATCACTCTTACATCTTCTTCCTCATTTCCTATTTTTAAAAGATTGTAAAAATGCTTCATCCAGTTCTGATTCTTGATATACTCCTAGCTTTCATATATGTCATTCTTCTTTTTCATCTACCACTGGAGGAAGTTATTTTCTTCTACCATTACCTTGGGGTTATAGTGTTTTTCATTCTCCTGTGTCTTTATATTGCTATACGCATTGATATACACGGTTTGTAATTTCTGGGTGGTTGTTGGGTTTTATATCTTTCCTTATATTTCGATGCCTCTGCTTCTGTCTTTCCATAATCATTGACATCCACAGTTAATACTCTCTCCAATTTACTGTGATTTATACTCCCATTGATATTTTGAAGCTTCATGCTTTTGTTTTATCTTCCCGACTTTAAATCAAGCGAATAATGGTCCAGAATTCGTAGGTATGAATTTCGGAATGAACATAATTAATGTTCTAAAAAAAAGAGTAATAGCACAATCTGACTTGTCAAATTACCAGAATACCTCAAAAAATACCGAATCATTAAGAAAATATTTTCTTGATAGTTTAGAGGTTAAATAGAATGAAAGAGTTATGTAACATGGTTTATAATGAGGGTATGATCTGTGAACCTTTATCACGTTCCATTAGAAACTCAGCATGACTTACTGTAATATAATCATGTTGATCAAGTGTCATTATATTATACTAACTCATGCTTCAGTTCCCAACACCACTTCAAAAATATTCATATTTTTTAAACTCGAAGGTTTCAGAATTTAGAAACTAAAATAGTTACTTTTATGATGTTACACAGATATCGCAAGGAGAAAATTGATTTTCGATGAGAATGATTATGGAATTATCTCCAGAAATATGGAGAATATTTATAATGAAAGATACGATGATATCTTAGAATTTCTAATATCAGAGGATGATGAAGAATATTGTCCGCAAGGGTTTAGATTCGGAAGCAAGGTATTCGTTAATGGCTTCAGCAGATACTGAATAATTTGGATTCTTTGAAGGCAGGTTTAGTCTTTGTGATTTATCCACAGTCTCCTTCATAATTTGCTCAATCCATTTTCCAGTTCCAAACCTTCTCTTTTTCTGAGCTTTGCCAACACACTATTCTTTATCATCAAACTTTTGGCTGTTAAGGTCGTTTACAGTTTTTTGCTGCTTCATCAGCATTCAAAGTTATCATAACCGAATCGTTGGTTATCAATCCGAGGTGTTTTCAAAAGTTTGAAGAGTTTGCATGAAGATTGTAATTGTCAAGATACATATGATGTTCTAGAATTTTGAACGATACAAATTTTTTTTTTCCTGTGTTTATGAATAGAAGTGATGTTCTAGCACAGTTTTGAAGTCAAAGTATAGCATTTGAAAGATGTAAGAATCTAAGAGTGATGTTTTCTGTTAAATCTTGGCTTGGATTCTGATTTTTCAAAATCAGAATATGTAATTGAATTTGTATGGAAACGATTGTATATCGCTGTGAGCATAGTTAATAATTTTTAAATCAAAGTTGAAGAATGTACAGTATAACATATTAATTGTGAACTTATATATTTCCCGAGTATTACCTACCCGTTAAAGATTTCACAATTAATACTTTGTACAAAAGAATTTTTTTTTACCGTCTTTATGAAAATATATGTATGTATATTTTCTTCAGATGTAATACAGATTTGATGAGTTAATATCATATTAAGCTCATTTGATTTTTGAATTGAATGAATAATCTCTAAAACATTAAGGATTACATAATCTTCGCGGAGTATTTCACTAATGAAATCAATACTTCATTATTTATTCTTATTCCTCGGTGAAGGATGTTGATGCTCGTGGAATTCTTATGAACTTCATAAGATATAAATGATGTTTTCTAGAAAGTTTCGAGTACATCGAAGATAAAAGTGTAAAATCAAACATGTAATTGATTAATACACTAAGTTCATTATGAAATGGAATTCATTGAGTTGAAACAGATATTTGTAGTTAACGATGGTTAAGTTGTTAACGAAGGATGTACATCATAGTATATTAGTAATATGAATTAACCGAGTAGTATCTACCCCTTAAAATTCACACGTAATAGCTTAGTACGAAAAGATT
Source organism: Rutidosis leptorrhynchoides (assembly GCF_046630445.1). Lineage (NCBI taxonomy): Eukaryota > Viridiplantae > Streptophyta > Magnoliopsida > Asterales > Asteraceae > Rutidosis > Rutidosis leptorrhynchoides. The sequence goes on from NC_092341.1 coordinate 353,507,272, forward strand.
CATGACGGTTTTAAAATTTATATATATAAGATATACATATAAATTCTTTAGATGAATTGAGTTATTACTTCATAACTCATTGATACAATATACTCGTTGTTGACTCGTAATGATGTCCACGGTGCTTTCTTGAACTGACGGAGCTTGTGATGTTAGAGGTGCTGCTAATTCTGACGATGTTGACAGCACTGATTGTGCTGGTGAGGCTAAGGGTACTGTTGATGCTATTGGTAAAACAATTTGTATCTTACACCATTCGGATAAGGGTTTCTACTCTATCTGATTTAGGGTTAAGGCTAGAATAGATAATCTCTAAACTTTAGAAATTACATAATCGTCGTAGAATGTTTCTCCGATGAAGTTATGAATCCATACTTCATCGTCTGTCATCGCTGGTACTTCTTGGTACCTATGATGCGTATGATGTTGATATCTGAGGTACAAATTGTGATGTTGAGGCGTGTGATGCGGATGTGGTTGTTGGTGGTGGTAATGATCCTGTTGGTGTGGATGATGGTGGTACCGGTTATGCTGCGGGTGCTGCTGCTGGTGTTCGTAACCCTTGCACCATATTCTCCAAAGCCACTACCCGAGCATGAAGCTCGTTGACTTCTTCTATTATATAGGGATGATTGGTGGTTCGGACGATCGGATAAATAAGATTTATAATATGGGATAGTATATAATCATGATAAGATACTCTGGAAATGAGAGAGAAAATAGTATTACGAATAGGTTCGCCGGTAAGTGCTTCAGGTTCTTCGCCAAGAGGTGAATGTGGTGGATGGAAGGGATCACCTTCTTCTTGTCTCCAATGATTAAGTAGGCTACGAACTCATCCCCAATTCATCCAGAATAGGTGATGGCTGATTGGTTGATCCATTCCAGTTATACTTTCTTCAGAGTTCAGGTGAATATCCATATCGAAATAGCTGTCGAAATTTAAGGAATTTGAAATAGATACGGGATCCATCTTGTATAATTAGAGAGATGATTTTTGTTATGAAATAGATTATAGAATTTGATTGGTACTCTTCAATACATAATTTACATATGTATATATAATACCAAAATCCCGTAAATTACGGAGAAATTTTCGGAAGATAGCAGTCAAAGTTTACTGTAATAGATATGCCAAGATATGAATTTTGTCTATACACTATCTATGCAATCAATGCAATAAGACGCATTTAGACTTAAGATGATAGACAGGTAATTTCTGACAAGAAATGATAAGCAAAACTTTTGACATGCAGAAACAGTCGAAGTCCAGACTTACTAATGCATCCTAACAACTATCAGTTAGACACACTTATGCAAGACCTGTTCACTAGGACCAACGCTCTGATACCAACTGTGACGAACGCTCCAAATCCATATGGACGGACACGTCATTCATCGATTTCATTGCGAGGTATTTGACCTCTATATGATACGTTTTGTAAATATTGCATTCTTTTGAAAAGGCACACCATAAATGAATATTTAAATCAAAGGTTTTCAACATATGATGATTTCTACATATAGACAATCACCTAAAATAATAGTTTACAATAGTACTTCCGTTGACAATGCAGTCAAAATAAGATACATGGTGATGATTTGGTGAATGCAACGTTTCTTTGAAAAATATGTCATGTAAGACTTCATGCACATAGCTTGTCTAACATATAAGCAAACAGCGAAAGACTTCTAGGAAACCTGAGAATAAACATGCTAACAAGTATCAACACAAAGGTTGGTGAGTTCATAGTTTTAATGTTGCGCATAATCTGTATATAAAGGTGGATCACAAGATTTCAGTTGTTTCATCCGAAACGTTTATCAAATTATTCTACGAAATTGAGCACCCTGGTAACTAAACTTAACGTATATATAATTTGTACCCTTTGTATAATCATCTTAATAATACACGCAAACCAACGTGTACGCTTCTCAAATAGCATACGTCCGTTAAAAGGCTAGTGCTCTAGCTCGGACAGGGATATCAAGCCCTATGGATCCATATATAACTACTCGTGCCCATCAGTTCTTATAACCGGCAGTTACTAGTTACCAAAGCTAAGGGATTTTCGGTTCAAACTCAGTGTAGAATTTAGTATGTACTTGTATCCATTGCGTTTAAAATAAAGTGCATGTATTCTCAGCCCAAAAATATATATTGCAAAAGCAATTAAAAAAGGGATCAATGAAACTCACCTTAGCAGCACATAAAGTTGTTCATCGTAATGTGACCGAAACTCGAATTACCAAATAATCGTAGATCTCAATCTAGAGAACATATGTTGGTCAATAAATGTCTATCAAGCTAGGTCAGGTCATAGTGTATCACAATCCTAATGCTCGAGATCGACATACAATAGTTACCCACAGTCATTTCAAAAAGTCAATTTTGACAGTTGCTTAACAAAACGAGACGTGCCTTATATAAGGATTCATTTACTCGGTTGGTAATATATAAAAGTTCACTTTATCAGTCTCGTAAACAAGTTGTTTAAATCTTAATTGCAGATTCAAAAGCAATTTCAATTAACGTCAATCATAATTCAGTTGATCATATCTCTTAATCCGTTCATCGAAACTATTCGATATCTAAATGAAAAGTTATTGATTTTTCGCCAGCTTTCCAAAAACATGTATATCATATACCTTTTACCAGTAATATATGTATTTAATTAGTGATTCATTATAAACTGTTTAACGATGAAATTTAGCATACAAGCATATATAAATATATATACTCGAGCACTAGACATGGATACATAATTAATATATAAAAGATAAGATATGAGTGCTTACGTATCAGTATTGAGATTCAATATTGTAGGAAAGTACGTAGTCGTAACGGAGATGATAAACACTACGTTTAAATCACAAATATACCCCCGAACATTACCCATAACCTCCTTGGCAATAACCCATAATTTCCTTAGCTCTATCCCGCTTGAAAACCATTTTGAAAGTGACACGCTCATAACCTCGTCGTAGTATTTTATGTATAATACTAATTAATAATATTAATAATAATAAGATTAATAATAATAATAATAATAATAATAATAATAATAATAATAATAATAATAATAATAATAATAATAATAATAATAATAATAATAATAATAATAATAATAATAATAATAATAATAATAATAAATAAAATAAATACGGAGTAATATATGATTTAGAGAAAGAGTGTGAAAACTGAGCAATTTATAGAACCTTTTCTGAAAAAGTACCCCATGCGATCGCATGGGATTTGTGCTTCAAGGCCATGCGATCGCATGGCACCCTGGGACAGCTCACAAATTTTTAACTTCTTGTTTGTCGACATAATTTTATATTATATATATATAATATATTTAATTTATATAATTAATAATATATTATATTAAATTCACATGCATAGTTGACTTGTAATTTTTGTTCTGATAAGTAGTACGTCATCACTCGACTTATGTCCCGGTTTCGGTTTTTCAAATGTCCTTTCGTACGCTGAGAAAACTTGCATTTTACGTTTCGTGTCACGTACCTTTGTCAAAATATAGCCTTAAATTATCCCTAAACTATACCACTCAAAGTATATCTTAAACTTTCGAGTATTTTGGTCATTTACTTCTATAAATCATTGTCTCGCTATTTGTTGATATATATATAATAACAAATCGTTTTATGACCAAGTTAATATATATTTTCAACATTCATAAACACGTTTTAAATATACGTCGCAAGTTATTCAAACAATTAATATTCCAACTTATCATATATATTCAAATAAATATTTAAACCAATAAGTTTAATGTACGGTATTAAACAATTAATAAATTGTTATGTTTTCAAGTTATAGTATATATATATGTATCTATATACATATAATTGTTCGCGAATCGTCGAGAACAACCGAAAGGTATTTGAATAGTTCAAAAATTTTGAGATTCAGTTTTACAGACTTTGCTAATCGTGTCGAAAATGTTAATCATACAAAGACTAAGTTTAAATTTGGTCAGAAATTTCCGGGTCATCACATAGCTCCTCCTAGAACACCAAAACATAATGGTGTGGCTGAAAGGAGGAATCGAACATTACTTGATATGGTTCGATCCATGATGAGCCGCACAATGCTTCCAATCAGTTTTTGGGGTTACGCCCTACAAACTGCCGCAAGGATCCTTAACCTCATCCCAACCAAGAAAGTTTCCAAAACACCTTATGAGATATGGCATGGTAAAACTGTGTCTCTCTCATATCTAAGAATCTGGGGTTGTGAGGCTTACGTTCGTCGTGAAGCTCAAGATAAACTTGAACCCAGATCTGAAAAGTGTTTATTTGTTGGTTACCCGACTGATTCTTTTGGATATTTGTTTTACAACCCTACTGAGAACAAAGTCTTTGTGTCTCGAAAGGGAGTCTTCCTTGAAAAGGATTTAATATCAAAAGAAACCAGTGGGAGCAAAATAGACCTTGAAGAAATTCAAGAATCAACCGACATGGAAACCGATATTGGAACCGATTCTCCTCAAGAGGTCGACGAACCTGCTGTTGAGAGAGAAACTGACCTACAGCCACCACCCATACGTAGATCTGATAGAGTTCGTCAAACACCAAAGAAATATAGTTTACACATATTTGAGGGTGATGATGAAAATATAGATTCTGATGAACCTATTACCTATCAGGAAGCGATAACAGGCCCTGAGTCTGCCAAATGGAAGGAGGATATGGACAACGAGATCCAATCCATGCATGATAATCAAGTCTGGACCTTGATTGATCATATACCAGGTATTAAAACCATTGGGTGTAAGTGGGTCTTCAAGAAGAAGACCGATATGGATGGAAATGTACACACATTCAAATTCAGACTGGTGGCTAAGGGTTACACGCAACAATATGGTGTAGACTATGATGAAACTTTTTCACCAGTAGCTATGTTGAAATCTATTAGAATACTTCTTGCCATAGCTGCATTTTATGACTATGAGATATGGCAAATGGATGTAAAAACAGCTTTCCTTAATGGTAAACTAACAGAGGATGTGTTTATGACACAACCTGAGGGTTATGTACATCTTAAGTATCCTAATAGTGTGTGCAAGCTTCAAAGGTCCATTTATGGACTTAAACAAGCTTCTCGTACCTGGAATCTTTGCTTTAATGAGAAGATCAAAGAATTTGGTTTTATTAGAGGCGAAGATGAGCCATGTGTCTATGTTAGGTCTAGTGGGAGTGTTGTAGTCTTCCTTGTACTATATGTCGATGACATATTACTCATGGGAAACGATATCCCGACATTGAAAGATGTCAAAGCTTGGCTAGGGAAATGTTTCTCCATGAAAGACATAGGAGATGCATCATATATTTTGGGTATAAAGATCTATCGAGATAGGTCAAGGAGATTAATTGGGCTAAACCAAAGTGCATATATAGATAAGATACTGAAGAAATTCGGTATGCATAACTCCAAGAAAGGGTGCGTTCCTATGAACCCTGGAATGATATTGAGCAAGTCTCAATGTCCTAATTCTGACTTGGAATCGGCTACCATGAGTCGGACTCCATATGCTTCAGCTATAGGATCGATCATGTATGCGATGATATGCACTAGGCCTGACGTGTCGTATGCACTAAGCATGACTAGTCGTTATCAGGCCAATCCTGGTGAAGCTCATTGGATAGTAGTCAAGAACATTCTAAAGTATCTTAGGAGGACTAAAGAGATGTTCTTGGTCTATGGTGGGAATGACGAGCTGAGCGTCAAAGGATACTCAGACGCTAGTTTCCAATCAGATAGAGATGATTGCTCTTTACAATCAGGATTTGTATTTATGTTGAACGGTGGAACCGTCACATGGAGAAGTGGCAAGCAAAGTACTATTGCTGATTCTACGACAGAAGCCGAGTATATAGCGGTAAATGAAGCTGCTAAAGAGGCCATGTGGATAAAGAAATTCATCGGGGATCTAGGAGTGGTTCCTACAATCCATGATCCTGTTGAGATTTTCTGCGACAATGTGAGTGCGGTTGTCTTGGCTCAAGAACCGAGGTCACAAAAGCGCACACGGCACATACTCAGAAAGTACCATTACATCCGTCAACTTGTAGCAGAAAATGACATATTATTAAGTAGAGTAGACACGACTAAGAACTTGGCTGATCCTTTCACCAAGCCTTTGCCACAGACTAAGCATGATGCTCATAGCATGTCTATTGGCATTCGTGTCATCGATGATAAAGTTTGATTGTATTTATTATGTTAAGTTTGAAACTTTAAACATTGGGCAATAATATATGTTGCAATTGATCTGATGATTAATATATTGAGATTATATTATACGCACGATGCGATCATTTCATTGTATATTGCCATGTTTCATTTTGCATGTTTTAACTTCCAATGAATATTATTTCATAAACTTCCACAGTCGATCATTCTCTAAGGAAGAGAGAATTGAATTAAGGCTGCTATGAAGTGTAGTAATATAGGCTTATATGAAACTACATTCATGAGGAACTTGATAGTTGATTCAAGGTTCTGGAATGACCACACTTAGACATTACTTCATGGTTTTAAGTCACAAGTAAGCTCTAAGATGGCAATATCATTTATCCTAGAGTGGATATGTATGAGGAATCCTGACACAAACTATATTCTACTTTGACCTGTATTTAACGCTGTGCGTAAATGCCAGTCATAAGGGTGCAGATCAGGTACAATATGGGATGTGGTGGATGTCTATACAGTTGAAGCAATTTGTTCCTTCTTCTCATAGCAAGTTGAAGCGATATCTCTGGGCCCCTCGTTGATTTGTGCTGCATTAAATGCATGGCCATGCTACGACTGAATTGATGCAATAGCAGTCTATTTGATCACCACAAATCTCTATCGGGAAACATAATCTTGAATGATGATGATTGACACTTAACCATGTCACACGTTCATATAGATATCTTGAACAAAAGGATGACTGATATAAATCAAAATATAGGAGTGTAACGTAGCAGACTAGTTGTTACACACGGTGTGTCTTTTAAGACAGGCCAATATTATTAATGTCAGTGCAAGTGGGAGTCTGTTAGAAATATGTTCTCGGGTTGGCTACGGTTCGATCGTGGTTTGATCGTGGTACATATATTCCGAAGATATGCCCATGACATTAAATAATAAAAGTCCATTTATCATATTCGGTCACACACAAAGGCCAATCGTAAATTGTTTGATATACCTTCTAATCGGAAATTAATTTATTAATCATTAGTTAATGGTTTAATAAATTAAGTAAGTTTTTTTTATGTGTGTACATATACTTACAAATCTAAATATGTAGAGATTTGATTAGATTTTGCAAATCATATTTTATATAATATATAAGATTTGATTTGATATAAATAAGATTTGATTTGATTTGTAAATCTTATTTTATATAAAGATTTGTACTATAATCATATTTTATATAATATATAAGATTTGATTTGATATAAATAAGATTTGATTTGATTTGTAAATCATATTTTATATAAAGATTTGTACTATAATCATATTTTATATAATATATAAGATTTGATTTGATATAAATAAGATTTGATTTGATTTGTAAATCTTATTTTATATAAAGATTTGATTTTGCAAATCTTTCAAAATCTTTCAAAATCTTTATATTTGTATTATATGTATTATTGTATCAATTTTAATTCTATATAATACCAAATCTTGGTATTGAAAAGAGATAGAAACTTGAGATACAAAAACACACATACAAAATGATATTTCTCTTTCTCTTTTTCAAGTAACCAAAATACTTGAGATCTATAATTGGGTTCGGTTTTGGTGGAAATAAGGAAAAGAAAAGATCCGTTAAGTAGAAGGTATAGATTGAAACAAGGTTGGAACTTTGGGTGTCTACCGTTTAGAGGAACTCTTCTTTGGGTTTTTCAAATTCGATCTTCAAAAGGCTACAAAGGTTGTATTCTAATCTTCTCTTGTTTAATTTCGTTAATTTTGTTTTGTTTGCTAAAGTTTTGTACAATGATCCGTGGAAGAGTATGATTTTGTAAAGTTTTAAAAATGCTTCCGCTCGCTTTGAATTTGTATCATACTCCAACAGATCCCAATTAGGAACTACTTTTAAATGTAAACAAAGATTTTAACCTCTCAAAGCTGTCACTTTGAAATACAAATATACAATTCACAACAGGACCTCGAATTCTTTGATTCTGGAAAGGTAAGCTATGTATTTATTAGTATCTGGTTTGTTTATTGAGTAACTGACATTTTAAACTATACTTTTATTTTGTTGTAAATGTACTACGAAGTATTTGTTTTTGGTAAAATGCTAAAATTACACTATAGCTTGCAAGAATGTAAGCTTTTGCATACACTGCGGAAAAGTACATTCACAAAGGACCCATATCCATCGATGGTTTGTCCGCAGACCTAAATTGGCTACAGTGATTAAAGAGCCCATAACTCCTTGTGTATCTATGACTAACTGTAACTTATTAGTTTGCGTATTGATCATAAAAATCGTTTACTAGTTCAAATATTGTAGTCCTCTACTTATGAGTGTGCATATAACTCTATAAATCCTTTGCAAGTATTTTCCTTGTGGAAGTTAGGTACCCATGCTGTGCTACACATATAACTTTTGCAATCTTTGTTTCAATCTCAGTCAATAGCTTATCTCATCAATGCTGTGTTGATGAGGTCAGAGGTCGATTCGAGATATATTTATTTTTATGTCTAAGGGGTCCATTTGGGTTACCTCTTAACTTAAAAGGATTGGGTTGAAGTGGTCTAAATATGCTTAAAATGATTTTTGTAAGCATAAAGCCTCTGGCATCATTTTATTCAAAAACTTAAAATATTATTGAATTAATATGATTTTTTTAATCAACCCGACACTAATACATTCACTAAGAATCTAGAACTTTGCGTAAAAAGTGTTTTCGTTTCTACCGAACCTAACCCTTTTGGCTCTAATAAGAGAATTTCTTTCGATCGTTACCTGATCTGCCTGAGCCTATTTTGCCACCTCTTTTGACGGATTAAATTTGTGATCGAATTGAAGCGGATGAAAGTGACCCTATCATATTATTGTAGTAATATACATAATCATTATTTTTGCACATATTTTTTATAAAGTTAATAAAGGTGAAGTTTTTTTTGTGCGTCAACCCAAAAGAGCTGTAATAAAGGTGACGTTTTTTTTTTTGTGTGCATCAACCCAAAAGAACTGTAATAAAAACCACCCATTTTGACCCATTACCCATCTTGCACATATTTTTATCTCCTTACACCTCTAGTGCATGTTTCTTGCTTAGTGACGACATTTTATGCCTTGCTAGTTGGCTGCATTTCTACTAATTCATTTTGTAACCGAAGAAGATAAATGGTGAGAGAACTTGATATGTTTTATCTTTTTTTTTTTTTTTTCTTTCTTTTGGCAGGTATTGTAATTACGCGAATAATTCGAATCAGCAATTCCCACAAAAACAAGACGAAAATCCATAATTCGAATTAGTAAAAGTGAATTTAATGATGCTGATGAAAGCGAATTACCATAAATACCCCACAAAATCCAAAACGAAAGATATCGACTGAAATACCAGATTGGGATATAATCTTTCCAGCTAATGAAGAAGAAACAGTATTACTTGCAGAAGAAACACTTTAAGTATGGGAGAAAATGAGAACATGAGCCAACAGATTGATGAAGATGTACCGACCCCCTGTGAGCCAACAGAGTAACCTTTCCCACTAGCCTAACTACATGGTAGTGGTCTAGGGAGCACTGGAGAATGAAGAGCCGGATCTTAACTCCCTGGGCCAAGTGCTCAAAAATCGACCGAAGTCATGGGTGATCATTGGTCCGATGCTGCGGGCGAAACCTATTCCTAGAAAGTCATACAACCTAGCTCTCCTTACTTGATAGGGGGTCGGATAGAGGGTCAAGTAAACTAGTTGAGTCATTCGAAAGGCTCATTATCTGATGTAGAACTGATGCGAGAAGGAGAATCAAGATGGTCAGAAGCATTCCTAGCAATGCTAGCCACAACGGAATACTCCGGCGGGGTTTATTGCACAAAAAAGTTGGGACGCAGGCTCCCGAAGAGGGAAGCCCAACGAATGTCAGATGCAAAGGTGCCTCTTTAAAGTCAGTTACAAACTGTTCATAGCATTGTCTAGTTATATTTACTGAGTTGTTACTATATCACTATATATGTGTAATTAAACGAAATTTTTGTATGTTATGATTGCAGCCTTCACAATTCCTTGGCTTTTTTTAAAGATTAGGGACTAGAAATGAAACAATATAAATCTCAAGGACCATTATAGTCATTGTTGTGATGGTCAAAAATAGAAACAAAGGACTCGGATCACTTGATCCTGTTATTCCGTTCAACGGTTCTCATTGAATTTTACAACGTTCTAGAAGCTTCTACCCATTTCCCAAACCTATAAATACACTCCCATCATTCATCATCTTACATCAACCCATCAAATAAAAAAACACAAAACTACCTTCCAGATTAATTTATATTCTCTACAATTTTTTTCATAACAGATAATCAAAGCTAAAATTTTGTGACTTGTGTGTGACAATGGCCGGTAAAGGTGAAGGTCCATCAATCGGAATCGATCTCGGAACCACGTACTCGTGCGTAGGCGTATGGCAACATGATCGTGTTGAGATTATCGCTAATGATCAAGGTAACAGGACGACACCTTCTTATGTTGCTTTTACGGATAGTGAACGTCTTATTGGTGATGCTGCTAAGAACCAAGTCGCCATGAACCCTATGAACACTGTATTCGGTAAAGTTTACCATGCCTTTTATGCAATTCTCATATCAAACAAATAAATTTTAGGCCTTAGAATTAAGGATTTTTCTAATTGTCGTTCAGAATTAAATCTATGCATTAACTAGCGGTACATTGAGTTGGTTGGTTGAGGATAGTTATTTTCAGAAAGTACTTAGTTTTTTTTAACGTATAAACAAACGACGCATGTCTAAATTCCTTAATGACAGTCCTTGTCCTTAGCTGCCCTTAAAATAATCCTATAAATAAACACCATACGAAAAGTTAATATCAAACGATGTATACCATTTGATGTAACAATTAATATGGGACGCTAAACTCATACTCCTTTCGTTTCAAAATCAGTGTCAACCATTTTGTATTATTTTATCTCAAAAATAAATGTATACATCTAAGATAAAGTTTTAGGGGCCTTCAAAAAGGTAGTGATCTTCACAATATTAATTTTGTTCTTACACCACTAAACATGCATTACAATGTTGTACAGTATAATACCTTAAAGCATATTTAGTGGTGTATGGATAAAACTTGGTAAGTAAGGATCATCACCCCTTAAAATATGGCACTAACTCAACGACTAGTGTTAGATTATGGTCGATTTTGTTCTTTTACGTTCCAATGTGCTAATTTGAGTATCTTACAAATGATTTTGGTGACAAAACGAACAGATGCGAAACGACTAATCGGTAGGAGATGCAGTGATGCATCAGTTCAAGACGACATGAAACTGTGGCCGTTTAAGGTGACACCGGGCCCGGGAGACAAGCCGATGATCGGTGTCAATTACAAAGGAGAAGATAAGCAATTTGCAGCTGAAGAGATCTCATCAATGGTGCTAACCAAAATGCACGAGATTTCAGAAGCGTTTGTCGGTTCACCTGTCAAAAACGCAGTCATTACCGTACCTGCTTACTTTAACGACTCTCAACGTCAAGCCACTAAAGACGCAGGAGCAATTGCAGGCCTAAACGTGATGCGTATCATTAACGAACCAACTGCTGCTGCAATTGCTTATGGGTTAGATAAGAAAGCTACTAGTGTTGGTGAAAAAAATGTGCTTATTTTCGATCTTGGTGGTGGTACTTTTGATGTATCGCTTCTTACAATCGAAGAAGGTATTTTCGAAGTGAAAGCGACAGCTGGCGATACACATCTCGGTGGTGAAGATTTTGATAACCGAATGGTGAATCATTTTGTTCAAGAATTTAAAAGGAAACATAAAAAGGATATTACTGGTAACCCTAGAGCTTTAAGAAGATTAAGAACTGCGTGTGAGCGGGCTAAAAGAACACTTTCGTCTACTGCTCAAACTACTATTGAAATCGATTCGTTATACGAAGGTGTGGACTTTTATTCTACGATTACACGCGCGAGATTTGAAGAACTTAATATGGATTTGTTTAGGAAATGTATGGATCCGGTTGAGAAATGTTTGAGAGATGCTAAAATGGATAAACGAAGCGTTCATGATATCGTTCTTGTTGGTGGATCAACAAGAATACCAAAAGTACAACAATTGTTACAAGATTTTTTTAGTGGTAAAGAACTTTGTAAAAGCATTAACCCTGATGAAGCGGTTGCATATGGTGCAGCAGTTCAAGCTGCAATCTTGAGTGGTGAAGGTAATTTAAAAGTTCTTTTTTTTTTCAAGAAAATAAGATTTTTTTCAAGAAAATAAGATTTTTTTCAAGAAAATTAGATCTTATTCAAGAATTTCAGATTTTTTTTCAAGAATTATAGATTTTTTTTTCAAGAATTTAGATTTTCCTAATAAATGAAAACGTACTAATATTTTTTTTTTTTTTTTTTTTTTTGTTTTGTTAAAGGGAATGAAAAGGTTCAAGATTTGTTACTTTTGGATGTGACGCCGCTTTCGTTAGGTTTAGAAACTGCTGGCGGAGTAATGACGGTTTTGATCCCAAGAAACACAACAATTCCCACCAAAAAAGAACAAGTTTTTTCGACGTATTCAGATAATCAACCTGGTGTCTTGATTCAAGTTTATGAAGGAGAAAGAACACGAACGCGAGATAATAATTTGTTAGGAAAGTTTGAGCTTTCGGGGATCCCGCCTGCTCCTAGAGGGGTCCCACAAATCAATGTATGTTTCGATATTGATGCGAATGGTATTTTGAATGTTTCGGCTGAAGATAAAGTAGGTGGTAAGAAGAACAAGATTACAATCACGAATGATAAAGGAAGATTATCGAAAGAAGAGATTGAGAAAATGGTACAAGAAGCTGAAAAGTACAAAGCTGAAGATGAAGATCATAAGAAGAAAGTTGAAGCCAAAAACGCTTTGGAGAATTATTCTTATAACATGAGGAACACCATTAACGATGAAAAGGTTGCGTCGAAGATCCCTGCAGCTGATAAGAAGAAGATTGAAGATGCTATTGATCAAACAATTAGTTGGTTGGATGCAAATCAGTTAGCAGAAGTTGATGAATTTGAGGATAAAATGAAGGAGTTGGAAGGTATTTGTAACCCTATTATTGCTAAAATGTATCAAGCTGGCGGTGTCCCTGAGGCGGCCGCCGGTGGTGGTGGTGCTGCTGCAGCTGGGCCAGCTCCGGCAGGTGGCCCAAAGATTGAAGAAGTTGATTAGGTGGTGGTTTGGTATTTGCACTTGGCTGTTTTTTTTTTTTTAGAATAAGGTGAAGAAATTGTTGGTAATTAGTAGGCAATAATAGCATTAATGGCTTTGATTAGCATCTCAAATCCCATAACAAATGCAGTTACAACTAGGACAATTAGAAGGGATATGTTGTTTATGCATTTTTTATTTTTGTTTTGTCAATTAGTTAGTTCTAATCAATGTTTATTCATTTGATTAATTTCTTCTTATAGTAGCAAACATTTATGAGTGCTACAAGAAAGAAAAAACTGTAATCCTTAATTTCTGATTATTTTTTTTTTTTACATAATTTTCCTTTCATAATAAACTTATTCTATTATCTATTATGGCTAATACCTTAAAATTGAATTTCCATATGGAATTTAATCTATAGTCATAAAACTTTTTTTTCCTTGGAAAGCAGAACAGATTTAATTGATATCTACTGTCATAAAACTAAAGCATTTTATTTCACACACATACAAATGTACGTAACAGTAAATGGCTATAATTTAAAGTTTGAGTTAATTATATTATTGGTCCTTGTGGTTTATTCGAAATTATACCGATAGTCCTTATCTTTTTAAAATTATACCGCTAGTACCTGTGGTTTGATAAATGCACGGCGCTGGTCCAAAACTAACGCCATCTAATTAGTTAACGAAATTAATTAACGAACGTTAGATTTAGGACCAGCTCCCTACATTTATCAAACCATAGGGATCAATTATACACAAAATCAGAAAAACTTCACTAGATACACCATTAATATATGGGGAGTGATATTTCCAGTTTTGTTTTTTATAGATCCACTTCATTTTCAGTGTAGTTCCTAAAATACCCTTGTGTAATTGTTTATTGTAAACTGTAATACTTTGTCTTATTGATTGTTTTCTTCTCTTTCATCATATCTCAAACTCACAGAGCAACCATCTCCCTTGACTAAAAGAAAATTAAATGTAGGACTACAACTCTATGTACACAAACTATCTCCATTTTTTTTTTATAAATCAAATCCGAATCCGTATCTTCTTAAAAGCTTTAAATATTTGCCATCTAAAATTATGATTTGAAACAAAATTCATTGTCGTCTGTGTTTCTTGATAAGCCCATCGATACCATTCTCTTTCTAATAGCAAACGGCGGACGGTGGCGGCACACGACAGGCAAGAGCTGGAAATAAGAAAATTTTGACGGAGGTAACGGCTCACAGCGTCACACGACAACGAACGACGATTTGCACTGTTTTTTGTTCGGAAAAAACTCGTCGATACTGAACCTGGTGGTGAATAGATCACGCGCATCTATACAATCGGTAAAAATAGTGGTCGGAAAATATTCCGGTGACTAAAATGGGTGGCTCGTGGCGGCGTGTTTGGCGACCTTTTCCGGACAAACTAGTACTCTCATGTTCGAAAAAGTTCAACGGTTTTATTGGTCTAGGTGGCGACTTCTTAAGCGTATTGATTCAAGAGCAATTTGCGTTCAAAAGTTTGGGTTTTTTTTCCAGGTTTAATAGAAAAGTCAAAAAGAAGCTATAGAAGAGAAATGAAGATATCTTTGCGTTTGTTCATCTGGGTGCTTGATCCGTACATACATATGGAGTAGTACATACATATGATAGCCAATTTAGTACTCCTTAAGATAGATGAAATTAATTATTAATATAAACAAAATAATTTAATCATATAAGAATGAGAGTATTTTGGGAAGTTAACTATAATTGATCTATAAAAATCGAAGGGAATTGATATTTTCACCATCACTTTTACTTCTTCCACCTAAAATGTCTAAACTGCCCTTAATGATACACTTGCACAAACTTTTTAAAACATTATAATATAATTTAATGAGGGATATTATAGGAAAGAACCATCAAATGATGGTGGAAGAAGTAAAAGTGATGTTGGATTTATCATCTCTCAAAATGGAAAGTGGAAATATCACTTCCCTTAATATATTCAAACCGAATCTATCCGGTGCCCCATCTCAACCAAATCCAGATCTATTGCCGTCAGACTTCAAATTTCGAAAATAAAACTCAGATAAATTGATTTGAACTCAGATCCATAATAGATCTGGAACTCCGTTGGAATTCTAATAATTCTCTTAAAGCAAACTGGAAAGTCAAAGACGAACCGAACATCTTCTTTAAGGGTTCTTCATTCAATATTCTGTATGCCTTAAAACCTTCATAATGTGATGCTTTCATGGTTAAATCTTGTTGGTATATGCTCGTATATGATTACCATGCTTATTTGTTCAATCAATTCCATAATCTAGACACTAAATCGTAGAATTCATACAAAAGTCTGCTCGGTTTTTGTGACAACCGGAAATTTTCGACCAAATTTAAACCTAACCTTTATATGTTTCCGACACGATAAGCAGAATTTGTAATGTTGAATCTCAAAAAGTTTGGAACTACATTCATGTAATCAATTACCCTTTGACCGTGTTCGACGATTCACGAACAATTATGTGTATATAGATATGTATATATAATATATAATATTAACTGAAAACATTAACAAAGTATTAGATATATGATACTTTGCATGAACGTATTTGTTTCGATATATTTATCGACAGAATTAAGAGATAATATCAAATGATTGAATTATCAGATACATTATGATATGATTACGGGCCAATGTTATGAGGTCCACTGTGATTTAAGAAATCTATTCTTTTTGACAATATTCGGAAAATGGTAAAGTGATCTATAAGTAAAAACGTGGAGTGTAAATAACTTAGATGTTGGATATCGACAAGTTAAGTAACTCGACATTTTTCATTAAGATGATTTCATACGTTTATTAAACCTTTGGACTTTATCCCATGCTTCACCAACAGACTGTAATTTAAAAACTTGAAACCTATTATGAATATATATAATTCTACTTTTCTAAAATGTTTTATGATATAACGATTTAAATTAATATTAAATATATTTATACGTGTATTATACGTACATAGTTTTATACTTTTACTATACTTTAACTTTACCTTTATTTTACTTTTACTTTACTTTTACTTTACTTTTACTTTACTTTTACTTTACTTTAACTTTAATAATTCACTTTAATAATTCACTTTAATAATTCACTTTAATAATTCATACTTTAATAATTCATACTTTAATAATTCACTTTAATAATTCATACTTTAATAATTTACTTTAATAATTCATACTTTAATAATTCACTTTAATAATTCAAAAATCTATTATAAATAGAATTCAATAGGTTTCATTATTTCATAGAAACTTGAAAATATATTTCTCTAAACTCTCTCAATCGAATTACATATATATATTTACTTAGTATTATTTCAAGATATTATTAGTATACATAAAATACTACGACGGAGTTATATTCAGACGATTTCAAAATAAGTTTTCAAACGGGATAGAGCTAAGAAAATTATGGGTTATAGCTATGGAGGTTATGGGTATTGTTCGAGGGTATTGCTCGTGAGGTCAACCTAACGTTTATCATTTTCGTTGCGTCTACGTACTTTTCTGCAATATTGAATCACAATATTGATACGTGAGCATTCATATCTTATCTTTTATATATTAATAGTGTATCTCTGACTAGTGCTCGAGTATATATGATTATGCATGTTTGTATGCTTAGTTTCTTCGTTAAATAGTTTATGATAAATCACGAATTTGATACATATGCTACTGAGATAAGGTATATGATATGCATGTCGTTGAAAAGCTAAAGAAAAATTAATAACTTTTCATTTATAAATCGTGTGGGTTCGATGAACGGATTAAAAGATATGGTCAACTGAATTATTATTAATTTTAATATTATTATTAAAACGATTATTATAATTGTTATCAGTTGATGTTATTACTAAAATTATCTTTATTACTAAAAATTAATATTTTTATTGAAACTATCATTTTATTATTATTATCAATATTATTTTATCAAATAAATATGCGTATAAAGATATTTTTACCACACGTAATATAATTACATTAATAATACATACCACTATATTTTTATGATATTAAGTGAATTTTATAAATTTTATTACTTGAGATATATAAAAGTATATTTTTATCATATATGAATTTAAATATAAATTTTTATTTATTAATAAATGACTTGTATTATTTAGTATAATAAGATCTGATAAATATATTTAAATATATAAAACGACTATATATAAGTTATATAATAAACATGTATATATTTTGGAAGTCATTTTGGGTCAAGTTGACTTTTGTTAACTTTTGCATGTCGGTCTCGAGCATTAGGATTGTGATACACTACGACTTGACCTAAATTGTTAGACAGATATTGACCAATATATAAATATATATACTTAATATAGGTTCGTGAATCCGAGACAAACCCTGCACTTGTTCAGTGCCGTCATATACATAATTGCTACGAAATACAGTATTGTGAGTTTCATTACTCCCTTTATATATATATTTTTGGGCTGAGAATACATGCACTGTTTTACGAAATGGACACAAGTACTAAAAACATATTCTACGTTGAGTTGTACCACTTTGCATATTTTTCCCTAATAGCTTGGTAACTACCATTTACATGCGGTATTGTAAACGCGAATCCTGTTGATAGATCTATCGGGCCTGACAACCCCAACCGGACTGGACGACCAGTATTCAACGGTTGCACAGTACTTCGTTTCAGTGACTACACTTGGTACAGTGTAGTGAGATTTCATAATAAAGGGAATATGCGACGTTGATTAAATGTTAAGTATGGTTACCAAGTGCTCAACCACTTAGAATATTTTTATTAAAGCGTTTATGTATATGAAATCTTGTGGTCTATTACTATTACGGAAATGATTGATTATGATAAACTAATGAACTCACCAACCTTTTGGTTGACACTTTAAAGCATGTTTATTCTCAGGTATTAAAGAAATCTTCCGCTGTGCATTAGCTCATTTTAAGGATATTACTTGGAGTCATTCATGACATACTTTGAAAGACGTTGCATTCGAGTCGTTGAGTTCATCAAGATTAATATTAAGTCAATTATAGTTGGATGTAATATGAAATGGTATGCATGCCGTCAATTTTAGATGTAAAGAAAGTTTATCTTTTAAAAACGAATGCAATGTTTGTAAAACGTATCATATAGAGGTCAAATACCTCGCGAAGTAATCAACTATTATGAATCGTTTATAATGTATATGAACGGGTCCTTACAGTTTTGATCGAACCGAACATTTGCATAATTCTTAGATCTGATGACTTTTGATTGAAGTTCTTATGACATTAACTGTTGGTAATTTATCGTTCATATGTTCCGAACCTAACCCGTCATGTAAAAAGTGATTTTTATCACCTATTATTCAAATAAGTGGGAACCTAATTATAGTTAAATAGAACCCTGGCGTCAAACAAGTGGATTTCCAGAAGTGGAACAAAATGTTTGTTTTGTCATGTGTGATTGATTTTAAAAAAACTAAGTAGTATTTGTTATTATTCAAGCCATGATAATCACCTGAATCCATAAGCAATGCATCCTTCCGTTAAATTATTTATAGCATTTATCAGTTTCAAAGTCAAACAAGTGGATCTTCAATTTTGACAGATTACTGTCATCTTGCTAATGATGATCAGCTAGTGATTGTAAATGCCGAAGTTTATTTTGAGGTGGTAATCGATCTGATTTACGCCGTTGGTGGTAATCGATTCAAATTTATGACAGTGAAGGTGGTTAATCGGTCTCAACCGTCGTTTGTTTCATAGTCTCATGGGTGAATGATGAATCTGGTTAATTGTTATCGAATATCTTCATGGGTGAATTGATTAATTCGAGAACAAAATTCATTCATCAGTTATATCTCAGTTTGTTGTTGCCTTTTTGGGTGTACCGATTAATTCATCTCATCATAAGTCAATTAATGTGCTGGATTTGAAGTTTTAATTTGTTAATTGTATCATTCATCCTTGTGAATTGATAATATACGGCGCTGGTCCTAAATCTAACGTTAGTTAATTTCTTCCGTTAATTAATTACATGGCGTCAGTTTAGGATCAAAGCCGTTCATATATCAAACCATAGAGACTAGTGGTATAAGTTTTTGTAACGACCCGGAAATTTCTGACCAAATTTAAACTATAATCTTTATATGTCTCCGACACGGTAAGCAAAATTTGTAATGTTGAGTCTAGAAAGTTTGAAAATCTATATTCGGATAATCAATTACCCTTTGACCATGCCTGACGATTCACGAACTTTTATTTGTAATTAAAGATATAAAACTATAATAATATGTTAGTAATATTAGAATGAAGATGTATATATATATGGTATGAAACTATATATGTATGATTCTTAGCAATTATTATTATTATATTGTAATATATAAAAACATATGAATATTAAATATTTAATATAAAATTTTAATTAACTGTAAATTACTAATTAAAAATATAATTGTTATAATTGCTTTTATTATGAATATCAATATTTGTGGTATTAATATATAAATGGAAATATGTAAATTGTTATTATAAGTTGTATTATTATTAGACATTATTATTACGTTATTCTTAACAAGTATCCTTATTATTATAGGTATTCTTATTATTATTATAAAGTAAGACAAAATATTATTATCATTAATAATAATATTATTATTATTAACATCATTATTATTAATTATTATTAAACTTATTTTTTTTTTAATTACAGTATTATTATTTTTCTTTATTATTTTGATAATATGATTATTAAAATTATTTCGATATTATTATTAATAATTTTATTATTGTTATTAGTAATAGTATTTTTATTATTAATAACATTATCATTTAATACTACCATGATTATTTTTTTTATTAAAATTATTACTATCAAATTCATTAAAATTTTTATTATTATTATTATTATTATTATGGATACTTATTATTATTATTATTATTATTATGGATACTTATTATTATTATTATTATTATTATTATTATTATTATTATTATTATTATTATTATTATTATTATTATTATTATTATTAATATATTCATTACATATTAAGATTAATATATTAAAGACATTTATACAATTCTGTTAAAAAGAGTGTAGATTCATACGCCTAATTTTTTTTTACAAGTACAGCTATACGTATACAATGCTGTAAATACGGGTATAAATAACAGATATATACATGTATATATAATATATAGGGTATATATAAATAATATTCACTGATATACATATAAAATTATTACGCATCCTGTTTTGTAAATATCTGTTATTTATATATCTATTTCTGTTCGTCCGTGATCTGAGGTCGATATCACTCACCTCAATTATTGATTTTACAGCTTAACCGATCCATTATATACATCACATATTTAGCCACAATTAATTTCAGTTTCCTTAATTAAAGAATCAAAACAGAAAAACCGATACGATACCTGTTATTCGACCTTTTTGGCCAAAACACAATTGTGAATCGAATTTGAAAATCCATGAATGAGGTTTTGTTAGGAATCGTCCATTTAATCTTTATGTAAATTTTCAATTCGTAATTCTTTATACCGATGGAGAATTTCAGAGTTCAAGGATTTCGTTTTCAAAAATCAACAATTCTTCTTCAGAAAAATTCGAGTTATGTGTTGTGATTCAAGTCAAATTAAAGATTTCAAAAGTTTCCATGAACGATTTATAATCTTGTTCGTGTAGAGAGCAACACCTAAAACGATCCCAATCTCAACTTTGCAAATTTTTTTTTTCTTTTTGTGTCGAGCAGCGATTGCTGTTGTTGCTCTAATTACTTTGTTTACTTTATTTTTGTCAAGCATTATAAACCACAATTGATAAGTTTGGTTCAATTACTAGTCTAAAATTAAAGTGTTAAACTGTTATGTTGATTATTGATCTGGTCGAGCTTGTTGGGGAAGAAGAACATGGACACAAAAATAAACGGGTTAAGTATAGTTGGGTCAGTAATATTTTGGATAAAGGGCTACAGCCCAGTTGGTTTGATGGAATGAAGGGTATACGGGAGGTTGTGGGTTCGAGTCCCGTCCCAAGCAAATTTTTTTAATCTAAGGTATAATTTAATATTTATTATTATTATTATTATTAATTTAATTAATTTAGTATTGTTAACCTTATTATGATTATAATTAATATTATTATTGATAATATAACAAGATAAAAGTTATTATGACTATAATGAAAATACTAAAAGTTATTATTAATTTCATCAATATTAATACTAGTATCATTTTATTAGAACTATTATTATTAAAAGCAAAAGTATTATTAATATTATCATTAGTGTTACTAAAATGATTGTTAGTATTGTATTATTAAATTTATATTCAAGACAATCAATTTTTTTTTAATATCACTAAAGCTATTATTATTATTGTTACCATTATTATCTATATCAATATTATCATTAATTATGATTATATAAAAAAAAAGTTTTAATTAAAGTTATAAGTGAAGATTATATATAAATGCATATTTATTACACATAATTTAACTATATTAATATTTCTATATATATAAAATGAAATTTTATAATGAAACTCATTATTTTATTATATAAATTACATTACTAATAATATATATATGTTCGATTACAATTACGTGTGTTAATATAAATATACTTGATATAGGTTCGTGAATCCGAGGCCAACCTTATACTTGTTAGATGATGTTATATGTATTTTTACTACAAAATACAGTATGGTGAGTATATAGTTCCCTTTTAAACTCTAAATATTTTGGGCTGAGAATACATGCGCTGTTTTTATAAATGATTTACGTTATGGACACAAGTGATCAAACTAAATTCTACGTTGAGTTGTACCATGGCATATCTCTTTATACTTGGTAACTGCTAATTACGTGAGGAGCGTAAACGCGAATCCTGTTGATAGATCTATCGGGCTGACATCCCCAACCGGGCTGGACGACCAGCATTTAACGGTTGCACAGTACTTCGTTCTCGTTACTACACTTTGGTACGGTGTAGGGTTTATTTAAGAGTATGCTGCTGTGACTTATAGTTAAGTATGGTTACCAAGTGCTCAACGTCTTTTCCATACACGAGGAGTGTATTATGTATAAATATGAAATCTTGTGGTCCATAGTTATAACTCTGCTAGCATCAAACCTATATATCTCACCAACTTTATGTTGACATTTTAAAGCATGTTATTCTCAGGTACGTATTAAGTCTTCCGCTGTGCATTAGCTCAGAATAAGGACATTACTTGGTGTCGATCATCGCGATGGGACCAACTGTTGATGACTTCGTCTGGGAGGATTAGGACCGTTTGTTAAAGTTTTATTTAAAAAGGACTATCGGTATAATTTTGGGTAAATCACAGGGACCAACGGTATAATTAACTCTTATAAGTTTAAGTAGACACAATTATATCTACTGTCATAAAACTAAAGCATTTTAAGTAGACACAATTATCCCAACTCGTACTGAACTAGACAAACGTGGGGTAGACCTCGAGTCGGTTCTTTGCCCATTATGTAATAACCAAAATGAAACAATTGACCACATCATCCTTCACTGTCCTGCTACCATGAGCATTTGGAACCACGTTATCCATTGGTGGGACCAACTGTGAAAACCCGGGAATTTTCGACCAAATTTAAACTTTATTCTTGTATGATTTCGACACGATAAGCAAAGTCTGTAATGTGAAGTCTCAAAAACTGTGTTCATATAATCATTTGATCTTAGACTGTTCCCGACGATTCACGAATAATTGTTTATATATATATATATATATATATATATATATATATACACACACACACACACATACATATAAATATAAATGTAGGAGTTGGAAATGATAAAATTAAATCATTTGAATTAAGAATTATTAAAATAAAGTATTGTCATTAATAGTTATTATTATTATTAATATTATTATTATTATTAATTATTTTTATTATTAATATCAATAACAAGTATAGCAAATATATTTGGAATTATCAATCAATAATATTAATAAATCAAATAATTCTTTACATTAGGTACTAATGAAATCTGTTGAAAGTCCCATCAGCTTTTTAATTTTTTTTCTTCTTTGTTCGTTTCCTTCTGACACCACCTTTACAATACAAAACAAATATGAGTTAATTATATTTACATTGTCTACACATATACAGTGATTTAATTGATTTCTGTCCTTGGTTGTGATAAGATCAGTGTTAAACTTTTGGCTAATTGTTACATATCAATATCATAGTACGAATTCAGTTAGACATATCCATCTACTTTATTTTTTTTCTTTAATCCCTGCTCACAAATTTGTTTCTCTGTCGACTAATCTTGGCTACAAGACAACTTCACTTGATTCTTGATTATTACAGAAAATGTTCATTGGCACATTAAATATATATTTCTTTCTCTAATCGGATATGAGAGAGGAAATACATGATAAACCCATAATCACCTTCATCATAATAAACGATCATCACAAACCATTACCCACTTTAACATTCGAACACTATCGCACCTATTCCACCGATTCATATATATATAAATTACTATTACATACATATATCTATGTATAATATACTTACATATTTTCTCGCCATCTTTTTTTTTTATGTCAAGCTTCAACCACGACAACCACCTTCATATATTTTTTTTCTCTTCTTTTCTCTCACGATTGAACCTCACAAACCCTCGTTGTTTCTGATACAATAAAAGATAGATTAGACTGCTGCAATTCATTGTTGCTGCAAACTATGCTATTTTCTTATTTCTTCTTCTGTTAATAACCCAAACATCACCCTATAATTTATGCTTTTCAGTTTTATAAACCATCAAACCCATTGTGAAATTCCAACTACTACTACCCTTGTTTGTGTATTCTTGTCGTGCAAATTACAACTCACAACCGTCATCACCCCTAGATCACTAACCATCAAAGATCATCACGATAAACAACCTTGCAACTTCTTTTCTCTCGAACCCTGCTGCCGAAAACAAAACTCATAAATCTTTACCCGTTAATACCTATTCGAAACTTTTAAAACATCAAACTACTGCAACTACTGTGCTTCCTTCTGTTTCGTTTATTAGTGAAACAATATGATGATTATGATAAAGTGAAACTCATAAAATGGGCTGTGATTTTTTCTTCTGTTCGTTAAAATAGCTGCAATCGAAGGTTAGTAAAGAATGATGATAGAGTGCACGTCTTTTTCTTTATTCCTTGTGGCCGACACCCATTAAAACAAATAACCCACTTGAATCATTAAAGGTATTATTATATATAATAAAGAAGAGATTGGTGGCTATAATTTCGGCATATTAGTAATGTTGATAAAATGAGCTGTAAAGGGGGTTTAGATTAGGACATGATCTAGTTCTGGTTATAAAATTTCAAACCATATTAAACTTGGGCCAGCGATTTGATTTGAGTCGTGGCTTATTTTTTTTTCTTTTCCTAGTTGGGCCTTGTTCCATTCTAATCGATATTGGGTCGACTGTATGAACCTGCTGCTGCGTATTGCTTTTATTTTCTATCACGAGATAGACTTTATGATGATGATGATAATAAATCGTGAGATGTATGATGATGATGTGGGAGGAGTGTGACGATTGATGATCAAGATGATGAGATAGTGATGATTAGGTTAACGTGACCATGATTATGATTACAATCATGAACATGTTATGATTATGATTATGGTGATAAAACTTGAAATAATAACTTAGATGATGTGTGATAATGATGATTATGATGAACGAAACAAATGAAGAAAATTAACGAATGATGATGATATTGGGTAATAAGAATGATGACTACAAATGGTGATGTTTAGGAAGAAAAAGAAGGTAAACAGATTACTGGATAAATATAATTTTGTTAGGAATAAAAACAGAAAAACTAAGCAGCTCAGATGGTGGAGGATGTGGGTGTTAAATCTAGAGGTCGTGGGTTCGAGCCCCGTCATGGGTAATTCTTTTAAGAAAGGCTTTTAAAAAGGGTATACACTTTTATATTATCATTTTAATTATTGTTGTTATTATTACTATTAATTATTATTATTATTACTATTATAATTATTATTATTATTATAGTTATTGTAATTATTATTATTACTACTATCATTATTATCATCTTTATTATCGAAAATATTAAAATTATGATTTTTTTAATATTGTTATCATTTTTATTATTATTATCAGTATTAGAAAAATTATCATTTTCATCAAAATTATTATTATTATTATTATTATTATTATTATTATTATTATTATTATTATTATTATTATACTTAGTGACATTGTTATTACTTTTATCATTATTTTTATTATTATTATTATCATCATTATCATTTTATGAATATAAATATTTCTTCTATGAAAATTACTATTATTATTCATTTTATGAATATTATAATTATTATTATAATTATCATCATTATTACTAACATTAAAATTATTATTTTTAACATTATTTATCTAAAGTATACAAAAATAAATATAAGTTAAATTATTAATGAAACATATAATTTACTAAAATAACAATTACTACAATTACTAATAAATAAATATAAACTTGTTCGATTACGACCATATGTGTTAATATATATACTTAATATAGGTTCGTGAATCTGAGGCCAACTCTATACTTGTTCAATGTCGTTCTATGTATTTTTACTACAAAATACATTAGGTGAGTTCATTTACTCCCTTTTTGCTCTTTGCATTTTTGGGACTGAGAATACATGCGCTGTTTTGATAAATGCTTTATTAAATGCTCAGGTTTGAAAGAAATCTTCCGCTGTGCATTAGCTCATTTTAAGGATATTACTTGGAGTCATTCATGACATATTTCAAAAGACGTTGCATTCGATTCATTGAAGTTCATTAGAGATTATTAAGTAAATGACGGATTAGATCATTTATAGTTGGATATTATGAAATGGTATGCATACCTGTCAACTTTCGATGTAATGAAAGTTTGTCTTTTAAAAACGAATGCAATGATTGTAAAATGTATAATTTAGAGGTCAAGTACCTCGCGATGTAATCAACTATTATGAATCGTTTATAATCAATATGGACTTCGTCCGGATGGATTAGGACGGGGCGTTTCAGTTGGTATCAGAGCGATGGTCGTAGCGAACCAGGTCGACATTAGTGTGTCTAACTAGGAGTTGTTAGGAAGCATTAGTGAAGTCTGGACTTCGACCTAGTAGTTGTTAGGTTATATTAATGAGTCTGGACTTGAATCTAGTCTGCATGTCAAAAGTTTTGCTTATCATTTCTGGTCGAAAATTACCTGCTTATCATTCTTAGTCTAGACACATCTTACTGCATTGATTGCATGAAAAGTGTATAGACAAAATTCATATCTTAGCGTATCTGCTAAATCATATCTTAGCGTATCTATTACTGTAGACTTTATCTGACACGTTTCCTTAATTCTCTTCGTAATCTACAGAATCTTCTGTACTATGTACAGGTATTCTATGTAATTAGAATATCATCCGATATCCGAAAATCATTTCATATCGGAAAATCCTTTATTCAATCGTACGCAATGGAACTCACAACTAGTTCAAGTCCCTCGGATTCCGATATGGAGTCCCACTTCGGCTCCGAAAGCAGCGTCACCAGAATGAATCAATCAATCACTCATCCCCAAATTTATCTGATGGGTTTGTAATTTACTTAACCATTAGAGACAAGAAGAAGGCGATCCCTTCCATCCACCACATTCCCTTCTTGGCGAAGAATCTGAAGCACTTATCGGCAAACCTATTCGAACCATTATTTTCACTCTCATTTTCAAAGTATCTCGACACAATTATATTTTATCCACGATTCTAAACCTTATGTATCCGCTCGTTCCGACCGATAATCATCCCGGAATAATATAAGAAGTCAACGAACTTCGCGCTCGAATAATCAATTTGAAAAATATGGTGCAAAATGTACCAGCTTCAGCAACACCAATAGTACCACCATCATCAACAGCAACATCCACATCCCACACCTCAACATCACAATCTGTTCCACGAACATCAACATCATACGCACCATGGATACCAAGTAGTACCAACAGTAATTAACAATGAAGTATTGAACCATAACTTCATTAATATTCTGCGAAGAATATGTGGATCCTAATAACTAACGATGAAGTATTGATCCATAACTTCATTAATATTCTGTGAAGAATATGTGGATCCTAATAGTTTTAGAGATTACTTATTCTAGCTCAAACCGAAAATCAAATGAGTCTAATATTATATTGACTCATTAAATCCATGATTACATCTGAAGAAAATATATATGTAAGTATATTTTCATAAAGATTGTAATTAAAAAAAAAAAAAACTTCTTTCGTACAAACTGTTAATGATGAAAATATTTTAACGGGTAGGTAATACCCGAGGAATATTTAGTTTTCACACTAGTAAGTTACACTGTACATTCTTCGAATCTGATTCAACGGTCATTTATTATGCTACTTACATCCACAGTTATACGTATCCGTTCACCACAGAATAACCATTTCCATTCAAATTTTATATTTGGATTTTGACCTATCAGAATTCAACAAGTGGCATAATGAAGAAAACATTTGACTGAATAAAATTTGTTAGAAACAAACAAATTAACTATGAGAAATTTTGTTAAGAATCCACGCTAACAAAATCCTAGCTAACTGTTCCTAGCTAACTGTGGACTAATCAACTGAGGACTACCAACTGTGGACAATTAAAATGAATTAAAATATTGATTATAACATATGAAACTAAACAATTCTTCAAGTTTGCCACTTGATTTTCATCTTAAACCTCATTTGTATTCTGACAATTATAATCCGCGTTCAAACCTTTCATATTCTGGAAAACCTCTCAATCGAGAGAATGAACCAACCGCACTTCATCTACGGAAGAAAAGATTAATACGTATAGTTATACACTTGAAAACACTCGGAACCTGAGTAAACGTTTAACACGTATTTGTGCTAGCTCTTTTGTCGTTGTTATTAATGAAAATAACTTTGCAATTCCTTTTTCAAATTAGCCAATTTTGTCACAGCTTTAGCAAGTCAACTTCGACTTTTCACTCGGATTAGCTTATTATAACCCTGATATATAATGTGTCTTTCGTCATCGATACCGGGAAACCGTTTATATCTCACCACGTTAGCAGTAAATTTACCAACAACTCCATTGATCTTTGACTTTCCGAAAAATCACTATATTCAGTGAAACCCTATCATTTACTCATTTACATCTTATAACGAGAATACTATACCAACTACCGGGAATTAGCAATCAGTATTTTGAAATCTCGTAGCATTTCTACATCAATAATTATATGTATACATATAACAATTATCTCCTAGAATTACGATCCTCAATTCTGAAATTTTGAAAAGGCACCCAGTTTACGAATCGATACTCTGAATGTTGAAAAAGCTGAATGAAGCAGCAGAAACTGTAGGCAACCGTAAACGACCTTAGTCGTCAGAAGTTTGATGATAAAGAATAATATGTTGGCAAAACTCAGAAAAAGTTTGAAACTGAAAAACTGATTGAGTAAACTACGAAGGAGTCTCTGAACAAATCAGGACTAAACTTGTACATTAAGAATCCTGATGATTCTGTTTCTGATGAAATCTTTAGCGAATACCTTGCTTCTGACTCCCAACTCTTGCGGACAAATTTTCTTCACCATCATTCGATATTAGAAATTTCAAGATATCATCGTATCCTTCATTATAAATATCCTCCATATTTCTAAAGATATTTTCATAATTATTCTTATCTGAAATCATTAAATCTCTTCGTGCTATCAGTGTTACATCATATAGAAACTGTTAGTTTCTATATTCTGTAAACTTTCGAGCTTAAAATATGAATGTTATTGAAGTAATGTTGGGAACTGATGCATGAATTAGTATAATATAATAACAATTGATCAACGTGATTATATTACAGTAAGTCATGTTGAGTTTCTAATGGAACGTGATGATTCACAGACCATAACGTCATCACGTGTCATGTTACATAACTCTTTCATTCTGCTTAACTTCTGAACATATCAAGAAAATATATTCTTGATAGTTCTATTCTCAGTAATTCTGGTAATTTGACAAATCAACTCGTGCTATTACGTTCTTTCTTGTTTAGAACATTAAGTTCATTCGAAATTCCATACCTACGAATTCTGGACCATTATTCGCTTGATTTAAAGTCGGGAAGAGAAAATAAGAACATGAAGCTCCAATATATAAGGAAAAATATAAAGTCCAACAACAACACCGAAATTACAAACTGTGGATATCAGTGCGTATAGCAATATAAAGACACGGGAGGATTATAAATACAATAATCCCTAGAGCATAGTAGAAATAAACAGATTCTTCCGGTGGGAGTTGGAAAAGAAGAACGATCATTGCGATAGTCAGAATAAGAACAAGGATTAGAACCGGATTAAGCATTATTATAAACTTTTGGATATATGAACTGAGAAAGAAGGTATAGAAGTGGTGGAAACTAATGGAACAGAAAAGATAAATTTATAATGGAAATATCCGAGAGAGTAATGGAGGCAGATCACCGTATTTAATTATAGAGATCTTAATTCCCTTATTCGCCGAAGAATCAAATCTTTTAGATTTCGAAAATTTTCTTAAAATCCCTTGAATTCCGGAATTCAATCAAGACGACGTCAAAAGTTAAGACAAACTTTATTTTTCTAAATTCAACCCTGACTCTGTCAAAAGTTAATACGAATCTTTACTTTGCCTATTTCAATTCTTTTGCGATAGCTTCACTCATACGCTTCAAGTAACCGAATCGTTTAATCTATATTACTCGGTAATGATAAAACTCAAATTATCAACCCATATTCGCCATGAAAACATTTTTATTGTTAGCCACGACCACCTCACTCAAATTTCGGGACGAAATTTCTTTAACGGGTAGGTACTGTGATGACCCGGGAATTTCCGACCAAATTTAAACTTTATTCTTGTATGATTTCGACACGATAAGCAAAGTCTGTAATGTGAAGTCTCAAAAACTGTGTTCATGTAATCATTTGACCTTAGACTGTTCCCGACGATTCACGAATAATTGTTTGTATATATATATATATATATATATGTATATATATATATATATATATGTATGTATATATATATATATGTATATATATATATATATATACACACACACACATACATATAAATATAAATGTAGGAGTTGGAAATGATAAAATTAAATCATTTGAATTAAGAATTATTAAAATAAAGTATTGTCATTAATTATTATTATTATTATTATTATTATTATTATTAATTATTTTTATTATTAATATCAATAACAAGTATAGCAAATATATTTGGAATTATCAATCAATAATATTAATAAATCAAATAATTCTTTACATTAGGTACTAATGAAATCTGTTGAAAGTCCCATCAGCTTTTTAATTTTTTTCTTCTTTGTTCGTTTCCTTCTGACACCACCTTTACAATACAAAACAAATATGAGTTAATTATATTTACATTGTCTACACATATACAGTGATTTAATTGATTTCTGTCCTTGGTTGTGATAAGATCAGTGTTAAACTTTTGGCTAATTGTTACATATCAATATCATAGTACGAATTCAGTTAGACATATCCATCTACTTTATTTTTTTTTCTTTGATCCCTGCTCACAAATTTGTTTCTCTGTCGACTAATCTTGGCTACAAGACAACTTCACTTGATTCTTGATTATTACAGAAAACATTCATTGGCACATTAAATATATATCTCTTTCTCTAATCGGATATGAGAGAAGAAATACACGATAAACCCATAATCACCTTCATCATAATAAACGATCATCACAAACCATTACCCACTTCAACATTCGAACACAATCGCACCTACACCACCGATTCATATATATATAAATTACTATTACATACATATATCTATGTATAATATACTTACATATTTTCTCGCCATCTTCTTTTTTTTTTATGTCAAGCTTCAACCACGACAACCACCTTCATATATTTTTTTCTCTTCTTTTCTCTCACGATTGAGCCTCAAAAACCCTCGTTGTTTCTGATACAATAAAAGATAGATTAGACTGCTGCAATTCATTATTGCTGCAAATTATGCTATTTTCTTGTTTCTTCTTCTGTTAACAACCCAAACATCACCCTATAATTTATGCTTTTCAGTTTTATAAACCATCAAACCCATTGTGAAATTCCAACTACTACTACTACCCTTGTTTGTGTATTCTTGTCGTGCAAATTACAACTCACAACCGTCATCACCCCTAGATCACCAACCATCAAAGATCATCACGATAAACAACCTTGCAACTTCTTTTCTCTCGAACCCTGCTGCCGAAAACAAAACTCATAAATCTTTGCCTGTTAATACATATTCGAAACTTTTAAAACATCAAACTACTGCAACTACTGTGCTTCCTTCTGTTTCATTTATTAGTGAAACAATATGATGATTATGATAAAGTGAAACTCATAAAATGGGCTGTGATTTTTTCTTCTGTTCGTTAAAATAGCTGCAATCGAAGGTTAGTAAAGAATGATGATAGAGTGCACGTCTTTTTCTTTATTCCTTGTGGCCGACACCCATTAAAACAAATAACCCACTTGAATCATTAAAGGTATTATATATAATAAAGAAGAGATTGGTGGCTATGATTTCGGCATATTAGTAATGTTGATAAAATGAGCTGTAAATGGGGGTTTAGATTAGGACATGATCTAGTTCTGGTTATAAAATTTCAAACCGTATTAAACTTGGGCCAGCGATTTGATTTGAGCCGTGGCTTATTTTTTTTTCTTTTCCTAGTTGGGCCTTGTTCCATTCTAATCGATATTGGGTCGACTGTATGAACCTGCTGCTGCGTATTGCTTTTATTTTCTGTCACGAGATAGACTTTATGATGATGATAATAAATCGTGAGATGTATGATGATGATGAGGGAGGAGTGTGACGATTGATGATCAAGATGATGAGATAGTGATGATTAGGTTAACGTGACCATGATTATGATTACAATCATGAACATGTTATGATTATGATTATGGTGATAAAACTTGAAATAATAACTTAGATGATGTGTGATAATGATGATTATGATGAACGAAACAAATGAAGAAAATTAACGAATGATGATGATACTGGGTAATAAGAATGATGACTACAAATGGTGATGTTTAGGAAGAAAAAGAAGGTAAACAGATTACTGGATAAATATAATTCTGTTAGGAATAAAAACAGAAAAACTAAGCAGCTCGGATGGTGGAGGATATGGGTGTTAAATCTAGAGGTCGTGGGTTCGAGCCCCGTCATGGGCAATTCTTTTAAGAAAGGCTTTTAAAAAGGGTAAACACTTTTATATTATCATTTTAATTATTGTTGTTATTATTACTATTAATTATTATTATTATTACTATTATTATTATTATTATAGTTATTGTAATTATTATTATTACTACTATCATTATTATCATCTTTATTATCGAAAATATTAAAATTATGATTTTTTTAATATTGTTATCATTTTTATTATTATTATCAGTATTAGAAAAATTATCATTTTCATCAAAATTATTATTATTATTATACTTAGTGACATTGTTATTACTTTTATCATTATTTTTATTATTATTATCATCATTATCATCATTATCATTTTATGAATATAAATATTTCTTCTATGAAAATTACTATTATTATTAATTTTATGAATATTATAATTATTATTATAATTATCATCATTATTACTAACATTAAAATTATTATTTTTAACATTATTTATCTAAAGTATACAAAAATAAATATAAGTTAAATTATTAATGAAACATATAATTTACTAAAATAACAATTACTACAATTACTAATAAATAAATATAAACTTGTTCGATTACGACCATATGTGTTAATATATATACTTAATATAGGTTCGTGAATCTGAGGCCAACTCTATACTTGTTCAATGTCGTTCTATGTATTTTTACTACAAAATACATTAGGTGAGTTCATTTACTCCCATTTTGCTCTTTACATTTTTGGAACTGAGAATACATGCGCTGTTTTGATAAATGCTTTATTAAATGCTTTTAAAATATATTCTGAACTGCGAATGCATGAAATGTTTTTATAAATGTTTGATGAGATAGACACAAGCAAAAACATTCCTCGAATGAATTATTATGCAGACAGGAGTTCTGCGGATTATTATTGAATTATGTGGACGTGATAATTGCCACCATTAAATTATGTGGACAGGATAATTGCCACCATTGAATTATGTGGACATGATAATTGCCACCAATTGATATGAATGTTATGTATCGAGAGAATGATTTTATACACAGGATATGTGTATGATATTTTGTACATGAGATATGTGTACGGTTACAAAGATTTGTTAAAATGGTTTTGTACACGAGAAAGGTGTACTGTATTTAAAAGATATCGCATGTACATTACAGGTGGGTATAGGATTCGGGCCCATTTGTACCATGCAGGATTTAAATATTGTGGTCTATCAAATTGATGAATTTTATTGTTTTATGATAAACTTATGAACTCACCAACCTTTTGGTTGACACTTGAAAGCATGTTTATTCTCAGGTTTGAAAGAAATCTTCCGTTGTGCATTAGCTCATTTTAAGGATATTACTTGGAGTCATTCATGACATATTTCAAAAGACGTTGCATTCGAGTCATTGAAGTTCATTAGAGATTATTAAGTAAATGACGGATTAGGTCATTTATAGTTGGATATTATGAAATGGTATGCATACCTGTCAACTTTCGATGTAATGAAAGTTTGTCTTTTAAAAACGAATGCAATGTTTGTAAAATGTATAATTTAGAGGTCAAGTACCTCGCGATGTAATCAACTATTATGAATCGTTTATAATCAATATGGACTTCGTCCGGATGGATTAGGACGGGGCGTTTCAGTTGGTATCAGAGCGATGGTCGTAGCGAACCAGGTCGACATTAGTGTGTCTAACTAGGAGTTGTTAGGAAGCATTAGTGAAGTCTGGACTTCGACCTAGTAGTTGTTAGGTTATATTAATGAGTCTGGACTTGAACCTGGTCTGCATGTCAAAAGTTTTGCTCATCATTTCTGGTCGAAAATTACCTGCTTATCATTCTTAGTCTAGACACATCTTACTGCATTGATTGCATGAAAAGTGTATAGACAAAATTCATATCTTAGCGTATCTGCTAAATCATATCTTAGCGTATCTGTTACTTTAGACTTTATCTGACACGTTTCCTTAATTCTCTTCGTAATCTACAGAATCTTCTGTACTATGTACAGGTATTCTATGTAATTAGAATATCATCCGATATCCGAAAATCATTTCATATCGGAAAATCCTTTATTCAATCGTACGCAATGGAACTCACAACTAGTTCAAGTCCCTCGAATTCCGATATGGAGTCCCACTTCGGCTCCGAAAGCAGCGTCACCAGAATGAATCAATCAATCACTCATCCCCAAATTTATCTGATGGGTTTGTAATTTACTTAACCATTGGAGACAAGAAGAAGGCGATCCCTTCCATCCACCACATTCCCTTCTTGGCGAAGAATCTGAAGCACTTATCGGCAAACCTATTCGAACCATTATTTTCACTCTCATTTTCAAAGTATCTCGACACAATTATATTTTATCCACGATTCTAAACCTTATGTATCCGCTCGTTCCTTATGCAACGGAAGAAAGTTATAGCATACGCATCCCGAAAATTGAAGATTCACGAGCGGAATTATACGACGCATGATTTAGAATTGGGAGCAGTTGTGTTTGCATTGAAGATATAGAGACACTATTTATATGGGGTTAAATGCACTGTGTTTACTGATCATAAAAACCTTCAACATATTTTTGATCAGAAACAGCTGAACATGAGGCAACGTAGGTGGGTCGAGCTGATAAACGACTATGATTGTGAGATTCGCTATCATCCCGGGAAAGCGAATGTAGTGGCCGACGCTCTAAGTAGAAAGGAACGGGAACCAATTCGAGTACGAGCAATGAACATAAAAATTCGAATGAATCTCAACTCACAAATCAAAGAGGCTCAACGAGAAGCTCTTACTAAAGAAAACATAGGAAATGAAATAATGAAGAAGTATGAGAAGCAACTCGTTATGCGGGAAGACGGAATTCGATATTTTGCAAACCGTATTTGGGTACCGAAGTTGGGTGGATTAAGGAAGTTGATATTGAATGAGGCACATAAGACAAGATACTCGATACATCCTGGAGTTGGAAAGATGTATCAAGATCTTAAGACGCATTATTGGTAGCCTAATTTAAAGACAGATGTTGCAACATATGTTGGGGAATGTTTAACTTGTTCCAAAGTCAAAGCAGAACACCAGAAGCCGTCAGGGTTACTTCAACAACCAGAAATCCCAGAATGGAAATGGGATGGTATTACCATGGATTTCATCACAAAGTTACCTAAGACTGCCTGGGGTTATGACACCATTTGGGTAATAGTTGATCGTCTCACCAAATCTGCACATTTCTTGCCTATAAAGGAAACGGATAGAATGGAGAAACTATTACGATTATACATAAAGGAAATTGTTTCAATGCATGGAATACCTATTTCCATTATATCCGATCGTGATAGTAGATTTACATCAAAGTTTTGGCAATCACTACAGGAGGCCCTGGGAACCCGTTTGGATATGAGCACCGCATATCATCCGCAAACTGACGGGCAGAGTGAAAGAACAATTCAGACTCTTGAAGACATGCTCAGGGCATGTGTGATCGATTTTGAAAACGGATGGGATAAATATCTACCATTAGTAGAATTCTCGTATAATAATAGTTATCATGCGAGCATTAAAGCTGCACCATTCGAAGCACTGTATGGAAGGAAGTGTAGATCCCCTATCTGTTGGAATGAAGTAGGAGATCGACAATTAACTGGTCCCGAGATCATCCATGAAACTACTGAGAAGATAGTGCAAATCAAGGAGAGATTGAAAACAGCCCGTAGTCGCCAAAAGAGCTACGCGGATGTCCCAAGGAAACCATTAGAGTTTCAGATCGGTGACATGGTTATGCTAAAGGTGTCACCTTGGAAAGGTGTAATACGTTTTGGAAAAAGGGGTAAACTGAACCCAAGGTATGTAGGCCCGTTCAAGATCATCGAACGCATCGGACCGGTAGCTTATCGACTCGAGTTACCACAACAACTCGCCGGAGTACATAATTCATTTCACGTCTCAAACCTCAAGAAATGTCTTGCAAAGGAAGATCTCACCATTCCTCTTGAAGAAATCCAAGTCGATGAGAAACTACAATTCATAGAAGAACCAGTCGAAATCATGGACCGTGAAGTTAAACGGCTCAAGCAGAGCAACATAACAATCATTAAGGTTCGTTGGAATGCTCAAAGAGGTCCTGATTTTACTTGGGAATGAGAGGATCAGATGAAACAAAAGTACCCACATTTGTTTCCCGACAACGCAAAATAGGTACAACTTTAAAATTTCGGGACGAAATTTATTTAACGGGTAGGTACTGTAACGACCCGGATTTTCCGATCGTTTTATACTTATGAGATTAATATTTACATAAAATAAACCTTACCAACATGATAAGCAATCCAAACTGTTGAGACTTATGTTTTTGAAAAGAGTTTCACACAACGTTTGACCGTCCAATTTGACCGATGATATCATGAACTATATAACACACGATAATTATACGATTATGTATATGTACATATCTATACATATTTAACATGATTTAAGGATGGTTTAACATTTCATTGTGAACTAACAACAATGAGTTATAAGTATACTTTGAGACCACTAACTTAAGTTTTCAAAACGATAACTATATGTAACGTTCTTTGACATATATACTTACGATTATGTGGAGTGCACACTTGTTTGAACTTATCTTGATTATGACGGGGGTTCAGGGGCAGCGCCCCCGATAAGCGAGGTCCAAGGGGTGGCAACCCCTGGCGGGGTCCAAGGGGCAGAGCCCCTGGCTGGGGTCGAGCTGCCAGGTCAGCTTGGAAATTTTTTTTTGGGCTAACATTGCTTTATTAAAAATGTCTTAAAATTTTATTTTGGCCCGGTTTGACCCAAAAATAAAAGCCCAGTTTTTGAGCCTCTTTTACAGTTATAAACCCGTCCATATTTGAATTCTTGTTCCGATTCCTCAAAATTTCTACAAGTATATCTAGGGTATATGTAACCGTATCATACCCAGCTTCTATACGTATTTACTATTGGTATATATCAACAATAAACTTCAATGATCAGCCACTAGACATGATGTTACATGTGGGAACCAGCCATTTAACCTCATGTGTGACTTTTGTGCAAGAAAACAAACTAAATCTCCTATATATCCATCCCATAATCATGCTATTTTGCACACACACACATACTATTTCATTTCCAATTTTCTTTCAAGTTAATTCACTCCCTAATCTCTTTTCATTACCTACTCAAGAACGTATCAATATAGTCATCCGATTTCAAGGAGATTACTTCCAATCTTTCAATCCCACTCCACCACTCTTTTGATTCCAAGATTTTTCTTACCTTTTCCAGTAGCTTTGTCCAAGTAACTTGAGGTAGTAACCTTATTCATAACCTTATTCGATTCATATTTATATAGCTATCTTATTTTGTGTTGTAAAATTTTAACAACAAGAACATAGTTTGAGTGATTTCAAACTTGTTCGCAAACTAAATAGATCCTTCTAATTTGATTTTTAAAAAAACACTTCAAGACCTGTAATATATCATATTATGACAAAATCGGATTAATCATATCTTGGCTAATTAACATAATATTTAATATATATTTACTTATGATTTGATTTTATATATTTCAGGACCACCAGTAAACAACACGAGAAGATTAATTATAAGACCTCATGATTGTACGCAACACGTCATTTGACAACACGGTACTTTATGTACGCAACACGTCACTTGACAACATGGTACCATGGGTCGAGATTAATTCTGATCAATACGAATACGATGGGGTCTTTATTTATTTTATTTAAGCAACTAATTGTGGACCACTAACATCGGACTGCTAACTACGGACTAAGAAAATATTAAAAGTATTAAAAGTATATATATATATATATATATATATATATATATATATATATATATATATATATATATATATATATATATATATATATATATATATATATATATGTAACGATTACTTGAAAAGAAAATATGTTGATATATTATATATATGGTTAGGTTTGTGATATCAATCGGAGACCAAGTCGTGTTTATTACCTTCAAGGCAAAAGTGAGTATATAGTCCCACTTTTAAACTCTAAATATATAGGGATGAGAATACATGCATTTTATGATTTACGTTATGGACACAAGTGATTAAAAATATATATTCTACGTTGATTTGTACCACTGGCATACTTCCCTGTAGCTTGGTAACTATTATTTACATGAGGTATTGTAAACGCGAATCCTGTTGATAGATCTATCGGGCCTGACAACCCCAACCGGACTGGACGACCAGTATTCAACGGTTGCACAATACTTCGTTTCGGTGACTACACTTGGTACGGTGTAGTAAGATTTCATAATAAAGGGAATATGCGACGTTGATTAAATGTTAAGTATGGTTATCAAGTGCTCAACAACTTAGAATATTTTTATTAAAACGTTTATATATGAAATCTTGTGGTCTATATTTATAACGCTGCTGGCATTAAACCTATATCTCACCAACTTTATGTTGACGTTTTAAGCATGTTTATTCTCAGGTGATAACTAAAAGCTTCCGCTGCAACATGTTGAATTTAAGCAAGATCTTGAATATGCATATTTGTGTCAAAAATAAAACTGCATATCGGAGGATTTGTAATGTAAAATATGTTGGAGATCGTATTGTTATTATCACATGTAAAGTTTGTAAGTCTAAGATTATCGCTAAACGATAATCATTATTAAGTTGTTTAAACCTTGTATTTGTAATAAAAGCTATGGTTTGTATTGTAAAAACGAATGCAGTTTTTGAAAAATGTCGCATATAGAGGTCAATACCTCGCGATGAAATCATATGTTATTGTATTCGTCCTTATGGTTAAGGTCGGGTTATGACACTTAGCGTATCTGTTACTGTAGACTTTATCTGACACGTTTCCTTAATTCTCTTCGTAATCTACAGAATCTTCTGTACTATGTACAGGTATTCTATGTAATTAGAATATCATCCGATATCCGAAAATCATTTCATATCGGAAAATCCTTTATTCAATCGTATTCAATGGAACTCACAACTAGTTCAAGTCCCTCGGATTCCGATATGGAGTCCCACTTCGGCTCCGAAAGCAGCGTCACCAGAATGAATCAATCAATCACTCATCCCCAAATTTATCTGATGGGTTTGTAATTTACTTAACCATTGGAGACAAGAAGAAGGCGATCCCTTCCATCCACCACATTCCCTTCTTGGCGAAGAATCTGAAGCACTTATCGGCAAACCTATTCGAACCATTATTTTCACTCTCATTTTCAAAGTATCTCGACACAATTATATTTTATCCACGATTCTAAACCTTATGTATCCGCTCGTTCCGACCGACAATCATCCCGGAATAATATAAGAAGTCAACGAACTTCGCGCTCGAATAATCAATTTGAAAAATATGGTGCAAAATGTACCAGCTTCAGCAACACCAATAGTACCACCATCACCAACAGCAACATCCACATCCCACACCTCAACATCACAATCTGTTCCACGAACATCAACATCATACGCACCATGGATACCAAGTAGTACCAACAGCAATTAACAATGAAGTATTGAACCATAACTTCATTAATATTCTGCGAAGAATATGTGGATCCTAATAAATAACGATGAAGTATTGATCCATAACTTCATTAATATTCTGTGAAGAATATGTGGATCCTAATAGTTTTAGAGATTACTTATTCTAGCTCAAACCGAAAATCAAATGAGTCTAATATTATATTGACTCATTAAATCCATGATTACATCTGAAGAAAATATATATGTAAGTATATTTTCATAAAGATTGTAATTAAAAAAAAAAAACTTCTTTCGTACAAACTGTTAATGATGAAAATATTTTAACGGGTAGGTAATACCCGAGGAATATTTAGTTTTCACATTAGTAAGTTACACTGTACATTCTTCGAATCTGATTCAACGGTCATTTACTATCCTACTTACATCCACAGTTATACGTATCCGTTCACCACAGAATAACCATTTCCATTCAAATTTTATATTTGGATTTTGACCTATCAGAATTCAACAAGTGGCATAATGAAGAAAACATTTGACGGAATAAAATTTGTTAGAAACAAACAAATTAACTATGAGAAATTTTGCTAAGAATCCACGCTAACAAAATCCTAGCTAACTGTTCCTAGCTAACTGGGGACTAATCAACTGAGGACTACCAACAGTGGACAATTAAAATGAATTAAAATATTGATTATAACATATGAAACTAAACAATTCTTCAAGTTTGCCACTTGATTTTCATCTTAAACCTCATTTGTATTCTGACAATTATAATCCGCGTTCAAACCTTTCATATTCTGGAAGACCTCTCAATCGAGAGAATGAACCAACCGCACTTCATCTACAGAAGGAAAGATTAATACATATAGTTATACACTTGAAAACACTCGGAACCTGAGTAAACGTTTAACACGTATTTGTGCTAGCTCTTTTGTCGTTTCTATTAATGAAAATAACTTTGCAATTCCTTTTTCAAATTAGCCAATTTTGTCACAGCTTTAGCAAGTCAACTTCGACTTTTCACTCGGATTAGCTTATTATAACCCTGATATATAATGTGTCTTTCGTCATCGATACCGGGAAACCGTTTATATCTCACCACGTTAGCAGTAAATTTACCAACAACTCCATTGATCTTTGACTTTCCGAAAAATCACTATATTCAGTGAAACCCTATCATT
This sequence comes from Rutidosis leptorrhynchoides, assembly GCF_046630445.1. Taxonomy (NCBI): domain Eukaryota; kingdom Viridiplantae; phylum Streptophyta; class Magnoliopsida; order Asterales; family Asteraceae; genus Rutidosis; species Rutidosis leptorrhynchoides. The sequence goes on from NC_092341.1 coordinate 353,548,746, forward strand.
TACTCATTTACATCTTATAACGAGAATACTATACCAACTACCGGGAATTAGCAATCAGTATTTTGAAATCTCGTAGCATTTCTACATCAATAATTATATGTATACATATAACAATTATCTCCTAGAATTACGATCCTCAATTCTAAAATTTTGAAAAGGCACCCAGTTTACGAATCGATACTCTGAATGTTGAAAAAGCTGAATGAAGCAGCAGAAACTGTAGGAAACCGTAAACGACCTTAGTCGTCAGAAGTTTGATGATAAAGAATAATATGTTGGCAAAACTCAGAAAAAGTTTGAAACTGAAAAACTGATTGAGCAAACTACGAAGGAGTCTCTGAACAAATCAGGACTAAACTTGTACATTAAGAATCCTGATGATTCTGTTTCTGATGAAATCTTTAGCGAATACCTTGCTTCTGACTCCCAACTCTTGCGGACAAATTTTCTTCACCATCATTCGATATTAGAAATTTCAAGATATCATCGTATCCTTCATTATAAATATCCTCCATATTTCTAAAGATAATTTCATAATTATTCTTATCTGAAATCATTAAATCTCTTCGTGCTATCAGTGTTACATCATATAGAAACTGTTAGTTTCTATATTCTGTAAACTTTCAAGCTTAAAATATGAATGTTATTGAAGTAATGTTGGGAACTGATGCATGAATTAGTATAATATAATGACATTTGATCAACGTGATTATATTACAGTAAGTCATGTTGAGTTTCTAATGAAACGCGATGATTCACAGACCATAACGTCATCACGTGTCATGTTACATAACTCTTTCATTCTGCTTAACTTCTGAACATATCAAGAAAATATATTCTTGATAGTTCTATTCTCAGTAATTCTGGTAATTTGACAAATCAACTCGTGCTATTACGTTCTTTCTTGTTTAGAACATTAAGTTCATTCGAAATTCCATACCTACGAATTCTGGACCATTATTCGCTTGATTTAAAGTCGGGAAGAGAAAACAAGAACATGAAGCTCCAATATATAAGGAAAAATATAAAGCCCAACAACAACACCGAAATTAAAAACTGTGGATATCAGTGCGTATAGCAATATAAAGACACGGGAGGATTATAAATACAATAATCCCTAGAGCATAGTAGAAATAAACAGATTCTTCCGGTGGGAGTTGGAAAAGAAGAACGATCATTACGATAGTCAGAATAAGAACAAGGATTAGAACCGGATTAAGCATTATTATAAACTTTTGGATATATGAACTGAGAAAGAAGGTATAGAAGTGGTGGAAACTAATGGAACAGAAAAGATAAATTTATAATGGAAATATCAGACAGAGTAATCGAGGCAGATCACCGTATTTAATTATAGAGATCTTAATTCCCTTATTCGCCGAAGAATCAAATCTTTTAGATTTCGAAAATTTTCTTAAAATCCCTTGAATTTCGGAATTCAATCAAGACGACGTCAAAAGTTAAGACAAACTTTATTTTTCTAAATTCAACCCTGACTCTGTCAAAAGTTAATACGAATCTTTACTTTGCCTATTTCAATTCTTTTGCGATAGCTTCACTCATACGCTTCAAGTAACCGAATCATTTAATCTATATTACTCGGTAATGATAAAACTCAAATTATCAACCCATATTCGCCATGAAAACATTTTTATTGTTAGCCATGATCACCTCACTCAAATTTCGGGACGAAATTTCTTTAACGGGTAGGTACTGTGATGACCCGGGAATTTCCGACCAAATTTAAACTTTATTCTTGTATGATTTCAACACGATAAGCAAAGTCTGTAATGTGAGGTCTCAAAAACTGTGTTCATGTAATCATTTGACCTTAGACTGTTCCCGACGATTCACGAATAATTGTTTGTAAATATATATATATATATATATATATATATATATATATATATATATATATATATATATATATATATATAATATATACACACATACATATAAATATAAATGTAGGAGTTGGAAATGATAAAATTAAATCATTTGAATTAAGAATTATTAAAATAAAGTATTGTCATTAATAATTATTATTATTATTAATATTATTATTATTATTAATTATTTTTATTATTAATATCAATAACAAGTATAGCAAATATATTTGGAATTATCAATCAATAATATTAATAAATCAAATAATTCTTTACATTAGGTACTAATGAAATCTGTTGAAAGTCCCATCAGCTTTTTAATTTTTTTCTTCTTTGTTCGTTTCCTTCTGACACCACCTTTACAATACAAAACAAATATGAGTTAATTATATTTACATTGTCTACACATATACAGTGATTTAATTGATTTCTGTCCTTGGTTGTGATAAGATCAGTGTTAAACTTTTGGCTAATTGTTACATATCAATATCATAGTACGAATTCAGTTAGACATATCCATCTACTTTATTTTTTTTCTTTGATCCCTGCTCACAAATTTGTTTCTCTGTCGACTAATCTTGGCTACAAGACAACTTCACTTGATTCTTGATTATTACAGAAAACGTTCATTGGCACATTAAATATATATCTCTTTCTCTAATCGGATATGAGAGAGGAAATACATGATAAACCCACAATCACCTTCATCATAATAAACGATCATCACAAACCATTACCCACTTCAGCATTCGAACACAATCGCACCTACACCACCGATTCATATATATATATATATATAAATTACTATTACATACATATATCTATGTATAATATACTTACATATTTTCTCGCCATCTTCTTTTTTTTTTATGTCAAGCTTCAACCACGACAACTACCTTCATATATTTTTTTCTCTTCTTTTCTCTCACGATTGAACCTCACAAACCCTCGTTGTTTCTGATACAATAAAAGATAGATTAGACTGCTGCAATTCATTGTTGCTATAAACTATGCTATTTTCTTGTTTCTTCTTCTGTTAACAACCCAAACATCACCCTATAATTTATGCTTTTCAGTTTTATAAACCATCAAACCCATTGTGAAATTCCAACTACTACTACTACCCTTGTTTGTGTATTCTTGTCGTGCAAATTACAACTCACAACCGTCATCACCCCTAGATCACCAACCATCAAAGATCATCACGATAAACAACCTTGTAACTTCTTTTCTCTCGAACCCTGCTGCCGAAAACAAAACTCATAAATCTTTGCCTGTTAATACCTATTCGAAACTTTTAAAACATCAAACTACTGCAACTACTGTGCTTCCTTCTGTTTCATTTATTAGTGAAACAATATGATGATTATGATAAAGTGAAACTCATAAAATGGGCTGTGATTTTTTCTTCTGTTCGTTAAAATAGCTGCAATCAAAGGTTAGTAAAGAATGATGATAGAGTGCACGTCTTTTTCTTTATTCCTTGTGGCCGACACCCATTAAAACAAATAACCCACTTGAATCATTAAAGGTATTATATATAATAAAGAAGAGATTGGTGGCTATGATATCGGCATATTAGTAATGTTGATAAAATGAGCTGTAAAGGGGATTTAGATTAGGACATGATCTAGTTCTGGTTATAAAATTTCAAACCGTATTAAACTTGGGCCAGCGATTTGATTTGAGCCGTGGCTTATTTTTTTTTCTTTTCCTAGTTGGGCCTTGTTCCATTCTAATCGATATTGGGTCGACTGTATGAACCTGCTGCTGCGTATTGCTTTTATTTTTTGTCACGAGATAGACTTTATGATGATGATAATAAATCGTGAGATGTATGATGATGATGAGGGAGGAGTGTGACGATTGATGATCAAGATGATGAGATGGTGATGATTAGGTTAATTACAATCATGAACATGTTATGATTATGATTATGGTGATAAAACTTGAAATAATAACTTAGATGGTGTGTGATAATGATGATTATGATGAACGAAACAAATGAAGAAAATTAACGAATGATGATGATACTGGGTAATAAGAATGATGACTACAAATGGTGATGTTTAGGAAGAAAAAGAAGGTAAACAGATTACTGGATAAATATAATTCTGTTAGGAATAAAAACAGAAAAACTAAGCAGCTCAGATGGTGGAGGATATGGGTGTTAAATCTAGAGGTCGTGGGTTCGAACCCCGTCATGGGCAATTCTTTTAAGAAAGGCTTTTAAAAAGGGTATACACTTTTATATTATCATTTTAATTATTGTTGTTATTATTACTATTAATTATTATTATTATTATTATTATTATTATTATTACTATTATAATTATTATTATTATTATAGTTATTGTAATTATTATTATTACTACTATCATTATTATCATCTTTATTATCGAAAATATTAAAATTATGATTTTTTAATATTGTTATCATTTTTATTATTATTATCAGTATTAGAAAAATTATCATTTTCATCAAAATTATTATTATTATTATTATTATTATTATTATTATTATTATTATTATTATTATTATTATTATTATTATTATTATTATTATACTTAGTGACATTGTTATTACTTTTATCATTATTTTTATTATTATTATCATCATTATCATTTTATGAATATAAATATTTCTTCTATGAAAATTACTATTATTATTAATTTTATGAATATTATAATTATTATTATAATTATCATCATTATTACTAACATTAAAATTATTATTTTTAACATTATTTATCTAAAGTATACAAAAATAAATATAAGTTAAATTATTAATGAAACATATAATTTACTAAAATAACAATTACTACAATTACTAATAAATAAATATAAACTTGTTCGATTACGACCATATGTGTTAATATATATACTTAATATAGGTTCGTGAATCCGAGGCCAACTCTATACTTGTTCAATGTCGTTCTATGTATTTTTACTACAAAATACATTAGGTGAGTTCATTTACTCCCTTTTTGCTCTTTACATTTTTGGGACTGAGAATACATGCGCTGTTTTGATAAATGCTTTATTAAATGCTTTTGAAATATATTCTGAACTGCGAATGCATGAAATGTTTTTATAAATGTTTGATGAGATAGACACAAGCAAAAACATTCCTCGAATGAATTATTATGCAGACAGGAGTTCTGCGGATTATTATTGAATTATGTGGACGTGATAATTGCCACCATTAAATTATGTGGACAGGATAATTGCCACCATTGAATTATGTGGACATGATAATTGCCACCAATTGATATGAATGTTATGTATCGAGAGAATGATTTTATACACAGGATATGTGTATGATATTTTGTACATGAGATATGTGTACGGTTACAAAGATTTGTTAAAATAGTTTTGTACACGAGAAAGGTGTACTGTATTTAAAAGATATCGCATGTACATTACAGGTGGGTATAGGATTCGGGCCCATTTGTACCATGCAGGATTTAAATATTGTGGTCTATCAAAATAATGAATTTTATTGTTTTATGATAAACTTATGAACTCACCAACCTTTAGGTTGACACTTGAAAGCATGTTTATTCTCAGGTTTGAAAGAAATCTTCCGCTGTGCATTAGCTCATTTTAAGGATATTACTTGGAGTCATTCATGACATATTTCAAAAGACGTTGCATTCGAGTCATTGAAGTTCATTAGAGATTATTAAGTAAATGACGGATTAGGTCATTTATAGTTGGATATTATGAAATGGTATGCATACCTGTCAACTTTCGATGTAATGAAAGTTTGTCTTTTAAAAACGAATGCAATGTTTGTAAAATGTATAATTTAGAGGTCAAGTACCTCGCGATGTAATCAACTATTATGAATCGTTTATAATCAATATGGACTTCGTCCGGATGGATTAGGACGGGGCGTTTCACCAACCCTCAATCACATTTACAAGCCTTGACGACATCCTTACTTCTAACCAATCTTTCGCCAATTCGTCATCCGGTATCCATATTTGACAAGCCACCAAGTGGGCTTGTAGCTACATTATTTGGAAATATAGAAACTTAAAAGTTTTTAGCAATAAATATTGGAACCCCGCAACTATAATCTTCGAAATTCAAACTCAAAGTTTCTCATGGATCTCCAAGCATTCAAACAAAACAAGGCTCGAATGGCAACAATGGCTCATAAACCCTTCATTCTACACTGTATCTTCTAACACTCGTACGGACATTTGTTAAATCATTTCGATCCATAAATAGTGGGTATATGCGTTCGGGATTAAAAGAATATTGGTCTCCTCCTTTGTCACCGCACGATCGGTACTGGGGGTTTCCTCTATTCTGCTTGCATGCAAGTTCAACCGTCCATTCTCCCATCATTCATGGATCGAGTAGTAATATCCTAAGTCGTTATATGTATTATCTCGTTTATGAGCATTTTCCATGTGTTGTATAGATAGTGTATAGGACACATTGTATAATCCGTGTATAATAAATAAAGAATTACTTGCCTTTTTAAAAAAAAAAGGTTGAAAAGCATCAATATTTTTGTCCACCTTTAGATATGTGGAGAATTTGCATTATGCAAGTATATTGACATGTCTTTTTAAAAGGAAAAAAATGGAATAAGATGAAAGGTAAAAAAATCGATTTGAACTTGACTACATAATATACATCTACGAATTTTGTATAGTTTATAATATTATTGAAGCAGTCTCTTTATCTAGATAGGAGTATGCTCGTCTATATTATATCTCTTCAATCTTCATATCTTGCTATCATCAAGATTACATTTATTTTTTTACAACGTGAAGGCAAATTTACAATTGTAACTTTTACTGGGATTTTTTTTGGTAAACTCTCATAAAAATTATTTTTTGGGTAACCTTTTCTAAGATATTTTTGCCGTTATATTTTAGATCATTGCAATTATTTAATTTTACTAAAAGTTTTAATATGTCTATCAAACTTGTTCTTTGAAAATTTGTATCATATGATATAAATATAATAAATAATAATACTACCACACTTGTCATATAATAATAATAATAATAATAATAATAATAATAATAATAATAATAATAATAATAACAACAACAACAACAACAACAACAACAATAATAATAATAATAATAATAATAATAATAATAATAATAATAATAATAATAATAATAATAATAATAATAATAATACGTATTATTTATTTTGATGGAATTTATCACCACTCATTTCTTAAGCGGTAGGTGATACTCACACGCCACTTTTTAATCTATGTACACATAATTCTCTACTATACCCTTAACTATATTATACTTACAATAATAATATAAGTTCAACTCCCTAGATAAATCTAGAGTCATAACTGTACATTTATGAAACATAAGTATAAATAAATTAAAAAGTAGTGTGTGAAGACTGAGGATCACCTCTCCTTTCTTAATAGTTGTAACAAAAAAAATAGTGTGTTTATCAACTTCAATATATAATATAATTAATTTAATAATTAATAATACAAATCAAACTACGACACTTAAGTGGCTCTATTGAGTCGACATCAATCGTCGATTTATTGGCGACTTGACTGACTCTTAGAGCCTAAATTAAATTTCAGGCAGGATTTCAAACCCATGGAAATTTGATTATACCATTTTCATGGCGTCTATTATTATTTTTATTTTAGTATTTAAAAAAAAAAAAACGTTTTCCTACTTAAAGGTCGGAGGTCCTCTCGGAAGCAATCTCTTTATCCGTCGAATAAAGAGAGGGATGACTTTCTCTACTCTTGAGAGTGTTTCACTCTGGGTGGAGAAATAACTTGTCTTTATTCCCGGATAGGGGAATGATTGTCTACATCTCACCTCCCCCATACACCACTCATGTGGTATGGGTTTTGTTGTTGTTGTTGTTGTAAACTACGACACTTGGTCAAAAGTCCAAATAATTCAAATATAAAGCCTGCCAACATATAGTGGCAATCAAAGTATCAAAGTATAATGTACAATAAAGTATATAAAGTATACGATAATATAAGTATAAAGTAAGTATGCTGACTTGAGGAGTTGGGGGTATAAGATTTATTCATATATAACAAAAACTCAATATCTTACATGATCAAACTCGTATTCAAAGATAATGGATTAAGGTTCAATGTTAATATAGAAACCTCAAAAGATAATGTATATAGTGTGCATAATCCAATTTGGTCCAATTTAAGAACAAATGAAAAATAATACTCCGTATGATAGAATGACTAGTACTAAAATATTATGTAGTAATTGGAAGACCGTTTTTCGATAAAAAATAGACTTCAATAATACGAAGAACTTCAATCTAAAAATGATAGGGCCTAAACCAAATACAACTTGAACAGACAATAACGACATCTGAACAGGGCCGTCCCATTAAAATTATAGGCCCTGTTCAACATATACAAAGAAGGCCTTTTATATAATAAAAATTTTCATATGTATGATAATAAATTCAGTAATACTAATAATATCATGAGTACTAGCATATTTCGATTTGTTTACAATATATATGTTCGGTTATTCTTGGGCCCCTATGGACTATGGGCCCTGTGCGACGGCACACTTAAAACATGCCCAAATCCGCCCCTGCATCTGAAGAAGGGAAACATAAAACGCAACAAAACAAAATACATTGAGATTTAAAAAAAAACTCTACATAAACCATCATGAAAACTAAAACTAACAAACTACAAAAATCAACAAGGCAGAAAACAAGCAAATGACCATCAAAATCGAAACCAAAAGAAGCAATGAACAAACCAAACCGAACAACCTGTAACATCCCGCGTTTTTCCGTTAAATTTAATTTTAACACCGTCTTTTTTTTTTTAAACATAATCTTTCATATTTAAATTAATAGTTTCCGTGAGTAACGTTCATTATATTCCCGCTATGTAATTTTGACATCACCCGTTTACTCGAGCGTTTTAAAAATATTCGTTTGGTTAATTCCCGCACCCGCTTTGAAACTCGAGGGACCGGAGTTGCCAAATGGGCAAACTAGTTGACTAGGTCAACTAGTCAACCCATTTTTCCACCATTCATTCATTCCATCATCTCCCTCATCTCTTTTCTCTCCATCTCAAGAACACACACATAAACCCATTCCATTCATTCATCATCTAAATTCAATCTTGGAAGCTCACAACAAATCCGACTACATATTCTTGATCCTCTCATCATTCTCTACGATTTGATACTAACTACACCGAGTTTGGGTAACTTTCTAAAAACTCTAGATTTCTATAAATTCGTGTTTTTGACTTGAAATTGTGTTAGTTAGTGTCTATGGCTCGTGTCTAGCATGAATATATGTTTTGTTTGCTCGATTGTTGATTTGAGTAACTAGTTTGAACTTTTGAAGTGGGTTAGCTTAATCTTTGATTTTGGATGATTAAAAGTTGTTTAATTGTTAAAGTTCATGTTTTAATTGTGTTACTAGTATCATTAGCTACATTTTGATGTGTAGGTTGATTAAGAAAACTTCAAAAACCCGATTAAGGATTTTGTGATGTTGACTAGGGTTTGATAGACTTTGAAATGAACTTTTGTTGCGTTGAATGCTTGTTAATGTTGTTAGTAAGTGTTTAGATGCAATGTATGCTTAATTACCTTCGAAACGGCACATCGTATGTGTAAATTGGATTCCCGAATCATAAAATACGTTTTACGAACTTGAAACTTTGAAAATAAACCTTTCTTGATCAATTGACGAGTTTTCGGTTATTGTAAATGATGTTTTTGCTTGATGAAAAGTGATTAGTTGTATTCCTTGTCAAAATACCTTTCCAACGATATAAGATACTTGTTTTGGATGTTTACGGTTTAGGATTTATGGGTATTTGAAGTTGGATTCGTGCATAAGTTGAAAACTGCAGAAAATAGCTGAACAGCATGGTGCGCGGCGCGCACCTCACCCCGCGCGGCGCGCAAATGGGTCTGGCCAGATTCTGCTCATTTTGTCCCATTTCACGTGAAATGTTTGACTAGCTACCGACCTCCGATTCACATGAAACTTGTTTTAATATACTTGTATATGAATATTTAGCATAGAAAAATAGTTCGGGACCCGACCCGAACGCGTTGACTTTTTCGTTGACTTTGACCAAGTTTGACTTTTAGTCAAACTTAACCAAACTTTTATGCAATCGTTCTAACATGCTTTTATACGTGATTCTTGTATGAAACTTGACAACATGATTCACATGCTATACTAATCGAGTCGTAACGAGCCATAGGACTAATTGAACACATTTTACCCGACCTTGTGTCGTAACCGGTTAATTGATACAACTTACTTGTTTAGGTCAAGGCTAAGCAACATTCATGCACACGTTTACTTTGTGAAGTACATTTATACTCGTGCACTCGAGGTGAGATCATAGTCCCATCTTTCAACAACTTTTATACTTTTAAATTATGGGATGAGAAACATATACAGTTTTATACTACATACTTTTATACTTTGAACACAAGTACAAGGAAACAAACATTCCACAGCGAGTTAGAACAAAAATCTTCAATTCGATTATCATTAGTTACACTTGCAGGGTGTAAGCGAGAACTTATATTGTGTGGCCATACGGGTTTGACAAACCCTCATTACGGACGGTTCGCTACCGCCTACGGATGAAATATATTTTCGAGAAACAGTGTATGTTCTAACACTATTGTGATGGGGTTCTATGGGAGGAAACGTTAAGTCTTGATAATTGGGTGCTCGCGAACAATACTTTTGGAATGCAAACGATTTTGATAATCAACTATGGGAATACTAAATCTTGTGGTTCAAAAACAACGTTTATTACAAACACCTATGATTTCACCAACGTTTTTCGTTGACAGTTTTCTATATGTTTCTCAGGTTCATACGTGGCTATGTGATACATGCTTCCGCGTACACTCATACTTGCTTGGGGTCAAGCATACATGCATACACTCTGATTTCTTGCTTGGAGTCAAGCATACATACATACATACGCTAGTGATAGCACCTTTGGATTCAAACATTTGTTTACATACTTACGCTATTTATAGCAACCGTGACTTTCAACTTATATTATGTCGCAAGGTTATTTCATTTATACTTTATGACTTTTGTAAACATAGACTTGTTGTCGAACGGTTTTGTAAACTAAACTTGCAAGTCTTGTACCTTTCAAATGAATGCGACATAATTTTGGTCAAACGAGTCTCATATAGGGACTACGACCACGCAACGGGACCTAAGTTAACGGCGCCGTCAATAACGGTTTTGGTCGGGTCGTTACAAGTGGTATCAGAGCGTTGGTTGTAGGGAACTAGGACGTGCATTAGTGTGTCTAACAGAGTCGTTAGGACGCATTAGTGAGTCTAGACTACAACCGGATAGTTAGCATTTGCATTCTGACATACATTTGCTATAGATAGCACTTACTTGACTACTTGTGCATTATACTTGAATCATTCTTAGGCAAACTTTTTAATGGTACCCAACCTTCATCATACGAACTCGTATTCCGCCACTTTTTGGTAACACACGTAAATTCATGATTCATACACGTATGGATGACGACGACTCCATTAGTCACACTTGTTCGGGAACTCTGTCTCCCGGATTGTTATTTGCCACCGTTTCAACTTACTATCAATTTCCCGCTGGTGTTTCTTACTATCTACTTTTTGGTGTTACTACCATCACTACTCTAGGTGAGTATCGTCATCAACATTTATCACTACGGTTGCGTGCTACTCGTTATCATGACTCGTTACTCTTTTCATACCTGAATACCTTATTGTCTGACTCGAACCACATTGACGTGAACAATCATTTATACACTTCCCTCGGGGAACGCTTCTTTATAGTTGCACTAATTCTTTCGATTCAATACGAGTCACGTTAGAGACGTCGTTACACTTTGTTTATTTTAAACTTCACGATTACACGAACTTGAATCTATAGAGTGATGTGGGAATGGAGGTATGAGTTAGCGTAATATAACGACACTCGATCAACGTGGTTATATTACGGTAAGACATACCAAAGTTCTAGTGACGCGTGATGGTGGTTAGACTCGATCAACCTAAACACCACCATGTGCCATGTACATGACTTCATCTATTCATGTTTGGACATCTGAAAACTCCGAAAGTACTGACAACAACCATACCGGGGACACACCTTCGAATATTGTCGAACCATATTTATGCTTTCGAATGAATGACGAATTCTTTCAACTTCAAACATACGTTATACATGAATACTATCTCGTCCTCGCACAGTTTTATCAACGAACTACAATATACCTGTTATGCTCACACCGAGGTGGAAACTTCTCTCGTATTACACTCGTACTTCCGTATAAGAAAATCTTTGATTCTAAATTTTCAATGGAGAGATAGACTCTTCACGTTATACTAGTACTCGCCTCGAGGGTGAATAGCCCCAACGAACGTTTTCAGAAATCGATGAGAACTTGCTCCGACAAACATTTTTGGAAACAGATAAATCTTTCGCGACGCAAATTTCTTGAGAAATTTGTTCTAACTAACGTTTTCGAGTCCTGATGTACCCGTTCAAACATACCTTACAGAAATGTACCTCATTTCAGATCGAGATTCTTGTTTCACTTCAAGATTTCGGAGTGCTTTTCGAAAAGCCTCGGGACCACGTTTAAACATGAGTACAACACATCAACGCATCTCGAAGGGCCAAACAAACATACGATTCAAACCTTGGAAATCATAAAACGAATTCGTGTTATCGACTTCAAAATTTCTTGAGAAAAGTCATTGCCTTTACTAAATTCTCTTACGCCGATGGTTATCATTCAAGTCTTAACGTCAGACCTTTTGAAATCTTATGTGATCGGAAACGTCATTCTCCTTTTGTAGAACCAAGTTAATGATAATCAAACCACCGAACCCGAGCTAATTCATGGAACAACCAAGAAACTTCTTTAACCTCAGAAAGGCTCGAGACGACCGTAGTCGCCAAAGGAGCTATGCCACTGTTAGACGTAAACTTTTCAAATTCCATGTGGAAAACCACGTAACGTTAAAAGTCGCACCTTGAAAAGGTGTAGTCCATTTCGGAAACGTAGAAAGCTATATCCGCGATATTTTAATCCTTTTGAAATCTTGGGGCGTTTTAGACCCGTTGCTAGCCGTTTAGATTTTCCGGCTCATTTCGAGTCTCCGTTTATCCTACATTCGATGTATCAACTTAAAGACGTGTTTTGCGAAACACGAACTTCTCATTCCTTTTCGATAAGCTTACTATCGACGATAAACTTCATTCCTAGGAGGACCGGTTGAAACCATGAATTGTGAACCCAAACTTTAAGACGACGTTAAACCCCGACCTTCAAATTCGTTGAAATACCCTAGGACGTACTTCTCCCTCACTCGTAGAATTGGCAACGCAAGATCTCGAGGAAGATTCAACAACTACTACTTCCAACTAAATTTCGGGATGAAATTTCTTTTGAGGCGTGGATAATGTAACATCCCGCGTTTTTCCGTTAAATTTAATTTTAACACCGTCTTTTTTTTTTAAACATAATCTTTCATATTTAAATTAATAGTTTCCGTGAGTAACGTTCATTATATTCCCGCTATGTAATTTTGACATCACCCGTTTACTCGAGCGTTTTAAAAATATTCGTTTGGTTAATTCCCGCACCCGCTTTGAAACTCGAGGGACCGGAGTTGCCAAATGGGCAAACTAGTTGACTAGGTCAACTAGTCAACCCATTTTTCCACCATTCATTCATTCCATCATCTCCCTCATCTCTTTTCTCTCCATCTCAAGAACACACACATAAACCCATTCCATTCATTCATCATCTAAATTCAATCTTGGAAGCTCACAACAAATCCGACTACATATTCTTGATCCTCTCATCATTCTCTACGATTTGATACTAACTACACCGAGTTTGGGTAACTTTCTAAAAACTCTAGATTTCTATAAATTCGTGTTTTTGACTTGAAATTGTGTTAGTTAGTGTCTATGGCTCGTGTCTAGCATGAATATATGTTTTGTTTGCTCGATTGTTGATTTGAGTAACTAGTTTGAACTTTTGAAGTGGGTTAGCTTAATCTTTGATTTTGGATGATTAAAAGTTGTTTAATTGTTAAAGTTCATGTTTTAATTGTGTTACTAGTATCATTAGCTACATTTTGATGTGTAGGTTGATTAAGAAAACTTCAAAAACCCGATTAAGGATTTTGTGATGTTGACTAGGGTTTGATAGACTTTGAAATGAACTTTTGTTGCGTTGAATGCTTGTTAATGTTGTTAGTAAGTGTTTAGATGCAATGTATGCTTAATTACCTTCGAAACGGCACATCGTATGTGTAAATTGGATTCCCGAATCATAAAATACGTTTTACGAACTTGAAACTTTGAAAATAAACCTTTCTTGATCAATTGACGAGTTTTCGGTTATTGTAAATGATGTTTTTGCTTGATGAAAAGTGGTTAGTTGTATTCCTTGTCAAAATACCTTTCCAACGATATAAGATACTTGTTTTGGATGTTTACGGTTTAGGATTTATGGGTATTTGAAGTTGGATTCGTGCATAAGTTGAAAACTGCAGAAAATAGCTGAACAGCATGGTGCGCGGCGCGCACCTCACCCCGCGCGGCGCGCAAATGGGTCTGGCCAGATTCTGCTCATTTTGTCTCATTTCACGTGAAATGTTTGACTAGCTACCGACCTCCGATTCACATGAAACTTGTTTTAATATACTTGTATATGAATATTTAGCATAGAAAAATAGTTCGGGACCCGACCCGAACGCGTTGACTTTTTCGTTGACTTTGACCAAGTTTGACTTTTAGTCAAACTTAACCAAACTTTTATGCAATCGTTCTAACATGCTTTTATACGTGATTCTTGTATGAAACTTGACAACATGATTCACATGCTATACTAATCGAGTCGTAACGAGCCATAGGACTAATTGAACACATTTCACCCGACCTTGTGTCGTAACCGGTTAATTGATACAACTTACTTGTTTAGGTCAAGGCTAAGCAACATTCATGCACACGTTTACTTTGTGAAGTACATTTATACTCGTGCACTCGAGGTGAGATCATAGTCCCATCTTTCAACAACTTTTATACTTTTAAATTATGGGATGAGAAACATATACAGTTTTATACTACATACTTTTATACTTTGAACACAAGTACAAGGAAACAAACATTCCACAGCGAGTTAGAACAAAAATCCTCAATTCGATTATCATTAGTTACACTTGCAGGGTGTAAGCGAGAACTTATATTGTGTGGCCATACGGGTTTGACAAACCCTCATTACGGACGGTTCGCTACCGCCTACGGATGAAATATATTTTCGAGAAACAGTGTATGTTCTAACACTATTGTGATGGGGTTCTATGGGAGGAAACGTTAAGTCTTGATAATTGGGTGCTCGCGAACAATACTTTTGGAATGCAAACGATTTTGATAATCAACTATGGGAATACTAAATCTTGTGGTTCAAAAACAACGTTTATTACAAACACCTATGATTTCACCAACGTTTTTCGTTGACAGTTTTCTATATGTTTCTCAGGTTCATACGTGGCTATGTGATACATGCTTCCGCGTACACTCATACTTGCTTGGGGTCAAGCATACATGCATACACTCTGATTTCTTGCTTGGAGTCAAGCATACATACATACATACGCTAGTGATAGCACCTTTGGATTCAAACATTTGTTTACATACTTACGCTATTTATAGCAACCGTGACTTTCAACTTATATTATGTCGCAAGGTTATTTCATTTATACTTTATGACTTTTGTAAACATAGACTTGTTGTCGAACGGTTTTGTAAACTAAACTTGCAAGTCTTGTACCTTTCAAATGAATGCGACATAATTTTGGTCAAACGAGTCTCATATAGGGACTACGACCACGCAACGGGACCTAAGTTAACGGCGCCGTCAATAACGGTTTTGGTCGGGTCGTTACACAACCATGGTCTAAAAAATCAAACACATAAACCTTAGCTACCAAGTTAACAAATAGGGACTAAAATACATAAAATCAAACACGAAGACCACATGCTAACCCGAGGAGCCGTCAACACATTCGAGGACGTTAATAAAAAAGCATAACTTCTCCCCACTAAACTTGCTTTTTTGTTCGTTGAACCCGATTTGATAAATTTCTCTTTCACTTTGAGAATCAAACCGATTAAAAGACCTTTACTCACAACTGTAACAAACTAACAGTGTAATAAAATGCGATTGTATCATTCTTCTGACATGAATATTTTAAAGTGCACATGCAATATGTAGTTTTTCCCTTGGCAAATATAGCGCGAACTATATAAGCAAAAACCTTTTAATCGAAAATGAAAAGGTTAATAAGATTACAGCCGAAAGAAACATGCTCGAGATCAGTAAACGACCTTAACCGAAAGGTAACTAAAATCTATCCATATCTAACCTATCCAAAATTATCAAAACTAAGAAACAAAACGGATCAAAAAGAAAAAGAAAAGGCTGCAAACAAAACACGACGGCCCGACAAACAACTACAAAGGCCTAACAATTTAGATGCTCAAAAACTACAAACTAACGTACCAAACTACCCTAAAACCGACTGCCTAACTTACCTATTTCTCTTTTGAGTTTTGATGATCGGCTTAACAGTGCAATCTATAAATAAATTTTCAGGGGCAATGATTAGTTAAATATAAGAAACGCGTTAAAACTACAAAAAAGATGTATATGTATCATAAGAGTGATTTCTTCTTGCATTACTTAAATCTATGTATTATATGTAAGCAATTCATTTATTGTTGTACTGACCTTGAACCAGGTCTAGCGGTAAATGACCATTTTGCACTTATACGTTATGATATGTGATTTTAATAATTATATGTTTATAATTATTTGGTTATTTGGTTGTATGCGTTTTGTGACAAGGGTCGCAGAACATATTTGTTTATCTAAAACAGACCTCGTTTGGGCTGTTAAACTTGGTGCGTTGTGTTGCAGATAATTAGTAAATACTCGTATGATATTGGGAGTGGGGTTTCCTCACTATGAGGAAACCTTAAATGGATATATACTCTACTCGTTCTCATTCTTGCCATATTTAGAATACATAAACCCTGGACAAACTCTTGCAATTTTAAATGTCAAAATCAAAGTTGTGATTCTCTAGCTAACGATTTCGTGGTTATATCTCATTGATTCCAGAATCCTTACAAGGTAAATATCTCTGAATTTGATTGAATCAAATTGAGTTTTTAAGGAGTTTTATAAAACTAGGGTTTATGGTTTGATTCGTGTATCATATGTGTTTGTGATGCTTATTTGATGTTAGATATAGATCTTAGATATGTTATATGTTGTTTTTGAAGTTCAATGATTAAAACAAGAAGATGGTGATTTTTGGTTAAATACCCGTAAATTATTGTTGTTGACGTTCTTGAGAAACCATATGAGTGACCCTCACTCGTGCGGTTGAGCATAGAAAATGATACGAGTGAGACTCACTCGTGCGATTGAGGTCTCATCTCTGCTGGTAACTTGAGCGACTGAACCTCACTCGTGCGAGTTAGTTGGTCAACCGTATATACCTTGTGTTGACTCTTACGAGTTACAGTTTTATGTTTTTATGTTCTATGATTGAGCAATCGTGCGAGTGGGTTGTTACTCGTACGATTGAGGTGGGTCACTCACGCGTGTGAGCCCATTCGTACGGATTGGTCAGTAGTCATTTTTGACCTAAGTGCTATTTTGAGGTGTTTAACTGGTTGTATGTTAAATAATGCATCGAAAAAATGTACTAACTTGGATTATGATGTTCTCGGGTGATAAGAACAAGGCAAAGGCTTAGTAAGATAAGACTTCTGAGTTCTTGCTGGTATCAATGAGTGGAACTGTTATATCGGTTATTGTATATAGTAGCAAGCTATGCTACAGTTGATACACTGTATGATGGTATTGATATGGTTATACTATGTTGTTTATAAGATTGTATGTGCACATGTTGGAAACCCATCGTGTGATAGCCTAGGTGGGAAGAGGTCAACCTTGCTGTGGTTAGGTTGAATTCGTATACTACTGTCTGGGAGTATAGTTCTGTATGACGCATGTGTTGTGTGTGAATTAGGGACTATCAGTAAACTCTAGCCCGATCAGCTAGTAGTTGCAGCCTGGACATGCTGCCAATCATGTTATGGTCGTAATTGTTGTTAAATGTTATCATATGTTGTATGATTTGATGTTTTATGCTATAGCTGCTTTGATAGTTTCACTCACTTAGTTTTATGCTAATCTCTCACATTTTTCCCTGCAGTGTCAGATCCTTGCATGGTAGGTTTTGGAAGAAGATGTGTGATGTTTGAATATGTTTGACAATATTGGAAACTCTGAGGCCACTTGCTATGGTTCATGACTTTAACACTCATTTTACCCGCCACATCAGCGCCACATCAGCGCCACATCAGCACAAACCATTTCACATTCCTTTCACTAAGCCCTCACAATCATACACTCCATTTCAAACTTTAACAAATTTAAAATAATAATTTAAATACATTAAATACATACAAATAACCAAAAATTCATTAACATATACACTCAAAATTCGAACTGGGCCCACAATCTCTTCCGTTACAATCGTTGCAGGCCTCACCCACGATGAGTTTGGCAACTTGCTGACGGTGGCCGTGAGCGGGTGGCTGGCGGTGGCGGAGGTGTTTCACGGACCGCAGCAAGTGGCCTGATGTTGTATTTGAAATATAATAGTGTTTCGTAATAACGTAACACCTGACCTTTACTTATATATAATCAATGATGTGGTTTACTATATAATTATGTTTGTTGAAAGCCTTCCTTAGTGATTAAAAAAAATGTACGGTGTTACAATTGTCATTTTAAAATACATCTTAAATCATATAAATATACTAATATATGTGGAAAAATTATTTGGTGATTGGCTTATTTGGACAATGTAAACAACACACGTGATTTTTTTTATTGTTAATGTGATCATTAGGTAATGCCGTAATGAATATGTTTTTATGATGTTAACATGATGTCATGCATATGTTTTATTTTATGTATGGGTGAAGCGCGCGCGTGTCGCGCGGATACGCGCGCGCGCGCGCGCACACACACACACACACACATATATATATATATATATACATATATATATATATATATATATATATATATTATTTTTCAATACGACTTTCTCATTAAAACATTTTTAATATTTTTATCTCGCTTTTATTATTATTGTTTTTCAGTTCTCATACTGTCGTATAGAATTTTTTTTTTTTTTGAAATGCCCTATTTTTAAATCTCGTTATTCAGTGTAAATAATTTCACACAACAACACAATTAACCGACGAAAACGTATGATTTGTACAAATCATTCATATGCGTATTTAATTATAAGCAACTTTATTATTTTATTTTTTTGAAAAGCAAATTATTATTAAAAGGAAACATTACAAGCTTGACATATGAGACAATGCCACTAATTTACAACTTACATGAAACTAAAAGAGCAGGCCTACAACAGATTAAATAGACATAAAGACCTGATCTAAATTAGATTGCTTCTCATCCTTTATCATCGAACGAACTTGGGTTAATAAGCCATTGAGACCAAGCTAACGGACATCTCTTCGCTCTATTTGATATCCACTAGTAAGATTTTATTTGGATTTCATTTAGAGTTGACGGAGCATTCCCTTTCTTCTTTTTGAAGATCGCCGAATTTCGATTGTTCCATATAGTATATGCGGTTACCCATACTATTGCTTGCCGTAATTTGGATGTATGATTTGTTTGGGCATTTGATTTACCAAGGAGCATGTCGTCTAGAGTGGCTAGTGAATTGAAAACTGAATTCCACCATCTATGCACTCTCGACCATATATCTTGAGCAAACGAATATTGTAGAAGAATATGATCAACCGTTTCAATTCCATTGTCACATACCGGACAACGTACCGAATGCAAGTCGATCCCTCGTTTGTCTAGCTCCGTTAGGACCGGCAGTCTTTGTAGTCGTGCACGCCAGACGAAAATTTCAATTTTCAACGGGATGAAGTTGTTGCGAATTGTTTCGGCTGTCGACACACCTGATTCAAGCAATCTGCTATTCACCAAAGAAACGAGGTTGGATGTCCTAAACAGGCATGTATCATTCAAAGTCCATTTCCAAGTATCTTTTTGATCATTTCCATATTTGAGTTGTTTAAAACCAGGAGCAATTGCTGTAATTCACCACCTGTTCTGCCATATGGTTCTCTGACCCAATTCCATACCGGTAACCATTCGGTTCCAGCCTTTCTCAATCGATCCGCGATCACGACATCCTTATTTGCTTCTAGCTTAAATAACCTCTTGAATGATGCACACAGTGGCTGGTTTCCGATCCATTAGTCTTTCCAAAATCTAGTTTCATCACCTACACTTGTAACTTTTGCGAATGATGAAATGAAAGGGATGTTGAGGCTGTCCATTTGAGATCCCGCAACACGTATGCCATACCAAATTGATTTCCTATTACGAAAAGGACTAAAATCGTGATATTCGAACCCCCCTTCCCGCCCATAAAGATTTTGTATAATCTGGACCCAAAACGCATTGCTTTCGTTTCTAAACCGCCACCATCATTTTCCTAATAGAGATAAGTTTTTTGCTCAGTATAACCTCTCGAAGCAACTTTATTATATGCTCAGTATAACGAAACCATTATGTTGCAAAAGATTTGTTGCCACAACGTGTGAACATAACTATGTCGTCGAATATACGTATATAAATAAAACTAACTTATTTACTTTATTCATTACTTTAATAATAAAAAAAAAAACTCTTCAATGCCATCAATTATCGATGTACCACCACTCTTTTTATTCTAAAAATCAATATCGAACACTATGTTTGTTTTTCTTTTTCTTTATACTATGATTTAATTTAATAACAGTTTTTAACGATAATTTAAAAGCTGATGTTGAAATGTTAATTTTTTTTTTTTTTTTTTTTTGCTTTTCAAAAAAATAATAATAATAATTATATAATCACCGTTTTAAATATAATATTAAAGTAAATTAAATTAAATATATAAAATATAATATAGTCGACATACGAAAATTTTATTCACTTTAAACATAGCCTAAAGTGTTCTTATAAAAATCCTTCGGATCTGTGGTGAAAAGTAATATAATAACAACTCCTGATAATTGAAAGGAGGAGTCTACGTTAAAGTTTGGAATCAAGAAGGCAACTTTTGTTCTTCATCAATTATTATATATACACATCTATCTAACTGTATATCTATCTATAATCTATAAATATTTACATCTCAACTGTGTGTCGGTTTATCTTTCATTTCGATTAAATTCTCTCTCTCACTCTCCCTAGAACCTTCAATTGATTCATACATGGCGTCTCCAAATCAAGCAAGTCTCCTTCTTCAAAAACAGCTCAGAGGTTTGAACCTTCTATTTTCCGATTTCTAGGGTTGTTGAATTTGTTAATTAATTATAAATTGTAAATTGTAATTGATTGATGATGATTGATGGGTTTTTGTTGTTGCAGATCTTTGTAAAAACCCTGTTGATGGATTCTCAGCAGGTCTTGTTGATGAAAGCAATTTGTTTGAATGGAGTGTTACAATCATTGGACCCCCTGATACATTATAGTATGTTCTCTTTGTTTCTTTTCTATTAATTTTTATTTATTTTTTTGTCTTTTGATTTGTAATTGTATTGATCAATTGTTGGATTGTTGAATACAGACATACTTGTAAGATTTTTATAGGCGTATAAGACCTTTGGTTTTAAGCCTGAAAGATTATGCCTTTTTAACTTGTTTTAGTGCTTAAAGTTGTAACCTTTTAACAATAATTCAGTGGCACAGTGTTTATGCTAATTTATCTGATTAATCGATTTACTGTTTCATCTTTATGATTGCTGCTGTCTGTCTATAGGTGTGTGGATGTGCGATCTTTAACCCAACAAGCATAAGCATTTTGGGGGGAATTAGCCACTTTTAGGTTCAAAAGTCCATCGTTTATAGCTCATTTGTCTCACTGTGTTTGTTTTCAAGTTCAACTACTGAACTTGAAGCAAAACCTTGTGTTGTATCTCATGTGGTAGTGGTCTGCCTCTCTTAGCGAGAGGTCAGGTGTTCGACCCCCGTGGGGTGCAGCATTGAACACAAGGTTGCCCCCTTACCCTTGAATTCCATCAAGGGTACCTTCCGCACATCGTGTTGCGGGGGCAGTGGGGGAGGGGGGAGGGGGGGGGGGGGGGGGGGGGGGGGTTTACCGCTCATGTCCTCGGATTGGGCCGGGTCTTCTCTTGGGCAGTAGTTGGGGGCGGGTTATGCAACTGCGGGAGATGAACGTGTGTGTGGTTTAGTCCCCTTGGTGATCCCTAACTGCTGTCTAAAAAAAACTACTAAACTTGAAGCATTCTCTTTACATTTATTATTATCTTATGTTATGATATGTTTATTATTATGTTTGTGGAGCTTGTATCGATTTAGTAGATTACTCATATCTTATATAATTTACATGACTCGTTGTTTTTTTTTCCTTCTTTTTTTTTTTAATTAGTGAGGGTGGTTTCTTTAATGCTATAATGACGTTCCCACAAAATTATCCAAACAGCCCTCCAACTGTTAGATTTACATCAGAAGTTTGGCATCCAAATGGTGAGTATTTGCATTCTTTGAGTTACTACTTTGTGAACTATATGATCATGGGGTTTTTTTTTTTCTTGCACTGTATGTATGAAGTGAAATTCAGATTAAAGTTAGTTGTTTATGATGTTTTATTTACAGTGTACACTGATGGTAAGGTTTGTATATCAATTCTTCATCCCCCTGGTGATGACCCTAACGGCTACGAGCTTGCAAGTGAACGTTGGACACCTGTTCATACGGTATTATATTGTATTCTAGTTCTAGTTATAATACATGTATACTTGTGTAAATCCCTAAAAAATAAAAATAAAAATGTTTGGCTTCCTTTTTGCTACAATAATACTACAATCATGTCTTTTGTTGTGTTGTTTTATATCAAATCTGAAAATTGTTGGGTCAAACATGCTTAGCATATGTTTGATTCCTAACAACAAAATTATTGCTCTGCATTGGGTTTTTGATTTGTAATTTTGGAAACCATAGATGATTCAAGTTTTCTCAGTCTATGAATTTTGTTATGATGGTTATTTTTGAATTACTTTTTTTTTTTTTTGACTTCAACATGTTGTTCCAATCGATTGTGTAATTCGTTGCTAGGATTAAGTACTTTTCAAAACCTGTCTTGGGTTTTTCAACACATACATGGTGTTTGAGTTGTGCACATTGTCTGCAATAATTGCTTTATCATATGATGTTTTCTTTTTTTGTCATCTCTTAGGTTTCTCATTTAAAATGACTATTATTAAATAATTTTTTGCAGGTTGAGAGCATAATGTTGAGCATTATATCAATGCTTTCAAGCCCCAACGACGAATCTCCTGCAAATGTTGAAGCTGCGGTAACAACCATTATCTCTTTTTTTTCTACATTTTGTTAGTTAATGATTCAGTATGTCCAATCTATTGCTTTAATAAGCCTTTATGTTGCGTTTTAATTTGATTTGCGTGTAATTGCAGAAAGAATGGAGAGAAAGAAGAGATGACTTCAGGAAAAAAGTTGGACGATGCGTTAGGAAATCGCAAGAAATTATGTAAAACTTGTAATGTTTCTCCCAAATTGTAGAATCGACATTGACATTGCTATTTATGTTTTTTTTTTTTTTTATTATCACAATTATTATGAAATTTGATTCCTTTTTTGTTTCTGGCTTAAATTAAATCAAATGGCTTGTATGTTCTCTACTCGTATTTAAGTATCGCTCGCTTTCATAACTTCATAGTGTTGTTGCTTTAGGTTTGCGTTACTCTCGTTCTTGTAGATGACAATAATCTCAATAAATCTTTATTTCTCTAGTTTTTATAGCACTTTTTGTTGATATGGAAAACCAACTTCAAATCTAGTGGTTTTTTCGTTTATAACTTTGAAATTTTGCAAATTACAGATGTAGATCAGCTAATAATACTTTATGAACATTTACAAACTAAATGACACTCGTATCATTGGACATAAAGACGCACACGCTGATAGCCTTTGGTGATCACATGAGAGCAATTGAGCAAATACACTGAATGCACTAATAATTACGGTTTCTAAAACAATTTAGGGGAACCAATTTATTTTCTGAGCAAAGTGAACATCAGTTGCATGCAAAAGTTGTATAGGAATAAGAAGACATTGCAGTGCCATGAATACAAATTAGTTGCTCTGATGTATGAAACAGGTCAAAAGGTAGGTTGAAGTTGAATACATGAACTAGTGAAAAAAGATTAAAACGGTTAAAAAATGTGGGCGCTGGGATTCGAGCCCAGGTCTCCACGGCCACAACGTGGAATTCTTACCACTAAACTACGCCCACTTTGTTGAAATTTCAATGCCATGTTTATATTTTTATAATACGAATGCTCCAAATCATTATAAAAGGTGTTCTGTTTTTCTTATATTAAAATAGAATTTTCAATTTTAACTGGATCTTAGTTTTTCTTAGCAGTAATAAGGAAACTCTTTGAGCTCTTCTAGTCATTAAGACTATAAAAAACCTTGTTTCAATTTAAGAGAAGAAATGTCTTTATTCTGGAATGATGGTCATGGGCAAGGTTGTAATATTCGCTATTCGAGGATTAATCGGTCAAAACTTTTGAAGGAGTAATCGGAAATTCGGGGTTTAATCGAGAATTAATCGGATTGTACGTTATACATTTAAATTTTAAATTTTAAAAATTATATATGTAAATATAGATGAAAAACATAAACATAAAATAATTTTTTTTTTTTAAAAATTGTATAAAAATGTTCATTTAGTTCAAAAACTCTAAAATTATAGTTTAAATTCAAGTTGAAATTTTGATCAATTTTGAATTTGACCGACTTTGATTACCAGATTTGATTTTGACCCATCAATCGACGTTGACCAATTAATTGAAAGGATTTTGAAAAATCGAAACAGACTGCTTTTAAAAATGAGTAATCAGGGATTAATCGGGGAGTAATCGGGTTTTTACAACACTGGTCATGGGTGTTTACTGTGAGAAAGTTGCAAGTATTCAAAACTCGTCATCAAAATATTACAATAATGATATAATTACAAAAACAGTCCTTGTGGTTTGTGTACATGTTCAATCACTAAATTTTTTTCTTTACAAGGAGAGTCACGAGGTTGCAAAGGTTGCAAAAAAAGTCTCAATCTCTAACGGGCACTAAAATATTCCGTTAACTACCCTCACATGCTAGCACGTGAGGGTATATCCGTCATTTTATCAACCTTTTGGCATATCCTTTACCGTTTCCCTTTCTTCTTCCACTCATTTTCCAAAACCTTCAAAGTAACATTTCCTTCCGGTCACAACGGCTCACTGGTAATACTGGCCAATGGCGTTAAAAACTCTTTTAACAAATTTTGTCATCAATACGGGAATTGTACGAAACAACGTTCGTATATTACTTCTGCCTCAACTCTTGTGTCAGCGTAAATGTCAACTACGCTACAATTTTCTATACGCGCTTCTATTACCAGATGATCATTAGATGGATTCACGTCTAGCAATGGCGGAAATGCAATTGGTTGTCTCTGCCATTGTTCTAATATCTCGGCATTCCTATGTTGTCCCACTCCCCCATATATTATTCAAGTTTGTTTTAATATAAACTTTTTCTTTTTTCTTTTAGTGTTGAATTTTATGTAACACCTTGATTTTTTTTTTATATCACAGCGGAAGACTGAATTCACATAATTACCCTTAGTTAGTTACAAACATAAAAGTTGTAAGGTTTTCCCTGTTCGGGTTACCCGGAAAGGGCGAGTAATCCGACCCCATACTCTAGTGTACGCAGCCCATCAGGAATACTCCCTGGCTGTTTCCAACCCTTCCCTGGCCACCCCAAGAATTGAACCTGAGACCTCTTGCAAGGATCTCAGGGTCCCAACCACTTGGGCTACCTTGGGATGGTTAGTTAGTTACAAACATGACTATTACAAATCATTTAGTTAATTACTTAATTACAAACCACAGGTGTTACGTTAAACTACTAGTTACATATTTACAAAAGTTAAGACATCAGAGTTCGTCTTGTCAAGCATATCTTCAACCCGACTCCCGTCCCTACCAGCACTAAGATCAAAAATCTGCAAGGGAGGAGGTGAGGGGTTAGCACGAGGCTAAGTGAATAGAACTATCAAGAGGTCTAGCATACAGTACCAACTTGTACTCTTATAACAACAGCTTCATACAACCACATACAACACACAACAACTAGCAACTAGCAACTTTGCTCCAACTAGAGGACCGGCGGCTTGTACGAGCACACGACCCTAGCTGATCAGGCTAGAATCTACCGATAGTCCTTACTACTGAATCCCCAGTATAGTCATCCACACGCAGGTGATGCGTCATTCAGCACTATACTCAACAAACAGTAGCCAGCTGAACTCAACCACAACTAGGTTGACCTCTCTGAGCTGAACCTAACAGATCAAGGTTCCAACAACAACAACAACTTGTGCACATACAGCCAGTCTACTACTACTACTACTGCTGCTGCTGCTGCTGCTGCTGCTGCTACTACTACTACTACTACTACTACTACTACCACTACCACTACCACTACCACTACCACTACTACCACTACTACCACCACTACTACTACCACTACCACTACCACTACTACTACTACTACTACCACCACCACCACCACCACCACCACCACCACCACCACCACCACCACCACCACCACCCCCACCACCCCCACCACCACCACCACCCCCACCATGTCAACCTTAACTGCGATCAACTATACAACATAACTACTAATCATGGCAATTATCAACAATATAAACATAGTAGCGCAACTTGCTACTCTATACTACACCAAGAGATAATCCCACTCACCGAATACCAGCAACTAGCTCAGATAATCTATCACTGAGCTTCTTCCTTATCCTTATCACCTGAACATAAGGCAAATCAAGTTAGTTTCTGTCCGTTAGCACAAAACAGCACAATATAGCAAATTAGTAACAAAAGTGACACTAAAAGTTCACCTAACACTTATGCATTTTCAGAATTTACATCCTGATTATCATAAGTCACACGGGCAGCATAACGACTAGAAAACTGCCAAATTAAACAACATTGCAGTACTAATCTGCATCCGTACGGTTGCAAGTCCATCCGTACGGTTGCATCGTGCACCCGTACGGTTGCACACCCACTGCCCGGTTGCACCAACACCCCTGCATCCGTACGGTTGCACATGCACCCGTACGGTTGCACAGTCTACCCGTGCGGTTGCAAGCTGCAATCGTACGGTTGTGTTCATCGAGCTGCAGCAGCAGCAGAAACTAACGGGTTTCGAACCAAAATCACCCAAATCTCGATTTCTAAGTATTTT
This sequence comes from Rutidosis leptorrhynchoides, assembly GCF_046630445.1. NCBI lineage: Eukaryota > Viridiplantae > Streptophyta > Magnoliopsida > Asterales > Asteraceae > Rutidosis > Rutidosis leptorrhynchoides. The sequence goes on from NC_092341.1 coordinate 353,576,153, forward strand.
GACACCAAACGAAGCTTAGAAAACGTTTATAACAACTAAAGGAACATAAACTATAACGTTTTACACCAAACCAACATCAAAATCAACCAATTTGACATCAAAACCTACTTTGATAAAAACCTAACTTTAAAACCCATTTAAACTCAGATTACAACACGAAAATGAATGATTCTTACCTTGTTATGACCACGAAATCAGTAGCAACTGATTACAAAACACAATTTAGACTCTAAATCAAGATTCAAGAGATTAGAGTTTCAAGGGAGTGAAAGTTAGGTACGGAGTGATATTTCTAATTTTGGGAAAATGGAGGAATAGTCCAGATTCAAGCTATTTATATTGGGTTATAAACTCATACCCCATAACACACGGGTATTTACCAGTTATCTGATATCTTTTGTACTTAATTTGACTACCCTAACGGAGTCCAAATTAAACAATTGAACTTGTTCTGTGACCCTTGTCACAAACTGGTCTCAACTAAATAACCAAATAATTATAAATATATAATTATTATAATAACATACAAACATACCTAAGGTCAAAAGGGTCATTTCAACTAGGTCCGGTAACAGGATGTTACAGATCTACCCCTTAAAGAGATTCCGTCCTCAGAATTGGGTCAATTACGGTCAACAAACCATTACCTCAACTAAGTCTTTCTCAATAATAGATCCAAACTAACAAATCGTCCTTCCATTTCCAATTATTTTCCTTTAAACAAGTGCACGAATATGGAATTTCTAACATTTACGCACGTCCGATATAATACAATTTACCACAACGTCCACGGGTTAACGACTTGAATGCACAAATCTCCGCTGTCAATCCAATAATCCAAGTCAAATTTCACATTTTCAAGTCATTCTGTATTGAAAACTTCACCATCTGTCATCAAATTCAACTCATAACACAGTCAACATTTCGCAATTATTCCAAGTTAAGACAATATATTTAGTCATCATTCTAAGTTATGTGTCTATGTCCACAAAATTTGTCCTTAATTCAACAGAATTTCAGAGATTATTCGTCTCATGTCTAGTCACGTCACAATCCAATATAGCACAGGTCACGTAATTTTTCCTTCAGCTTTCCAGAAATTCCGTATGACTCACCATAATACACTTCTGTTGGCCAGACACAAGTATATTATCCTGAATCACACCTTCATTTTGAATCGCTCGAAACGGAAAAAATACTACTTGCTCCATCCACTAACTTAAGTCCTACGAGTCTCCTCAAACGCCTCGAAAAATAGCTAATCTACTTTATTATTAATCAATCACACCTTCTGTCACATCATGGTTATTTAAACATTGTCCATCAAATGTTCAAATAAAATATACCAACATTACCACACATTCAACAAACATAGGAAATATATGATCAATAAAGTTCACTACTGTCATATCACTCATACTCACGTCACTATCTAACAACTGTCTGTCGTCAAAAGTCCACTGCATAAAGATACCCAACACATCTCTACCCAAGTCACGGTCTTTAATCCCAAAATAAACCTAAGGTTCACCCTTACCCCACAAAGCACATAAGGGTCCCAACCAATCATATAACAACATAACTCAACAAAAAAAATCTTACACTACAATCAAAATCTACCAATCTACACACAAACATATATACACACAATCATATATATATATATATATATATATATATATATATATATATATATATATATATATATACCACTAAATAGTACGAGGATTTTGAAACATATCTGTATTCACATCATATTCAACATCCGCATCTGCAACCATCTGATAAGATTTTGCTGTTGCCGTAGGTGAATTCTTTCTTTTCTGCCCTACTGGAGAACCAGAAGATCCACCTACCGATCCCAACTGCACTCCTGGCCCCCCCAGAACCTGATCCTCTTACATACGGACACTAAGCTGACCTATGCCCCACTTGATGACATTTCCAACATACATCCTCTTTGGAATGAACACATCCGAATCTCGTGTTCCACAATACCACATCTCAAACATCTTTTGGTTGAATCAGAACAAGGACCACTATGAGATGATCTGCAACTATAACACCAAGAATTCTGACTTGATGCTGACCCACTCTGTTCTGACCCACTTTTCTGTTTCAACTTAACAGACTTCTTTGACCTAGAGTCTGACTGACTCATCACCTGATTTTGTTGTGGCATCACATAACCTTCCATTCTATTTCTTACTGCTCTGACATCGTCTTCTACCATCTTGGCCGTAACGAATGCTTGCGATAACGTCGTCGCCATCCTAACCATTGTTCTATACTCTGGTAAAATTATATTAACAAAATGCTGAATTCTGGACTGTACATCTGGAACCCACTGTTGCACGAACCTTAATTTATCCATATACTGCACAATCGCCTCATCTATCATCATCTGATGAGTCATTTTCATTAATTTTGTCTTAATTCGATTGAGATCATAGGCCGAAAAATATTGTTCACAAACTTTACTATGAAATTGTTCCCAAGTAATCATGCTCACTTGCTCTTTCGGTATACTGGAAATAACGGTATCCCACCAAACTATTGCCCTATTTTTTAACATACGACTAGCATAAATAACCCGTAATTTCGGTTCGCACTGACAGGCCTCAAAAACTTTTTCTATCTCTCTTAACCAGTTAAAAGTCACAGTTGGGTTAGAACTTCCTGAATATTCTGGCGGATTACAATTCAGAAACTGTTTGAAAGTACATTTCTTCGGTGGTTGAAACATCCGCATTTGACACGGACCCTACATCTGATTTAGGAATTGTTGATTATATTGAGGTGTTACCTGAAACGGTTGAGTAAATTGACACTGAGGGGGTAACCATTGCTGTTGTTGGAAAGCACTTCCAGTTTGGTGATAAATATTCGACTGCACCGGATACCCACTAAACATCTGATTTGGTACACTACCACTTGGAGTCACTATTACTTGACGTTGTTCTAATTCCCTTATTCGATCACGTGTTTTCTTTAACTTACTTTCTAAATCTAGAATTTGCTCATGCAGATCCTCTTCTGACACATACCCGTCTTCATCTGGGGCTCTGAATATTTCGGGGGCTGACGGACCAGTTGTGTTTCCTATATTATCTGCCATATCTGCACTACCACAACAACTCACACAAACGCTTAGTGGAAAACATGTTAGGATCTATTAACTAAAGCATGTATTCCCTACATTCACTTATCCCGTCCCCTCAGATATGTTTGACACAACACAAGATTTGGGAACATGACATTCAACACAATGTACATGCGGCTAAACCTATGCTCTGATACCACATTTGTAACACCCTCATTTTTTTTATATCACAGCGGAAGACTGAATTCACATAATTACCCTTAGTTAGTAACAAACATGACTATTACAAATTATTTAGTTAATTACTTAATTACAAACCACAGGTGTAGTTACATATTTACAAAAGTTAAGACATCAGAGTTCGTCTTGTCAAACATATCTTCAACCCGACTCCCGTCCCTGCCAGCACTAAGATCCAAAACTGCAAGGGAGGAGGTGAGGGGTTGATGTGGTAGCGGAGTGGTATAAAATAGTTATTAATTTTAGCAGAAAATACTATTAAATACGATACAATTTTACACAAGATATTTATTTATTTATAGAATGGATATACTTAAACCTTGCTACAACACTTATAGGCAGTGTACCTAATCGTACAGTAGTGTAGTTTTTAGTAAGTCCGGTTCGTTCCACAGGGAATCTTTTTAAACAAAGCTTAACGCTATATTAGTTTACTTTTATAAAAATACAAATATATATATATATATATATATATAAGTAATATTATTATTATAAAGGGGGGTTTTTACCGTTTAATGACCGGTTTGTCGATTTTAAAACTTTAGTCGCAGTTAAAACCAAATGTAAAATATTAAAAATAAATACAAGACTTAAATTAAAGCATAAAGTAAATAATGATAATGAAATTGCGAATAATAAAAGTGCGATAAAATAAACTTGCGATAATTAAAAAGTACGATAATTAAAAGTGCAATTAAATACAATAACAATAAAAATGCGATAATTAGAAGTGCAATTAAATATAAAATAAAGGAAATTAAATATGAAATAAAAGAATTATGCTTATTTAAACTTCCGTAATCATGATGTTTGACGTGTTGATTTTAATTTTATGCCCATGGGTTAATTGTCCTTTGTCCTGAATTATTTAATATGTCCGTTTGGTTTTTGTCCATAACAGTCCATCAGTCATAAATATAAAGTGCGAGTGTCCTCATCAAATTATTCTTATACCCGAAGTTAAATATTCCAACTAATTGGGGACTTAAACTGTAACAAGATTTTAATACTTTGTTTAATAATTACACCAGGATGTCGACTGAGTGTAACCCAAGGTTTTAATATTTTGTTATCAATTATACCAAGTGTCCTTGTACATAATTTCACCCCTGTTTTAATTATTCTAGTGGCTATTAATCCATTCCCGTGTCCGGTTAAATGAACGATTATTCGTACATATAAATACCCCGCCCATCGTGTCCGATTGAGTGTATATGGTAATTTATAGGGACGCCCAATTGTAAATCTTTATATTAACATTAACAAACTATCATTTAGTTAAACAAATATAAAGCCCTTTAATAGCCCATAGTCTAATTTCCACAAGTGTCGTTCTTTTGTCCAAACCCCAATTATGGTACAAAGCCCAATTAACCAATTTTAGTAATTAGCCCAACATCATGATTACTTCGTTTTAAATAAGCATAATAATAACTTAGCTACGAGACATTAATGTAAAAAGGTTGAACATAACTTACAATGATTAAAAATAGCGTAGCGTTACACGGACAGAATTTCGACTTACACCCTTACAACATTCGCTAACATTCCCTTATTATTAGAATTATAATTAAAATTAAAATTAAAATATAAATTATAAATATAAATATATCGTATATATGGAGAGAAGAGAAAAAAATGGATGATGATTACGATCAGAATGCGCGAGCTTTATAGGGATTTTCTGAAATTGGGGCTCCGCGACTCGCGACCTTTTTGGCCTTCAAACTCCGCGAGTCGCGGAGTTTGAAATTACAGCTCAGATACTTTGGAGTCTTTCTTGCCGACGGATTTATAAATATATATAATATATTAAATAATTATAAGAATTATTTAAATATTATATTATATTTATGTGCATAGTTGATTTGTAATTTTTAGTCCGTTGCGTCGAGCGTTGAGAGTTGACTCATGTCCCGGTTCCGGATTTTCGAACGTCCTTGCGTACAATTTAATATCTTGTACTTTGCGTTTTGAATCTTGTACTCTTGTAATTTCGAGACGTTTCTTATCAATAATTGGAACCTTTTTGATTGTCTTTTGTACTTTTGAGCTTTTTGGTCGTTTGCGTCTTCAATTCGTCGAATCTGTCTTTTGTCTTCACCTTTTATTATTTAAATGAATATCACTTGTAAATAGAACAATTGCAACTAAAAGCTTGTCTTTCTTAAGGAATAATGCTATGAATTATATGTTCGTTTTTAGCATTATAAAATATTCCCACACTTGAGCGTTGCTTGTCCTCAAGCAATATCGTCTTGAAATACTAGTATCACTTCTTTATTCTTTACACTTTGTACATCAGTGATTTTCTATACGGCGGTATAAACAATGGTAGTAACGATATGGTTTACAGTCCCACATGACTATAAAAATTTAGATCCATTAAGGAAATTGGATCTTTATGAAAACATTTGATCTTTTGAAAATTAAATCTAGTTTTTACCCTAGATAAGTTTTTCGGGATAACCCTTTACCGGTGTTTGCAAAATATTTTTGTGGGTTTGGTGGGTTTCAGTTTTGAAAATTTTAGCTCAAAACTTATGGTTTCGTGTCACCCACTTGCTAACTTTGTATTTGGAAAGCAACACGTCCAGTTCACTTGTCTCGTATATTACCTTTCGGTAAACTACCGTCCGGTTGAAAGGAAAGCGTTGAACAAGCAACTGTTAAGGCAATGTCTCCTGACATGCTTTTAATTATGGTCTATAACGTGTCGGACGCAATTACTATCCTTGGTAGGAGCAATAGTAAAGCTCACCCTTATAATTTTTCGGTATGGCACAAGGTCCTGTCTTTGACCACTATGCAACCACCATTCTTACGGTTGACACCCGTTTTAGTTCAGGTGACCTAATGAATTCCAGGTGAATTCCTAGGATTTTACGTTCAATGGTAATGAACGCATTGAAAATAGGGTTTTCAGAAAACAAATCGGTTTGTAATTTTGATCAAAATATTTTCTCGTTCAAGCTCGAGTTTAGATATCATTGAATTCCATGAGTTTGTAATTCTCAATCTTTAAGGTCAATCTCTACGTTTGAGTAATATCAGTCTTTAAAAGCTGATTTTTAATCTTTAAGGAGATTATCCTTTCTGAGGATCTGATTCATTAGTCTTATCCAGCTAATTTGCATGGTGCCCCCCCATTGTACGAGATAAATCCTTCTCATGGTTAGGATAAATCTGACCACTTGGCGACCCTGTTTAATGCTGAGGTCCGTGGATTTCCTGCTGATTTTAGTGATGACTTTTCTAGATTTTTTGTCAACCTACAGCTGGTCTGGACGACAACTTCATGACCTAAATCAAGAAGCGCGTTTCTTTTTCGGAAGACTTTACTTCCTTTTAATGATGGAATTGATTCATCGTGTAGATCCATCTCTTCTTTTCTTTCATCGGGTAAAACAGTTTAGTTTAGTCCAAAGCAAAAGTATTTTCAGTTATTTGTTACAGATATATGTGACATATGTTTAAGATAACTTGGTAAATTTTCCCACACTTGGATTTTATTTTCCTTTTTATCGTCCTCTATTCCATTTTAAATGAATTTTAACATTTTGGTTTGTTTCTCAATTTATGTCCTTTCTGAGGTAACAATAATTTCGGTGTTAAAACCTAGTTTTATCGTTCATAAATATGTATAAACATGATTTTGAGTTCATTTAATTGAAAATTTTGAAAAATTTTACTAGAATTGGGTAGTCAGTATATAAGACCAGGGCTGTTCTTTATTATCAGAGAGCACTAGATTCTAATACAACTACTGCTTTACTAGTATTTTTAATGGTAACCAAGTGTATAAAGTAAAAAATTTTAAAATCCGAAAGAATTTAACCCCTTCCCACACTTAAGATCTTGCAATGCCCTCATTTGCAAGAAATCAGGAATAATTTAAATTATTGAGGGTGATTTGTGTGAAAATGATTAAATTTTTACCAAAGTTTCCAAATATATTGGCGTTTGTTTGCTGAATGATAAATGGTGCACATCATTTGTTCATTCCATCTTGTTGTTATTTCACATATATTTTGCATCTTGTCGTCAAAATTAGTTGCTTTTGCTGAACTTAATGCCAGTCTTTGAAAATGCGTTGTTTTACCCTGTTGTGTACATAAGATAAACTGCAAACATATATATATATTTTTGAAGTTTGGTATATTACCCCACATTCAAAAATTATTAAAATATAAGAATAAAAGTTAGACAATTATAAAAACTATTACAATATTAACAAAAGTATTAAACGTATCAATCATTACAAATTACAAAATAAATAAAACTAAGTATACTAGGGATGATACTGGTACCAATAGGGGTTCCAGGCATAACCATAGGTGCTATAGAATACTTCGGCAGGGTCATACGTAGGATACGGTGGCTGCATCTCTATAGACCAGGGAGGGAAGATGGGTTTCGGTGTAGGAATATAGTTTCTACCTATATGTTGGCAATGAGCTATGATTTGGTTCTGATGAACTTGCCAATCTTCAAATGCTCTATGTCTAGCATTTTCGTACTCCTGAGAAGCTATAAACCTTTGCATTTCTTGCATCTCATTCCCCCCTCCTACATTACCTTGCTGTTGGTTTCTCTCAACCTGTGGATGTCTACCATGGTATGGTACTGCGGCGTTATTTCGCCTTTTCAAAACTTTCGCACCATGGTATACATTTAAACCTATAGTATCGCGGGGTTCTGGTTCTTCTACTAATAATCCCCCCCGACTTATATCCACACCGAGATATTCACCAATCAAAGTAATAAAAATACCACCTCCTATTATGCTATGCGGTCTCATCCCCCGAACCATAGTTGATAAATAATAACCCACACAATACGGTATACTTACAGCGCTTTGTGGGTCTCGAATACACATATGGTAAAACAAATCCTGTTCATTTACCTTTTCCTTGTTCTTACCCCTTTGTGTAATTGAATTAGCTAAAAACCTATGAATCACTCTTAATTCGGCTCTATCTATATCCAAATAAGAGTAATTTCCCCCTTTGAAACGGTGATGGCTTGTCATTTGACTCCACACACCGTGTGTATCAAAATTTTCATCTATCTTTCTACCGTTTAGTATCAACCCTCTACAATCGGCAGATGCTAACTCCTCAGGCGTATATATACGTAAAGCCTGAGCCATGTCCAGTAAAGACATGTGGCGCATCGAACCGCCTAACAAAAATCTAATAAAAGAACGATCGGTTAAACTAGCTACCCGATCATTCAACTCTATACTACACAACAATTCTTCACACCATACTTTATATACAGGTCTACGCATGGTGAATAAACGTACCCAGTCATTAAAAGTAGAATTACCATACCTCTGTACAAGTAATTCTCTAATTGGCCCGGCCAATTCTACAGCTTCTAAGGGTCCCCATTCTATGACCCTCGGTACCTCAACAACCTTAGAATGAAGAGTATGCAAACCCCTTTGGTATTTTGGATAATCTATCCAAAGTCTGTCAAATCTCAGGTTCGGGTGCAACTCTTCCAAGTGCATATCAGAAAAGGTCATGACTGGATGAGGTATATCCTGCTTGTAGTAGTTATCCACCTCCTGTTGTTCCACATTTTCAGCAGGAGCATTGCGGGCTTGGGATGAAGATTCACCCCTTTCAGTCTGCAAAACACATCAAACACAATTTTTGTGCATCCAAATATGCATTAGTGTCAGCAAAATCATCAATCAAAATAATCACAATGACATGATCAATTTATATCAAACTTAAGCTCATTTTCACATTTTCATCAAATCTACACTTTTTCAAATAAGCATATACGAAAATGTTCGCCAAGTTCATAAGCATTTAACTCAAATAACATGTCAAAATAATCATTACTAGCAATTAAACAAGTTTCAAACGGCATTATCTTTCAAAAATCAAGTTCATGAATTTTAGACTTGAAAAAGTCCACTTTAATTCTCAAAATCATGTTTAGGCTCAAAGTTTGGATCATTTAACTACCTAGACATGTTACACTACTTAATTTAGCAACAATTCATGACAAAAATCGGCCATAACCTGTTTATATCAAAAAGCCCCAAATTTGCTCAAGAACACAAACCCTAGATTACTCAAAATTTGAAGTTTAAGACTTCTAATCATGTTAAATAGCATCAATCTAGGTTATACAAGCATAATACATAAACAATTTAAGCATAATTACACTAAAAAGCATCAAAATCAAATTGGGGAAAAAATTGCTCAAGAACACCAAATTTCGGATTAAATGGGGTTTAGGTGTAGAAATTTACCGTTTTTCTTGAGTAATTCCTAGATAGCATCCTTCTCAACATGATTTTAGTAAAAGATTTGGTGATTAACGGTTAAAAATTGTGATTTTGGGTATTTTTTTCGGAGTATTTCGCAGGTTTTCGGTTTTGGGGAGTGAAACTGAGCTGTTTCAGCTCGTTTTATTTTTTTCTGTAATCCGGTCCTCCCGCGAGTCGCGGCCTATTAAGCCTTCAAACTCCGCGACTCGCGGAGTTTGTTTTTTATTTTTTTATTTTTTTATAATCATTAACTTATAAAACAATTAAGTACTTAATTTTAAAATTTTGTTTCCCTTGTTATTTAGGACGAGGTCGTTTCGGATCGATGTCCTAGTCCGTCCCTCGACAAAATTTTAAAATTTGTCTTTTTGTAGCGATTGTTTTAAAAGCTAAGATTTTTGGGTTTTTTTTTAATGTTTTTGGCATACTTTAATTCAATAAGATTAAAAGCAATGATAATAAAAGTTCTCGTCCCTCCCTCGGGTAAAGCAATTTCGGTTCAAAGACCTAGTCTTCAACTTACGACGAATTTTAAAAATCATATTTTTAACTTAATGAGATAAAGTAAATTTTTGTTTTTAAATTCACACAACTTAAATATGAAATTCGAAATTAATATTAAAAATTCACACCAAACTTAAAATTTAAAATGCATAAAATTAAAAATTCATATTTTAAAAATTCACACCAAACTTAATTTAAAAATTCATATTATAAATTCACACCAAGCTTATATTAATTTTTCAAATATTTACAATTTTAAATATATTGTTTTTACAAAGTTTACAATATTAATTTAAGATTTAAATATTAATTTTAAAAACATGGAAAAAAAATAAAATTAAAAATCTTTTTGGCTTTTTATCCCACTTTAATCAATCAAATATTATCAAAAATATACGCCCCTCTTTTCGGTAAAGTAATTTCGGTTCCAAGACCTAATTTAACTCATGACGAATTTTTGAAATATTTTGGGTTGATTGTTTAAAGATATTTATACCTTAAGAATAAACGTTAAATTTCGCAGTGATGTAATAAATTTTTGAATGATATCAATAATTTTGGTCGCCAAACCTAATTTTATTCAATACCAATTTAATACTTTTTAGCGAACAAATTAGCGTTTATTATCAAAAGGTAAAAAAAAATAAAATAAAAACTGTACAGACTTACCTGTGAAATAGATTTCTTAGTTATATGATCTATCCCATTCATAAGATAGTCGGTTTAATTGGTTTTCCATGGCTACATAGGCGTAACCTCGAGCATTCAGTGTCTTTTCTTCTAAACATATGAACGGTCCGTCTCTGCATAAAGTAACAAATTCGGTATTTGAATAGGTTTGATTATTTGAACATTTACCTCCATGTGACCATTTTCCGCATTTGTGACATCTTTCTAGGTGTCGTGCTCTTCTTTTTGCTGCGAATTTTGATTTTCCTTTACCAAATTGTAACTTATTATCTTCGCATCTGGATTCTTTTCTAACTCCGTCCATTCTTTCTCTGATTACTGATACTATTTCACTCGGTAGTATGTCATTATTACGTTTAGTGATCAAAGCGTGTAGCATTAGACCATGGTTTAGTTCACAGGCAGTCTTCATTTCCTAAAAAAAAATAAAAATTCAGAATGGGGGGAGAAGACTAGTTCTTTAGGGTCTGCTAGGGAAAGACCATTCGGGTTCCATTTTCGAGAATTACACGAAAACAGATAATCTAACTCTAACAGAAATACATATTATCCTTTAAAGACTTGATTCTCCCCACACTTAGTTAGCTGTGGTGTCGAAATTGTGATTAACTTCGTTGTCGACTTCCATCGGACCATGTATGTAATGTTTAACTCTGTGACCATTAACTTTAAATTCAATCCCATTTGAATTTATTAATTCTATCATTCCGTATGGGAAAACTCTTTTGACCATGAATGGTCCAGACCATCTTGATTTCAATTTTCCAGGAAATAGCTTGAATCGTGAATTGAAAAGAAGAACTCTGTCTCCTTCTTTAAATTCTTTTGAACTTCTGATTCTTTTATCATGCCATTTCTTCATTCTTTCTTTATAGATTAACGAATTTTCGTATGCTTCATGTCTTAATTCTTCTAATTCGTTTAGTTGACTTAATCGTAGACGTCCGGCTTCATGTAAATCAAGATTACATGTCTTCAAAGCCCAAAATGCTTTGTGTTCAATTTCTACTGGAAGATGACATGCTTTTCCATAAACAAGTCTAAAAGGTGTGGTTCCAATTGGAGTTTTGTAGGCTGTTCTAAAAGCCCAGAGTGCATCCTCCAATTTAATGGACCATTCCTTCGGATTTGATCCTACGGTTTTCTCTAGAATACGTTTTAAAGCTCGGTTGGTGTTTTCAACTTGTCCACTTGTTTGTGGATGATATGCGGTGGAGATTTTATGAGTTACTCCATATCTTTTAAGAACTTTCTCAAGTTGATTATTACAGAAATGAGTACCCCGATCACTTATTAAAGCTTTCGGTGTTCCAAACCTTGCAAAAAGACGTTTTAAAAAGTTGACTACAACTCGTGCATCGTTAGTTGGGAGAGCTTGTGCTTCCGCCCATTTAGATACATAATCAATGGCTACGAGTATATATAGATTATTATGAGATTTTGGAAATGGACCCATAAAGTCAATACCCCAAATGTCAAATACTTCACATACTTGGATGACATTTTGTGGCATTTCATCACGTTGACTTATTTTTCCGGCCCTTTGACAAGCATCACAGGATTTGCAAAGAAGGTGTGCGTCTTTGTAAATTGTAGGCCAATAGAATCCAGCATCATAAACTTTTCTTGCTGTTAGTTGAGGCCCATAATGCCCTCCTGTTGGTCCTGTGTGACAATGGTTTAAAATTTTACTAGCTTCATCTCCAAATACACATCGGCGTATTATTCCATCTGGACAACTTTTAAACAGATGTGGATCTTCCCAAAAATAGTGTTTTATATCACTGAAGAATTTCTTTCGTCTTTGGTACGATAATCCTTTTTCAAGGAATCCACATACTAAATAGTTTGCATAGTCTGCAAACCATGGGATTTCTTTATAATCTATCTTCAATAGATATTCATCAGGAAAGTTGTCTTGTATGGCCGATTCATTTAGAACTTCTAATTCAGGATTTTCAAGACGAGAAAGATGATCAGCGGCGAGATTTTCTGCTCCTCTTTTATCTCGGATTTCAATATCAAACTCTTGTAAGAGTAAGATCCAACGGATTAATCTTGGTTTAGCATCTTGTTTCGAAAATAGGTATCTAAGAGCAGAATGGTCGGTATAGACCACCGTTTTTGCTAGAACGAGATATGATCGAAATTTGTCAAAAGCAAAGACAATAGCAAGGAGTTCTTTTTCAGTAGTTATATAGTTCGTTTGTGCTCCTTGTAACGTCTTACTAGCATAATATATAGGTTGAAATAGTTTTTCAATCCTTTGTCCTAAAACGGCTCCCATTGCAAAATCACTTGCATCGCACATTAGTTCAAATGGTAGATTCCAATTTGGTGTGATCATGATCGGCGCATTAGTGAGTTTTTCTTTAAGAATATTAAAAGATTTGATACACTCATCTGAAAAGATGAATGGAGCATCCTTTTCTAGGAGTTTATTCATAGGAGTGGCAATTTTTGAAAAATCTTTTATGAAACGTCGGTAAAAACCGGCATGCCCTAGAAAACTCCTAACTCCTCTAACATTGGTGGGATGTGGAAGTTTAGCAATTACATCTACTTTAGCTCTATCCACTTCAATTCCTTCTTTTGAAATTTTATGTCCAAGAACGATGCCTTCTTTAACCATGAAATGGCATTTCTCCCAATTAATTACTAGATTTGATTGTTCGCATCTAAGAAGCATTCGTTCCAGATTAACTAGACATGATTCAAATGTATCACCGAAGACTGAAAAGTCATCCATGAAAACTTCCATGCATTCTTCTATCATGTCATGAAAAATCGCCATCATACACCTTTGAAAGGTTGCAGGGGCGTTACAAAGTCCAAATGGCATGCGTTTGTAAGCAAAAGTACCATAAGGGCACGTGAATGTGGTTTTCTCTTGGTCCTCGGGTGCTATTGGAATTTGAAAATATCCGGAAAATCCATCTAGAAAACAATAGTAACTATTTACGGCTAATCTTTCCAACATTTGATCAATGAAAGGTAAGGGAAAGTGATCTTTTCTGGTGGCGTCATTTAATTTTCTATAATCAATACACACACGCCATCCTGTTACGGTCTGATGATGTAGCGTGAGGGTACAAAATAGTATTATTTTTACTAGGAAATACTACAAAATATGACACAAGTTTTATTAATTTACGGATGGGATATACCTAAACCTTGCTACAACAGTATAGGCAGTATACCTAATCGTAGAGTAGTGTAGTTTTTAGTAAGTCCGGTTCGTTCCACAGGGAGCTAGTGATTACGTACTATATTTTTATAAAACTATATTTATATAAATATATATATATATAAGTAGTAATATTATTATAAAAGGGGGGGTTTTTACCGTTTAATGACCGGTTTGTCGATTTTATATTTTTAAGCGTAAAGATAAATGACAATAATTAAAGTGCGTAAAATAAATAAATGACGATAAATAAAATAACAATAAATAAAATTGTGATAGAATATGAAATAAAAGGATTATGCTTATTTAAACTTCCGTAATCATGATGTTTGACGTTTTGATTTTAATTAATTGTTACTCGGGTTAATTGTCCTTTGTCATGGTTTATTTGATACCTATCTGGTTTTTATCCATAATAGTCCATCGGTCATAAATATAAAGTGCGAGTGTCCTCGTCAAATTACCCTTATACCCGAAGTCAAATATTCCAACTAATTAAGGATTTAAACTGTGACGCAGTTATCACTTCTGTCAACAATTACACCAGTTATCACTGTATGTAATCTACCCCTGTTTTGATTAGATATGAATATTAATTTACCCACTTGATCAGTTTGAATAATCAATTACCCAACCCGAATAATTAATTAAATGATTATAATAGATTCCATATGAACGTCACTAAATAGGACAACCATAATCATTATTAATTATTAGGATAATTAATTTGAAGATAGGTTCGACAGACTCCAATGAGTTGTCACTCAATTAGACAATACCCCCCATCTATTAATAGTCAATAGTCCAATTTCCACAAGTGTCGGTCTTTTGCCCAAACCTTAATTATGGTACAAAGCCCAATTACCCAATTTTAGTAATTAGCCCAACATCATGATTACTTCGTTTTAAATAAGCATAATAATAACTTAGCTATGAGACATTAATATAAAAAGGTTGAACATAACTTACAATGATTAAAAATAGCGTAGCGTTACACGGACAGAATTTCGACTTACACACTCAAACGATCTCTATCATAAATCTTATTATTATCATAATTTAAAATTAAAATTAAGATTATTGTTATATCTTATTAAGTTAACATTATGATAGAGATATAGAATATAGATATTGATAATAGATAGATGGATCGATATATAGATTTAGGATAGAAAAATATATATTTCAATTGATCGTTACATAGCCTTTTATAGGCGAAATTAGAAATTGAATTTTCATTTACGACCCCTGAACTATGCTCAATTAACAAATTTTTATTATTTAATATTATTCTTATTATGAATTATTTAAATATTATATTTTATTCTTGTGCATAGTTGACTCGTAATTTTTTACACCGTTGCGTCGAGCGCTGAAAGTTGGTTCATGCCTCGGTTTCGGATTTTCGAACGTCCTTGCGTACTATTTTATATCGTGTACTTTGCGTTTTGTAACTTGTACTCTTGTCATTTTTAGACGTTCTTCATCAATAATTTGAACCTTTTTAATTGTATCTTGTACTTTTGAGCTTTTTGGACCTTTTTGTCTTCAATTTGTCGAATCTGCCTTTTGTCTTCGCACTTATTTAATATAAACGAATATCACTTGAAAATGGAACAGTTGCAACTAAAATCTTGTCTTTCTTGGGGGATAATGCTATGAAATATATGTTCCTTTTTAGCCTTATCAATATCCCCACACTTGAGCGTTGCTTGTCCTCAAGCAATATAGTCTTGAAATACTAGAATCACTTCTTTATTCTTCACACTTTGTACATCAGTGATTTTGATATGGCGGTATAAACAATGGTAGTAACGATATGGTTTACAGTCCCACATGACTATAAAAATTTAGATCCATTAAGGAAATTGGATCTTTATGAAAACATTTGATCTTTTGAAAATTCATTCTAGCTTTTACCCTAGATAAGTTTTCTGATTTGATCCATCATCGGTGTTGCAAAATATATTTGTGGATCAATATTTTGGCTAAAACTTTTAGGTTCGTGTAATCCACTGCTATCCCGGTATCGGAAAGCACACATCCAGTTTACTTGTTCCGTATATTACCTTTCGGTAAACTACCGTCCGGTTGTAAAGGAAAGCGATGAACAAGAAACTGTTAAGGCAATGTCCCGTGACATGCAGATGATTATGGTCTTATTAACGTGTCGGATGCTAGAACTATCCTTGGTAGGAGCAATAGTAAAGATCATCCTATGATTTTTCGGTCTGGCACAAGGTCCTGTCTCCGACCATGCTATGCAACCACCGTTCTTACGGTTGACACCCGATTTGGTTCAGGTGACCTAATGAATTCCAGTTGAATTCCTAGGATTTTACGTTCAATGGTAATGAACGCATTGAAAATGGGTTTTCAGAAAAAAAATCGGTTTGTAATTTTGATCAAAATATTTTCTCGTTCAAGCTCGAGTTTAGATATCATCGAATTCCATGAGTTTGAATTCTCAATCTTTAAGGTCAATCTCAAGGATTGAGTAATATCAGTCTTAAAAGCTGATTTTTAATCTTTTAAGGAGATTATCCTTTCTGGGGATCTGATTCATTAGTCTTATCAAGCTAATTTGCACGGTGCCTCCCCATTGTACGAGATAAATCCTTCTCATGGTTAGGATAAATCTGACCACTTGGCGACCCTGTTTGATGCTGAGGTCCGTGGATTTCCTGCTGATTTTAGAAATGACTTTTCTAGATTTTTCGTCAACCTACAGCTGGTCTGGACGACAACTTCATGACCTAAATCAAGAAGCGCGTGTCTTTTTCGGAAGACTTTACTTCCTTTTAATGATGGAATTGATTCATCGTGTAGATCCATCTCTTCTTTTAAATATATTACAGTAAATTGGGTAAAACTGATTAGTATCGTCCAAAGCAAAAGTACCTGCAATATCTTTACAGAACATGTGATAGATAGTTTTCAATTGAATAACTTGGTACATTCTCCCCACACTTAATTTCTTTCTTTGCCTTTTTATTTTCTTCTATTCCATTTTAAATGAATTCTAGCGTTTTGGCTCGTTTCTTAATTTATGTCCTTTTCGAGGTAACGATAATTTCGGTATTAACACCTAGTTTTCATCGTTCATAAATATGTATAAACATGATTTTAAATTCATTTAGTTGAAAATTTTTCAAATTTTCACAAAATTTGGCAATTAAACCAAGTGTAAACCCGAGAGAATTTATAACCCTTCCCCACACTTGAGATCATGCAATGCCCTCATTTGCATGAAATCAGACTATAATTATAAATTCATGAGGGTGATTAGCGTAGAAAAGTGATTAAAAATACCCAATTTGTAATTACCAAGCTCGTTGAATGATTGATGGCGCCTCATCGTTCATTCCTTCATTTGTTATATCACATTTGTTATTTTGCGTCTTGTTGTCAAAATTAGTAGTTTTTGCTGAACTTAATGACAGTCTTTGAAAGTACATTGTTTTACCCTGTTTTGTACATAACATAAAATACAAACATACATATACTTATTTTTGAAGTTTGATATATTATCCCACGTTTAAAAATTTATAAAATATAATATATATATATATATATATATATATATATATATATATATATATATATATATATATATATATATATATAATTTTTTTTTTACATACTTTAGATCAATAAAATAAAAAAAATAATGATAACAAAATTTATCGCCCCGTCCTTGGGTAAAGCAATTTCGGTTCAACGACCTAGTCTTCAACTTACGACGAATTTTAGAAATCAATTTTTTAAACTTAATGAAATAAAGTAAATTTTGTTTTTAAAAACACACAAAACTTAAATTTAAAAAGCATATTAATTTCATATAAAACCTACAAAATAAAAAAAATCAGAATGGGGGAGAAAACTAGTTCTTTAGTGTCTGCTAGCGGAAAAGACCAATCGAATTCCATTCTCGGAACTACACGAGAACAGAACAACTAACTCCAAACAGCATTTTCTTTTTAGAACATTTGAATCTCCCCACACTTAGGTAGCCGTGGTGTCAAAATTGTGATTAACTTCATCGTTAATTTCTCTTGGTCCATAATCAACTTGCATATCCGTGACTTTTTCTTTAAGCCATTGGTCGGATTCCTGTGTAATATCCACAATTTCAACTAGTTTCTCCTTTTCTTTAGGTGATAGATTGGATACTAACTGGTTACATAACTTAAAGTTCCCCTTGGTTCTAGCATCGCGAATCCGTTTAATAAGTTTCTTCATTGAACTATTAATAACGGGATCATTTAATTTCGTATCAACAACGGGGTTCTTTGTTATCATGTCATCATTAGGTGTTACTTCATTTTCCCCACACTTAGGCGTTTCATTATTGCTAAGTATTACCATTGGAGTTGGTAAAACCACATGGTTCTTACCAATTGTTTTTATTGGTTCAACGGTTTTGGCTGGTGGAGATTTAGACTTTCGAATCATAAAGGTGATCGATTTGTCACCACTTTTAAGTGTCATTCTTCCATTTCCTACATCAAATAACGCCTTGGTGGACGCTAAGAATGGCCGACCTAAAATTAGAGGAATGTTTGGGTCCTCTTCTATGTCAATGACAATAAATTCGACTAGAAAGGTTAAATTGCCTACTTGAACGGGTAGGTTGTCAGCAATTCCAACTGGGTGCTTAATGGTTTGATCAAAGAGTCGAACACTCATATCCGTTGGACTTAACTTACCTACACCTAATCTCTTATATAAGGAAAGAGGCATAACACTTACACTTGCACCTAAATCTGCTAGTGCATCATACATGACACAATCACTAAGTAGACAAGGAACAATAAATTCACCCGGATCACCTACCCTAGATGGAGGTTTTGGTGGAACTGTCTTCACCGGGTTTATATTTCCGGCTTTTGTTTCTTGCACTTTCTTATTCTTTTTCTTCTTCTTCTTTCCAGAGGTATCACAATCTTTATTACCTATCACTTGCTCATACTCAACTCCTTTTCTTGGAAACGGGATGGGTGGTTTGTATGGTGCCACCACTGGCTTTACATACTCGGGTGGTGGTGGTGTAACTTCTTCATTGTTACTCTCATCTAAAACCTTCCCATCTTCTGGTGCTGGTTTTTCAGAATTCGTTGAAACCATATTAACATTCTCATTCCGAGGATTTACTTCAGTATTACTCGGTAGCTTTCCTTGTTCCCTCTCACTCATCATGCTAGCAAGAGTACCTACGTGTTTTTATAGATTCAAAATGGAAGCTTGTTGAGTTCTTAATGACTGATCAAATCTCTCGTTCGTTTGGGTTTGAGATGTAATGAATTGTGTTTGAGATTCAATCAGCTTTGCCATCATTTCTTCTAGATTTGGCTTTTTCTCTTCGGGTTGTTGTGGTGGTTTATACAAGCTAGGTCTTTGTTGATTGAAAGTGTTGTTTTGAGTCGGTTGGTTATTCGGACCTTGTTGGTTATACCAGTTATTTTCGGGTCCTTTTGGATTGTAAAGAATGTTTTGATTTCGATTGAAGTTTAGCTTTGGCGGTTGATAATTATTTTGATAATTATTTCCAGGCCTTTGGTTCATATAGGAAACATTCTCTCGTTGTTCCAATGTTGGTTCAATGTGACAATCTTTCAATAAGTGTGGTCCACCACATAGCTCACAACTGATTCGTATTGCGTGAATATCTTTATTCATCTTTTCCATTCGTCTTTCGAAAGCATCTATTTTTGCTGAAACGGAATCAAAGTCATGGCTAGAATCGGCTCTAGCCACTTTAGATGAATGAAAAATATCTTTTTCTTGGTGCCACTCATGCGAGTGGGAGGCTGTGTTATCAATAATTTTGTAAGCTTCAGTTGCGGTTTTCTTCATAATGGAACCACCAGCTGTTATGTCGATGTCTTTTCGTGTAGCAACGTTGACACCTTGGTAGAATATTTGTACTATTTGGTAAGTGTCTAAACCGTGTTGAGGACATCCTCTCAACATCCTTCCGAATCTTGTCCACGCCTCATATAATGTTTCATTTGGCTTTTGCGCGAACGTAACAATTTCTCCTTGAAGTCTCACGGCTTTGGATGCCGGAAAGAATTGTTTAAGAAATTTTTCAACTAAAACATCCCATGTGTCAATCGCCCCTTCAGGTAACGATTCTAACCAATCTTTGGCTTCTCCCTTTAAAGTCCAGGGAAACAACATGAGATAGATCTGCTCATCTTCCACTTCTCGGATTTTGAATAGTGTACAAATTCTTTTAAACGTACGAAGGTGTTCGTTAGGATCTTCATTCGGTGCACCACTGAATTGGCATTGGTTAGTTACCATGTGTAGAATTTGTCCTTTGATTTCATAATCTGGCGCATTAACTTCTGGCTTAATAATGGCGTGACCTTGGCCCGTGCGTGTGGCTTTCATTCGATCTTCCATACTTAGAGGTTCCGTTACTTCCATAATTGAATTTGTTGAATACGAATCACTAGAGGATTCTGATTTAATGGTTTGTGGCTCAGGATGAATAATTAGTGGTTCAAGATCTTGGAATTGTCCTTGAATATGCTCCGGGTTCTTAATTGTGAAGTCGGGTTCAAAAGATGGATTATCGGAAATTTGAGTTGGAGTTCTTGTTCGACTTGATGACGATTCTAAAGAAAAATCAACGGCGACAATATTTGCTAGATGTCTTGATCGAGTTACAGGTAGTGAACGTATGAAAGGTGGTGAACGTTTTACTCGGTGCATTCACAGAATATCCTATTAGTTTTTAAAAGGAAAAAAAAATTATATAAGTTATCCAATTAATAGACTTTTCTGATTTTGCCCACGTTTCGAATAGCCAAAAGATGCAGCAGAGGGACAGGATTCGTTTGGTCTCAATATAATTTAGGACTGTTTGGCTCCAATAACCCGGTCCACGTACAAATACAACTATTACTACGAACCAGAAAATTTTGATGTCTATTAATTTAACCACTTAAAATAAATTTTCGTAATTTTAAGAAATTTAGAGAAGAAGTAGAAAAAAATCTAAGTCCTAAAAACTAGAATGGCGAGAAATAAGAGAGAAAAAGACTGCGCGTCGAAAAGTGTCGAAAAATAAAAAGGTCGAAAAATAGGCGTCGAAAAATAAAAATAAGAAAGTAGCGCGAAAAACGGCGTCGCAAAATTCTAAAGCACCTAAATCTTAGTCTAAGGAATAAGCACTTAAGGGATTCTACGGCAAAGCCTAAAAATTCTAGAAGTAAAAATAACTATGGCAAAACTAAACTTAATACTAAAAGTTGCGACTATAGTCTAAAAATCTAAAGGTAATAAAACTAAAAAAAAAATTTTTTTTTTTATAGACAAAATCTTAAAAAAAAATATATATTTAATAATTTTTTTTCTTTTTTACGTTTTTTTTTTTTTTTTACGTTTTTTTTTTTTTTACGTTTTTTTTTTTACGTTTTTTTTTTTTTTAAAAACGATTTTTTTTTACAAATTAATAATTTTTTTATAATTATTATTTTTTTTCAAAACTTTTTTTTTTTAATTCATTTACTATTCATGAATAGTAAATGAAAAGAAATTAATTAATTTACTATTCACATGAAAGCGATATGATAGAAATTATTAATTACAAGTTACATAATATACCCCTGAAGTATTTAATAAATACGACTTTTTAAAATTTTACGTATCAAATTTTGATTCTAAAATATTATTATATTATTATATTCTATTTCAATATTATTATATTATTATATTTTATTTCAATATTATTATAATTAAAAATATAGCGTTTTAGCACTCCCCGGCAGCGGCGCCAAAAACTTGATGATGTAGCGTGAGGGTACGAAATAGTATTATTTTTACTAGAAAATACTACAAAATATGACACAAGTTTTATTAATTTACGGATGGGATATACCTAAACCTTGCTACAACACTATAGGCAGTATACCTAATCGTAGAGTAGTGTAGTTTTTAGTAAGTCCGGTTCGTTCCACAGGGAGCTAGTGATTACGTACTATATTTTTATAAAACTATATTTATATAAATATATATATATATATATATATATATATATATATAAGTAGTAATATTATTATAAAAGGGGGGTTTTTACCGTTTAATGACCGGTTTGTCGATTTTATATTTTTAAGCGTAAAGATAAATGACAATAATTAAAGTGCGTAAAATAAATAAATGACGATAAATAAAATAACAATAAATAAAATTGCGATAGAATATGAAATAAAAGGATTATGCTTATTTAAACTTCCGTAATCATGATGTTTGACGTTTTGATTTTAATTAATTGTTACTCGGGTTAATTGTCCTTTGTCATGGTTTATTTGATACCTATCTGGTTTTTATCCATAATAGTCCATCGGTCATAAATATAAAGTGCGAGTGTCCTCGTCAAATTACCCTTATACCCGAAGTCAAATATTCCAACTAATTAAGGATTTAAACTGTGACGCAGTTATCACTTCTGTCAACAATTACACCAGTTATCACTGTATGTAATCTACCCCTGTTTTGATTAGATATGAATATTAATTTACCCACTTGATCAGTTTGAATAATCAATTACCCAACCCGAATAATTAATTAAATGATTATAATAGATTCCATATGAACGTCACTAAATAGGACAACCATAATCATTATTAATTATTAGGATAATTAATTTGAAGATAGGTTCGACAGACTCCAATGAGTTGTCACTCAATTAGACAATACCCCCCATCTATTAATAGTCAATAGTCCAATTTCCACAAGTGTCGGTCTTTTGCCCAAACCTTAATTATGGTACAAAGCCCAATTACCCAATTTTAGTAATTAGCCCAACATCATGATTACTTCGTTTTAAATAAGCATAATAATAACTTAGCTACGAGACATTAATATAAAAAGGTTGAACATAACTTACAATGATTAAAAATAGCGTAGCGTTACACGGACAGAATTTTGACTTACACACTCAAACGATCTCTATCATAAATCTTATTATTATCATAATTTAAAATTAAAATTAAGATTATTGTTATATCTTATTAAGTTAACATTATGATAGAGATATAGAATATAGATATTGATAATAGATAGATGGATCGATATATAGATTTAGGATAGAAAAATATATATTTCAATTGATCGTTACATAGCCTTTTATAGGCGAAATTAGAAATTGAATTTTCATTTACGACCCCTGAACTATGCTCAATTAACAACTTTTTATTATTTAATATTATTCTTATTATGAATTATTTAAATATTATATTTTATTCTTGTGCATAGTTGACTCGTAATTTTTACACCGTTGCGTCGAGCGCTGAAAGTTGGTTCATGCCTCGGTTCCGGATTTTCGAACGTCCTTGCGTACTATTTTATATCGTGTACTTTGCGTTTTGTAACTTGTACTCTTGTCATTTTTAGACGTTCTTCATCAATAATTTGAACCTTTTTAATTGTATCTTGTACTTTTGAGCTTTTTGGACCTTTTTGTCTTCAATTTGTCGAATCTGCCTTTTGTCTTCGCACTTATTTAATATAAACGAATATCACTTGAAAATGGAACAATTGCAACTAAAATCTTGTCTTTCTTGGGGGATAATGCTATGAAATATATGTTCCTTTTTAGCCTTATCACGGTCCTAGTAGGAATAAGCTCATTTTTCTCATTTGTAATGACGGTCATGCCACCCTTCTTAGGCACGCATTGAACTGGGCTTACCCATGGACTATCAGAGATTGGATAAATTAGACATGCATCTAGCAGTTTAATAATCTCTTTCTTAACTACATCTTGCATATTAGGATTTAGTCTTCGTTGGCGTTGCACATACGTTTTATGACCTTCTTCCATAAGGATTTTATGTGTGCAATACGAAGGACTTATTCCTTTAATATCATGAATCTTCCATGCAATGGCTGGTTTATGAGCTTTCAACACAGAAATGAGTTGTGATTTCTCATTTTCAGTAAGAGAAGACGATATTATTACAGGTAATTCAGATTCACCATGTAAATAAGCGTATTCCAAATGGTTTGGAAGTGGCTTTAGCTCTAATTTCGGAGGTTCTTCTATCGATGATTTATATCGATATCTGTCTTCTTCTTTTAGCATTTGAATTTCTTCTGTTGTTGGTTCATATCCATTAGCTATAAGTGTAGCTAACATTTCAGCTTCATCAATTGGTTCATTACCTTCTCCTAAAGAGCATTCTCATGTTCCTTGTAATTCTGGAAATTCTTCTAATAATTCTGCATGTGCATCTATAGTTTGAATATAATAACATGTATCATCTGTAGATTGTGGTTGTTGCATTGCTCTATCAACTGAAAAGGTAACACTCTCATCCTCTATACTTAGGGTCAGTTTCTTACCGAACACGTCTATCATTGCTTTAGCCGTGTTTAAGAATGGTCTTCCTAATATGAGAGGAACTTGAGAATCTTCTTCCATGTCCAGAACAACAAAATCTACTGGAAATACTAAAGTACCAACTTTAACTAGCATGTTCTCCATTATCCCTCTAGGATATTTTATTGATCTATCGGCTAGTTGTATGCTTATTCTGGTTGGTTTTAATTCTCCAAGGTCTAGTTTAGCGTATAGTGAATACGGCATTAGATTTATACTAGCACCTAAGTCTGCCAATGCTTCTATTGAACTAAGACTACCCAGAAAACATGGAATTGTGAAACTTCCTGGATCAGATAGTTTTTCTGGTATCTTATTCAACAGCACTGCTGAACAATTAGCATTCATAGTAACAGCCGAGAGTTCTTCCATTTTCTTTCTATTTGAGATTAGATCTTTCAAGAATTTAGCATATCTAGGCATTCCTGAAATCACATCAATGAAAGGAAGATTTACATTTATCTGTTTAAACATATCCAAGAATTTGGATTGCTCGGCTTCAAGTTTCTCTTTCTTCATTTTACTCGGGTAAGGAAGTGGTGGTTGGTATGGTTTAACATAAGGTTTAGCCTTAACTGTGTTATCTTCATTAACCTTTTCAACTACCGGTTCTTTTTCCTTATCTTGATCAGGTTGTGGTTCTTATGGAGTAGGAATAGCTTCATCAGAAGTTACAGGTATTTCAGGTGGTTTAAGTGTTGTACCACTTCTTGTGGTAATGGCTTTAGCTGTTTCATTCCGGGGGTTAGCATTTGTATCACTAGGTAGACTTCCCGGTTTTCTTTCACCTATTAACCTTGCTAGGTTACTCACTTCTTGTTCCAGATTTTGAATAGAAGCTTGTTGATTTCTAAATGCTTGAGCATTTTGTTCATTGGTTTGTTTTTGAGATGTGAAAAACTGCGTTTGAGTTTCAACTAGCTTTGTCATCATATCTTCTAAATTCGGCTTTTTATCATCGGTTTGTTGTGGTGGTTTGTTTTGAAAATTCGGTCTTTGCTGATTGTAATTATTATTGGATACTTGTTGATTGCTAGGACCTTGTTGGTTGTTGTATGGAATATTTCTGTTATAATTCTGGTTTTGATTGTAAATCGGTCTTGGCGGTTGATAATTATTCTGATAATTATTTCCAGGCCTTTGGTTTATGTATGAAATATTCTCTCTTTGTTCCATTGTTAATTCAATACTGAGACAATCTTTTGTCAAATGTGGTCCTCCACACTGCTCACAACTAATTCGTATTGAGTGAATATCCTTAGTCATCTTTTCCATTCGTCTCTCCACAGCATCTATCTTTGCGGAAATGGAATCTAAGTCATGGCTAGAATCGGCTCTAGATGCTTTAGATGATCTAATGATATCTTTTTCTTGGTGCCACTCATGTGAGTGGGAAGCAGTGTTATCAATAATTTTGTAAGCATCAGTTTCGGTTTTCTTCATAATAGAACCACCAGCTGCTATATCTATGTCTTTTCTTGTAGTGATGTCGCATCCTTGGTAGAATATTTGTACTATTTGACAGGTGTCTAAACCATGTTGCGGACATCCTCTTAATAACTTTCCATATCTTGTCCACGCCTCATATAGAGTTTCATTCGGTTTTTGTGTGAACGTAACAATTTCTGCTTGAAGTCTTACGGCTTTAGATGCAGGAAAGAATTGTTTAAGAAATTTTTTAACTAAAACATCCCATGTATCAATCGCCCCTTCAGGTAACGATTCCAACCAATCTTTGGCTTCTCCCTTTAAAGTCCAGGGAAATAACATGAGATATATCTGTTCATCCTCCACTTCTCGAATTTTAAATAGTGTGCAGATCCTATTAAAGGTACGTAGATGTTCATTTGGATCTTCCTTCGGCGCACCACTAAATTGGCATTGATTAGTCACCATGTGTAGAATTTGTCCTTTGATTTCATAATCTGGCGCATTAATGTCTGGATGAGTAATTGCGTGACCTTGTCCAGTGCGTTTAGCTCTCATTCGGTCTTCCATACTTAAAGGTTCCAGATTTTCCATAATTGAATTTGTTGAATCGGAATCACTAGAGGATTCTGATTTAATGGTTCGTTCCTCAACAATCTCTGTTTGAATGATTGGTGGTTCCGGGGGAAAGTTTAGTGGTTCAGGATCTACGAACTGTTCCTGAATATTCTCCGGATTCTCAATTGTGAGGTCGGGTTCAAAAAATGGATTATCGGAAATTTGAACTGAAGTACTTGGTCGACTGGATGACGATTCAAAAGAAAAATCAACGGCGGTTATATTTGCTAAATGTCTTGATCTAGTTACAGGTGGTGAACGTACAAAAGGTGGTGAACGTCTTGCTCGGTGCATTCACTGAATATCCTATTAGTTTTTAAAAGGAAAGAAAAATTATAATAAGTTATCCAACCAATAGACTTTTCTGATTTTGCCCACGTTTCGAATAGCCAAAAGATGCAGCAGAGGGGCAGGATTCGTTTGGTCTCAATATAATTGAGGACTGTTTGGCTCCAATAACCCGGTCCACGTACAAATCCAACTATTACTACGAACCAGAAAATTTTGATGTCTATTAATTTAACCACTTAAAATAAATTTTCGTAATTTTAAGAAATTTAGATAAGAAGTAGAATAAAAATCTATGTCCTAAAACTAGAATAGCGAGAAATAAGAAAGAAAAAGAGTTCGTCGGAAAAAGGTTGAAAAAGAAAAATGGTTGAAAAATAAAAGGTGACGGAAAAATAAAAGAAACTTATAAAAACTTAAAAATACTTGACTAACCTAACCTTATTACTACAACTAACTTAAAATTATAATCGCAAATTGAGATTACTAATTGGAATGATAATTGATACATAGGTAAAAGTCGTCTAAAAATATTAAAGCTTACAAGAAAAACTAAATCCCAAATGGAATTAACTTAAAAAGAAACTAAAACTTAAAAAGGCGTCGCAAAATTCTAAAGTACCTAAATCTTATTCTAAAGAAAAAGCACTTAAGAAATTCTACGGCAAAGCCTAAAAATCTAGAAGTAAAAATAACTATGGCAAAAACTAAGTTTAAAACTAAATATGAGCGAAAAATACAAATATTACGCTAAAACAATTAAAAAAAGACAAAATATAAAAATATACAAAAAGTTGTAAAAATTACAATTTTTATAAAAATATTATTTTTATATTATTTATTTATTAAAACTATTAATTTTACAATTTAATTAAACTAATTAATACTAAATACATAAATTAAATAAAAAGTAAAAGTTAAAATAAAACTAATAATAATAATAATAATAATAATTAGGGTTAAATAATAATAATAATAATTAATTACCCCGTAATAAATGCAGGATTAGGGCTTCTGTCACGTGTCAGGTTTTCTCCGCGAGTTGCGGTATTCAAGGCAGTAAACCCCGCGAGTCGCGGGGTTCAAAAATTCAACTCTGGTACAGTTTGAATTTGACGCGTTTTCTTTTTCTTTTTTTAATTAAATTTTTTTTCTGTTTTTAATTTTTCTGTTTATATATTTTAAAAAAAAAATGTATATAATAAAAACTTATATTTTAAAAACTTAAATAAAATAGAACTACTTTATAATTTTAATAAATAAAATGCTTAAAACTAGATTTATAAATGTTAATTTTTTTTATTTTTTTTTCGGTTTTATATTTATTTCTGTTTTTATATAAATAAAAGATATTTAAATAAAACTTATTATCTTTATAAACTAAAATAAAGAAACTTATAAAACTTAAATATTTAACAAAATCTTAAAAATACATAATTTTTTTTTATGTAGCGTTGTGCTTCCGGCTTTTAAGAAGATTTCCCCGGCAACGGCGCCAAAAATACTTGATGTGGTAGCGGAGTGGTATAAAATAGTTATTAATTTTAGCAGAAAATACTATTAAATACGATACAATTTTACACAAGATATTTATTTATTTATAGAATGGATATACTTAAACCTTGCTACAACACTTATAGGCAGTGTACCTAATCGTATAGTAGTGTAGTTTTTAGTAAGTCCGGTTCGTTCCACAGAGAATCTTTTTAAACAAAGCTTAACGCTATATTAGTTTACTTTTATAAAAATACAAATATATATATATATAAGTAATATTATTATTATAAAGGGGGGTTTTTACCGTTTAATGACCGGTTTGTCGATTTTAAAACTTTAGTCGCAGTTAAAACCAAATGTAAAATATTAAAAATAAATACAAGACTTAAATTAAAGCATAAAGTAAATAATGATAATGAAATTGCGAATAATAAAAGTGCGATAAAATAAATTTGCGATAATTAAAAAGTACGATAATTAAAAGTGCAATTAAATACAATAACAATAAAAATGCGATAATTAGAAGTGCAATTAAATATAAAATAAAGGAAATTAAATATGAAATAAAAGAATTATGCTTATTTAAACTTCCGTAATCATGATGTTTGACGTGTTGATTTTAATTTTATGCCCATGGGTTAATTGTCCTTTGTCCTGAATTATTTAATATGTCCGTTTAGTTTTTGTCCATAACAGTCCATCAGTCATAAATATAAAGTGCGAGTGTCCTCATCAAATTATTCTTATACCCGAAGTTAAATATTCCAACTAATTGGGGACTTAAACTGTAACAAGATTTTAATACTTTGTTTAATAATTACACCAGGATGTCGACTGAGTGTAACCCAAGGTTTTAATATTTTGTTATCAATTATACCAAGTGTACTTGTACATAATTTCACCCCTGTTTTAATTATTCTAGTGGCTATTAATCCATTCCCGTGTCCGGTTAAATGAACGATTATTCGTACATATAAATACCCCGCCCATCGTGTCCGATTGAGTGTATATGGTAATTTATAGGGACGCTCAATTGTAAATCTTTATATTAACATTAACAAACTATCATTTAGTTAAACAAATATAAAGCCCTTTAATAGCCCATAGTCTAATTTCCACAAGTGTCGTTCTTTTGTCCAAACCCCAATTATGGTACAAAGCCCAATTACCCAATTTTAGTAATTAGCCCAACATCATGATTACTTCGTTTTAAATAAGCATAATAATAACTTAGCTACGAGACATTAATGTAAAAAGGTTGAACATAACTTACAATGATTAAAAATAGCGTAGCGTTACACGGACAGAATTTCGACTTACACCCTTACAACATTCGCTAACATACCCTTATTATTAGAATTATAATTAAAATTAAAATTAAAATATAAATTATAAATATAAATATATCGTATATATGGAGAGAAGAGAAAAAAATGGATGATGATTACGATCAGAATGCGCGAGCTTTATAGGGATTTTCTGAAATTGGGGCTCCGCGACTCGCGGCCTTTTTGGCCTTCAAACTCCGCGAGTCGCGGAGTTTGAAATTACAGCTCAGATACTTTGGAGTCTTTCTTGCCGACGGATTTATAAATATATATAATATATTAAATAATTATAAGAATTATTTAAATATTATATTATATTTATGTGCATAGTTGATTTGTAATTTTTAGTCCGTTGCGTCGAGCGTTGAGAGTTGACTCATGTCCCGGTTCCGGATTTTCGAACGTCCTTGCGTACAATTTAATATCTTGTACTTTGCGTTTTGAATCTTGTACTCTTGTAATTTCGAGACGTTTCTTATCAATAATTGGAACCTTTTTGATTGTCTTTTGTACTTTTGAGCTTTTTGGTCGTTTGCGTCTTCAATTCGTCGAATCTGTCTTTTGTCTTCACCTTTTATTATTTAAACGAATATCACTTGTAAATAGAACAATTGCAACTAAAAGCTTGTCTTTCTTGAGGAATAATGCTATGAATTATATGTTCGTTTTTAGCATTATCAGGGGTTAGCACGAGGCTATGTGAATGGAACTATCAAGAGGTCTAGCATACAGTACCAACTTGTACTCATATAACAACAGCTTCATACAACCACATACAACACACAACAACTAGCAACTAGCAACTTTGCTCCAACTAGAGGACCGACGGCTTATACGGGCACACGACCCTAGCTGATCAGGCTAGAATCTACCGATAGTCCTTACTACTGAATCCCCAGTATAATCATCCACACGCAGGTGATGCGTCATTTAGCACTATAGTCAACAAACAGTAGCCAACTAGACCCAACCACAACTAGGTTGACCTCTCTGAGCTGAACCTAACAGATCAAGGTTCCAACAACAACAACTTGTGCACATACAACCAGTCAACTACTAATACTACAGGCAACAATACTACTATAAGCATGGTAACCTTAACTGCGATCAACTATACAACATAACTACTAATCATGGCAATTATCAATAATATAAACATAGTAGCGCAACTTGCTACTCTATACTACACCAAGAGATAATCCCACTCACCGAATACCAGCAACCAGCAACTGCTCTATACTACACCAAGTGTTAAGCAATCGTTTTTAAAGAAAACACGGTCGAAGTCCAGACTCACTAATGTATCCTAACAAACTCGATAAGACACACTAATGTGAATTTCTGGTTCTCTAAGACCAACGCTCGGATACCAACTGAAATGTCAAGTTCATATTGATTATAAACGTTCCATATTAATTGATTTCGTTGCGAGGTTTTGACCTCTATATGAGACGTTTTTCAAAGACTGCATTCATTTTTAAAACAACCATAACCTTTATTTTATCTATAAAGGTTTAAAAAGTATTACGTAGATTATCAAATAATAATAATCTAAAATATACCGTTTACACACGACCATTACATAATGGTTTACAATAAGAATATATTACATCAAAAATAAGTTTCTTGAATGCAGTTTTTACATAATATCATACAAGCATGGACTCCAAATCTTGTCCTTATTTTACTATGCAACAGCGGAAGCTCTTAATAATCACCTGAGAATAAACATGCTTAAAACGTCAACAAAAATGTTGGTGAGTTATAGGTTTAACCTATATATTATCAAATCATAATAATAGACCACAAGATTTCATATTTCAATATACATCCCACACATAGAGATAAAAATCATTCATATGGTGAACACCTGGTAACCGACATTAACAGGATGCATATAAGAATATCCCCTATCATTCCAGGAAATCCTTCGGACATGATAAAAACGTATTCGAAGTACTAAAGCATCCGATACTTTGGATGGGGTTTGTTAGGCCCAATAGATCTATCTTTAGGATTCGCATCAATTAGTAGATCGGTTTACTAATTCTTAGGCTACCAAGCAAAAGGGGCATATTCGGCTTCGATCATTCACCCATATAATGTAGTTTCAATTACTTGTGTCTATTTCGTAAAACATTTATAAAACTGCATGTATTCTCATCCCAAAATATTAGATTTTAAAAGTGGGACTATAACTCACTTTCACAGATTTTTACTTCGTCGGGAAGTAAGACTTGGCCACTGGTCGATTCACGAACCTATAACAAATATGTACATATATATCAAAGTATGTTCAAAATATTTTTACAACATTTTTAATACGTTTTAATGTTTTAAGTTTATTAAGTCAGCTGTCCTCGTTAGTAACCTACAACTAGTTGTCCATAGTTAGATGTACAAAAAATAAATTGATATATATTATCTTGACCCAATCCACAACCCAGTGTATACACGTCTCAGGCTAGATCACAACTCAAAGTATATATATTTTTAGAATCAACCTCAACCCTGTATAGCTAACTCCAACATTACTGCATATAGAGTGTCTATGGTTGTTCCAAATAATATATATAGATGGGTCGATATGATATGTCAAAACATTTGCATACGTGTCTATGTTATCCCAAGATTACATAATATATTAGAATACATGTATAATACAATATAAGTTAGCTAGAATATGATTAATATAGATTTGTTACAATATTTCTCGTAGCTACAACAATCAAAAAAATATCCAATCTTGTTTTACCCATAACTTCTTCGTTTTAAATTCGTTTTGAGTGAATCAAATTTCTATGGTTTCATATTGAAATCTATTTTATGAATCTAAACAGAAAAAGTATAGGTTTATAGTCATAAATATAAGTTACAAGTTGTTTTTGTAAGAGGTAGTCATTTCAGTCGAAAGAACAACGTCTTGATGACCATTTTGAAAAACATACTTCCACTTTGAGTTTAACCATGATTTTTGGATATAGTTTCATGTTCATAAGAAAAATCATTTTTCCAGAATAACAACTTTTAAATCAAAGTTTATCATAGTTTTTAATTATCAAACCCAAAACAGCCCGCGGTGTTACTACGACGGCGTATGTCCGGTTTTACGGTGTTTTTCGTGTTTCCAGGTTTTAAATCATTAAGTTAGCATATCATATAGATATATAATATGTGTTTAGTTGATTTTAAAAGTCAAGTTAGAAGGATTAACTTTTGTTTGCGAACAAGTTTAGAATTAACTAAACTATGTTCTAGTGATTTCAAGTTTAAACCTTCGAATAAGGTAGTTTTATATATATGAATCGAATGATGTTATGAACATCATTACTATCTCAGATTTTGTGGATAAACCTACTGGAAATGATAAAAATAGATCTAGCTTCAAAGGATCCTTGGATGGCTTGAAAGTTCTTGAAGCAGAATCATGACACGAAAACAAGTTCAAGTAAGTTTTCCACTCGAAATAAGATTGTTATAGTTATAGAAATTGAATCAAAGTTTGAATATGAGTATTACCTTGAGTCGTTAAGTCATTGTTAGTCGTTACATGTAAATGTTGTTTTGAAACCTTTAGGTTAACGATCTTGTTAAATGTTGTTAACCTATTGTTTATAATATCTAAAGAGATGTTAAATTATTACATTATCATGATATTATAATATATTAATATATCTTAGTATCATATATATATACAGTTAAATGTTGTTACAACGATAATCGTTACATATATGTCTCGTTTCGAAATCATTAAGTTAGTAGTCTTGTTTTTACATATGTAGTTCATTGTTAATACACTTAATGACATGTTTACTTATCATTTAATGATTAAACATAGTGTATAAATATCTTATTATGATTCATATGTATTTAGTAAGACGTTGTTATAACGTTAATCGTTATATATATCGTTTTTGAGTTTTCTTAATTCAATAGTCTCATTTTTATGTATATACACATAGTTAAAATACCTAATGAGATACTTACTTATCATAATATCATGTAAACTATATATGTAACCATATATATGTCATCATATAGTTTTTACAAGTTTTAACGTTCGTGAATCACCGGTCAACTTGGGTGGTCAATTGTCTATATGAAACCTATTTCAATTAATCACGTCTTAACAAGTTTGATTGCTTAACATGTTGAAAACACTTAATCATGTAATTATCAAATTCAATTAATATAAATAAACATGGAAAAGTTCGGGTCACTACAGTACCTACCCGTTAAATAAATTTCGTCCCGAAATTTTAAGCAGTTGGAGGTGTTGACGTATCTTCTGGAAATAAGTGCGGATAATTCTTCTTCATCTGATCTTCTCGTTCCCAGGTGAACTCAGGTCCTCTACGAGCATTCCATCGAACCTTAACAATTGGTATCTTGTTTTGCTTAAGTCTTTTAACCTCACGATCCATTATTTCGACGGGTTCTTCGATAAATTTAAGTTTTTCGTTAATTTGGATTTCGTCTAACGGAATAGTGAGATCTTCTTTAGCAAAACATTTCTTCAAATTCAAGACGTGGAAAGTGTTATGTACAGCCGTGAGTTGTTGAGGTAACTCAAGTCGGTAAGCTACTGGTCCGACGCGATCAATAACCTTGAATGGTCCAATATACCTTGGGTTTAATTTCCCTCGTTTACCAAATCGAACAACGCCTTTCCAAGGTGAAACTTTAAGCATGACCATCTCCAATTTCAAATTCTATATCTTTTCTTTTAATGTCAACGTAGCTCTTTTGTCTACTTTGGGCGGTTTTCAACCGTTGTTGAATTTGGATGATCTTCTCGGTAGTTTCTTGTATTATTTTCGGACCCGTAATCTATCTATCCCCCACTTCACTCCAACAAATCGGAGACCTGCACTTTCTACCATAGAGTGCTTCAAACGGCGCCATCTCAATGCTTGAATGGTAGCTATTGTTGTAGGAAAATTCTGCTAACGGAAGGTGTCGATCCCAAGTGTTTCCGAAATCAGTAACACATGCTCGTAGCATGTCTTCAAGTGTTTGTATTGTTCTTTCACTCTACCCATCAGTTTGTGGATGATAAGTAGTACTCATGTCTAGACGAGTTCCTGATGCTTGCTGTAATGTCTGCCAGAATCTTGAAATAAATCTGCCATCCCTATCAGAGATAATAGAGATTGGTATTCCATGTCTGGAGACGACTTCCTTCAAATACAGTCGTGTTAACTTCTCCATCTTGTCATCTTCTCTTATTGGCAGGAAGTGTGCTGATTTGGTGAGACGATCAACTATTACCCATATAGTATCAAAACCACTTGCAGTCCTTGACAATTTAGTGATGAAATCTATGGTAATGTTTTCCCATTTCCATTCCGGGATTTCGGGTTATTGAAGTAGACCTGATGGTTTCTGATGCTCCGCTTTGACCTTAGAACACGTAAAACATTCTCCTATCTATTTAGCAACATCGGCTTTCATACTCGGCCACCAAAAATGTTTGTTGAGATCTTTGTACATCTTCCCCGTTCCAGGATGTATTGAGTATCTGGTTTTATGAGCTTCTCTAAGTACCATTTCTCTCATATTTCCAAATTTTAGTACCCAAATTCTTTCAGCCCTATACCGGGTTCCGTCTTCCTGAATATTAAGATGCTTCTCTGATCCTTTGGGTATTTCATCCTTTAAGTTTCCCTCTTTTAAAACTCCTTGTTGCGCCTCTTTTATTTGAGTAGTAAGGTTAGTGTGAATCATTATATTCATATATTTTACACAAATGGGTTCTCTGTCCTTTCTGCTCAAGGCGTCGGCTACCACATTTACCTTCCCTGGGTGGTATCGAATCTCAAATTCGTAATCATTCAACAATTCAATCCACCTGCGCTGCCTCATGTTCAGTTGTTTCTGATTAAATATGTGTTGAAGACTTTTGTGGTCGGTATATATAATACTTTTAACCCCATATAAGTAGTGCCTCCAAGTCTTTAATGCAAAAACAACCGCGCCTAATTTCAAATCATGTGTCGTATAATTCTGCTCGTGAATTTTCAATTGTCTAGACGCATAAGCAATTACTTTCGTTCATTGCATTAATACACAACCGAGACCTTGCTTTGAGGCGTCACAATATATCACAAAATCATCATTCCCTTTAGGTAATGACAATATAGGTGCCGTAGTTAACTTTTTCTTCAACAATTGAAACGCTTTTTCTTGTTCATCCTTCCATTCAAATTTCCTCCCTTTATGCGTTAATGCAGTCAAGGGTTTTTTCTATTTTGGAAAAATCTTGGATGAATCTCCTGTAATAACCAGCTAGCCCTAAAAATTGGCGTATGTGTTTCGGAGTTTTCGGGGTTTCCCACTTTTCAACGGTTTCAATCTTTGCTGAATCCACCTGAATACCTTCATTGTTCGCTATATGACTGAGGAATTGAACTTCTTCCAACCAAAATGCACACTTTGAAAACTTAGCGTACAGTTTTTCTTTTCTCAGCAACTCTAGCACTTTTCTCAAATGTTCTTCGTGATCTTGAGCATTCTTCGAGTAAATAAGTATGTCATCGATGAAAACAATGACAAACTTGTCAAGATATGGCCCACACACTCGGTTCATGAGGTCCATGAATACAGCTGGTGCGTTAGTCAATCCAAACGGCAAAACCATAAACTCGTAATGACCGTAACGCGTCCTAAAAGCAGTCTTCGGAATGTCATCCTCTTTCAACCGCATTTGGTGATATCCAGAACGTAAATCGATCTTCGAATAAACCGACGAGCCTTGTAGTTGATCAAATAAGTCGTCGATTCTCGGTAATGGGTAACGGTTCTTGATGGTAAGTTTGTTCAACTCTCGGTAGTCGATACACAACGTGAATGTACCATCTTTCTTCTTGACAAACAGAACAGGAGCTCCCCATGGTGATGTATTTGGTCGAATAAAACCACGCTCTAAAATTTCTTGTAACTGACTTTGTAATTCTTTCATTTCGCTGGGTGCGAGTCTGTATGGAGCACGCTCTAAAATTTCTTGTAACTGACTTTGTAATTCTTTCATTTCGCTGGGTGTGAGTCTGTATGGAGCACGAGCTATTGGTCCAGCTCCTGGTACAAGGTCTATTTGAAATTCAACGGATTGATGTGGAGGTAATTCCGGTAATTCTTTCGAAAATACATCGAAAAATTCTTTTGCGACGGGAACATCACTGATGTTCTTTTCTTCAGGTTTAGCTTCCTCGATGTGTGCTAGAATGACGTAACAACCTTTTCTTATTAGTTTTTGCGCCTTCAAATACTAATAAGATTTAACTTCGCGTTGTTCTTTTCTCCGTACACCATTAAAGGTTTTCCTTTTTCACGCATAATGCGAATCGCATTTTTGTAACAAACGACCTCTGCTTTCACCTTTTTCAACCAGTCCATGCCAATTATTACGTCAAAACTCCCTAACTCGACTG
The DNA here is from genome assembly GCF_046630445.1 of Rutidosis leptorrhynchoides. NCBI lineage: Eukaryota > Viridiplantae > Streptophyta > Magnoliopsida > Asterales > Asteraceae > Rutidosis > Rutidosis leptorrhynchoides. The sequence goes on from NC_092341.1 coordinate 353,613,151, forward strand.
GTATTAAATCAATTTTAAACGTTTCATCCCCCAGTTTAATTTCTCTCTCCCGACATATATTATCTGCTGAAATTAATTTACCGTTTGCTAATTCGAGTAAAAATTTACTATCCAAAGGCGTCAATAGTCAACTTAATTTAGCACAAAATTCTCTACTCATATAGCTTCTATCCACACCCGAATCAAATAAAACATAAGCAGATTTATCGTCAATAAGAAACGTACCCGTAACAAGTTCCGGGTCTTCCTGTGCTTCTGCCGCATTAATATTGAAAACTCTTTCACGGCCCTGCCCATTAGTATTCCCCTGATTCGGGCAATTTCTAATAATGTGACCCGGTTTTCCACATTTATAACAAACAGCGTTGGTATTACTTGCTCCGACACTATTCGTTTCGGCATTACTTGTTCCGACATTATTTGTTCCTTTAGTTCTGTTAAACTTTGGTCCGTAGACCTCACACTTTGTCGCTGATAATGCTAAAAACGAACATATATTTCATAGCATTATTCCTCAAGAAAGACAAGCTTTTAGTTGCAATTGTTCTATTTACAAGTGATATTCGTTTGTATAATAAAAGGTGAAGACAAAAGACAGATTCGACGAATTGAAGACGCAAACGACCAAAAAGCTCAAAAGTACAAAAGACAATCAAAAAGGTTCCAATTATTGATAAGAAACGTCTCGAAATTACAAAAGTACAAGATTCAAAACACAAAGTACAAGATATTAAATTGTACGCGAGGACGTTCGAAAATCCGGAACCGGGACCAGAGTCAACTCTTAACGCTCGACGCAACGGACTAAAAATTACAAGTTAACTATGTATATAAATATAATATAATATATAATTAATTATATTAATTATATATATATTATATTTATATATATAAAACCGTCGGCAGAGAAACTCCAAGGGTGTGAGCTGTAAATACATCCTCCGCGACTCGCGGAGTTTGAAGGGGTTTTTGCCGCGAGTCGCGGAGCCCCAATTTTCAACTCTGGCTATAAAGCCAACCGAATTCTGATCAAATTTCATCATCTTTTTCTTCCTCTTCATACGTAAAATTTATATTTATATTTATAATTTATATTTTAATTTTAATTATAATTCTAATAATAAGGGTATGTTAGCGAATGTTGTAAGGGTGTAAGTCGAAATTCTGTCCGTGTAACGCTACGCTATTTTTAATCATTGTAAGTTATGTTCAACCTTTTTACATTAATGTCTCGTAGCTAAGTTATTATTATGCTTATTTAAAACGAAGTAATCATGATGTTGGGCTAATTACTAAAATTGGGTAATTGGGCTTTGTACCATAATTGGGGTTTGGACAAAAGAACGACACTTGTGGAAATTAGACTATGGGCTATTAATGGGCTTTATATTTGTTTAACTAAATGATAGTTTGTTAATGTTAATATAAAGATTTACAATTGGGCGTCCCTATAAATTACCATATACACTCAATCGGACACGATGGGCGGGGTATTTATATGTATGAATAATCGTTCATTTAACCGGACACGGGAATGAATTAATAGCCACTAGAATAATTAAAACAGGAGTGAAATTACATTCAAGGGTAATTGGTGTAATTGTTAACAAAGTAGTAAAACCTTGGTTTACACGCAGTCGATAACCTGGTGTATTCATTAAACAAAGTATTAAAACCTTGTTATAATTCGAATCCCCAATTAGTTGGAATATTTAACTTCGGGTATAATAATAATTTGACAAGGACACTTGCAATTTATATTTATGACTGATGGACTGTTATGGACAAAAACCAGACGGACATATTGAATAATCCAGGACAAAGGACAATTAACCCATGGGCATAAAACTAAAATCAACACGTCAAACATCATGATTACGGAAGTTTAAATAAGCATAATTCTTTTATTTCATATTTAATTTCCTTTATTTTATATTTAATTGCACTTCTAATTATCGCACTTTTATTTATTGTTATTTAATCGCACTTTTAATTATCGTACTTTTTAATTATCGCAATTTTATTTTATCGCACTTTTATTATTCGCAATTTCATTATCGTTATTTACTTTACGCTTTAATTTAAGTCTTGTATTTATTTTATATTTTACATTAGGTTTTAACTGCGACTAAAATCTTAAAATCGACAAACCGGTCATTAAACGGTAAAAACCCCCCTTTATAATAATAATATTACTTATATATATATTTGTATTTTTATAAAAGTAAACTAATATAGCGTTGAGCTTTGTTTAAAGATTTCCCTGTGGAACGAACCGGACTTACTAAAAACTACACTACTGTACGATTAGGTACACTGCCTATAAGTGTTGTAGCAAGGTTTAAGTATATCCATTCTATAAATAAATAAATATCTTGTGTAAAATTGTATCGTATTTAATAGTTTTTCCTAGTAAAATATATAAACTATTTTATATACACCTCGCTACCACATCAAGTATTTTTGGCGCCGCTGCCGGGGAACATCTTAAAAGCCGGAAGCGTAACGCTAATATAAAAAAAAAAAAAAAATTTAGTTTACTTTTATTAAAATTCGCTTTTGTAAAAATACGTTTTAATTATTCAAAAATATAAAAAAGAAAAAACAAAAATATAAGCATTTTTTAAGATTTTGTTAAATATTTAAGTTTTATAAGTTTCTTTATTTCTATTTTAGTTTATAAAAATATAAGTTTTATTTTAAAATCTTTTATTTATTTAAAAAACAGAAAACATAAAAAAAAAAAATAAATAAAGAAAAACGCGTAAAAAATTGAAAGCTGTCAACAGAATTTCTGAACCCCGCGACTCGCGGGGTTTTCCTCATTAATCACCGCAACTCGCGGAGACCATCTGACACGCGAACAGAAACCCTAAAACTGCATTAATTACGGGTTATTTTAATTAATTATTATTATTATTATTACTTAATTATTATTATTATTATTATTACCTAATTATTATTATTATTATTATTAGTTTTAGTTTTAGTTTTATTTTTACTTTTTATTTAATTTATGTATTTTGTTTAATTAGTTTTATTAAAATTTGTAAAATTAATAGTTTAATAAAATAAATAATATAAAAATAATATTTTTATAAAAATTGTACTTTTTACAACTTTTTGTATATTTTTATATTTTGTCCCTTTTTAATCGTTGTAGCGTAAAATTTGTATTTTTTTTAGCTCATATTTAATTTTAAACTTAGTTTTTGCTATAGTTATTTTTACTCCTAGATTTTTAGGCTTTGCCGTAGAATTCCTTAAGTGCTTTTTCTTTAGACTAAGATTTAGGTGCTTTAGAATTTTGCGACGCCTTTTTAAGTTTTAGTTTCTTTTTAAGTTATTTCCATTTGGGATTTAGTTTTTCCTGTAAGCTTTAATATTTTTAGACCTTTTACTATGTATCAATTATCATTCCAATTAGTAATTTCAATTTGCGATTATAATTTTAAGTTAGTTGTAGTAATAAGGTTAGGTTAGTTAAGTATTTTTAAGTTTTTATAAGTTTCTTTTATTTTTCCGTCACCTTTTATTTTTCAACCATTTTTCTTTTTCGACCTTTTGCGACGAACTCTTTTTCTCTCTTATTTCTCGCTATTCTAGTTTTTAGGACTTAGATTTTTTTCTACTTCTTATCTAAATTTCTTAAAATTACGAAAATTTATTTTAAGTGGTTAAATTAATAGACATCAAAATTTTCTGGTTCGTAGTAATAGTTGGATTTGTACGTGGACCGGGTTATTGGAGCCAAACAGTCCTCAATTATATTGAGACCAAACGAATCCTGCCCCTCTGCTGCATCTTTTGGCTATTCGAAACGTGGGCAAAATCAGAAAAGTCTATTGATTGGATAACTTATTATAATTTTTCTTTCCTTTTAAAAACTAATAGGATATTCTGTGAATGCACCGAGCAAGACGTTCATCACCTTTTGTACGTTCACCACCTGTAACTCGATCAAGACATCGTTTAACAAATATAACCGCCGTTGATTTTTCTTTAGAATCATCATCCAGTCAACCAAGTACTTCAGTTCAAATTTCCGATAATCCATTTTTTGAACCCAACCTCACAATTGAGAATCCAGAGAATATTCAGGAACGGTTCGTAGATCCTGAACCATTAAACTTTCATCCGGAACCACCAATCATTCAAACAGAGATTGTTGAGGAACGAACCATTAAATCAGAATCATCTAGTGATACCGATTCAACAAATTCAATTATGGAGAATCTGGAACCTTTAAGTATGGAAGACCGAATGAGAGCTAAACGCACTGGCCAAGGTCACGCAATTACTCATCCAGACATTAATGCGCCAGATTATGAAATCAAAGGACAAATTCTACACATGGTGACTAATCAATGCCAATTTAGTGGTGCGCCGAAGGAAGATCCAAATGAACATCTACGTACCTTTAATAGGATCTGCACACTATTTAAAATCCGAGAAGTGGAGGATGAACAGATATATCTCATGTTATTTCCCTGGACTTTAAAGGGAGAAGCCAAAGATTGGTTGGAATCGTTACCTGAAGGGGCGATCGATACATGGGATGTTTTAATTGACAAATTTCTTAAGCAATTCTTTCCTGCATCTAAAGCCGTAAGACTTCAAGCAGAAATTGTTACGTTCACACAGAAACCAAATGAAACTCTATATGAGGCGTGGACAAGATATGGAAAGTTATTAAGAGGATGTCCGCAACATGGTTTAGACACCTGTCAAATAGTACAAATATTCTACCAAGGATGCGACATCACTACAAGGAAAGACATAGATATAGCAGCTGGTGGTTCTATTATGAAGAAAACCGAAACTGATGCTTACAAAATTATTGATAATACTGCTTCCCACTCACATGAGTGGCACCAAGAAAAAGACATCGTTAGATCATCTAAAGCAGCTAGAGCCGATTCTAGCCATGACTTAGATTCCATTTCCGCAAAGATAGATGCTGTGGAGAGACGAATGGAAAAGATGACTAAAGATATTCACTCAATACGAATTAGTTGTGAGCAGTGTGGAGGACCACATTTGACAAATGATTGTCTCAGTATTGAATTAACAATGGAACAAAGAGAGAATATTTCATACATAAACCAAAGGCCTGGAAATAATTATCAGAATAATTATCAACCGCCAAGACCTATTTACAATCAAAATCAGAACTATAACCGAAATGTTCCATACAACAACCAACAAGGTCCTAGCAATCAACAAGTATCCAATAATACTTACAACCAGCAAAGACCGAATTTTCAAAACAAACCACCACAACAAACCGATGATAAAAAGCCGAATTTAGAAGATATGATGACAAAGCTAGTTGAAACTCAAACGCAGTTTTTCACATCTCAGAAACAAACTAATGAACAAAATGCTCAAGCATTTAGAAATCAACAAGCTTCTATTCAAAATCTGGAACAAGAAGTAAGTAACCTAGCAAGGTTAATAGGTGAAAGAAAACCGGGAAGTTTACCAAGCGATACAAATGCTAACCCCCGGAATGAAACAGCTAAAGCTATTATCACAAGAAGTGGTACAACACTTAAAACACCTGAAATACCTGTAACTTCTGATGAAACTATTCCTACTCCACAAGAACCACAACCTGATCAAGATAAGGAAAAAGAACCGGTAGTTGAAAAGGTTAATGAAGATAACACAGTTAAGGATAAACCTTATGTTAAACCATACCAACCACCACTTCCTTATCCGAGTAAAATGAAGAAAGAGAAACTTGAAGCCGAGCAATCCAAATTCTTGGATATGTTTAAACAGATAAATGTAAATCTTCCTTTCATTGATGTGATTTCAGGAATGCCTAGATATGCTAAATTCTTGAAAGATCTAATCTCAAATAGAAAGAAAATGGAAGAACTCTCGGCTGTCACTATGAATGCTAATTGTTCAGCAGTGCTGTTGAATAAGATACCAGAAAAACTATCTGATCCAGGAAGTTTCACAATTCCATGTTTTCTGGGTAGTCTTAGTTCAATAGAAGCATTGGCAGACTTAGGTGCTAGTATAAATCTAATGCCGTATTCACTATACGCTAAACTAGACCTTGGAGAATTGAAACCAACAAGAATAAGTATACAACTAGCCGACCGATCAATAAAATATCCTAGAGGGATAATGGAGAACATGCTAGTTAAAGTTGGTACTTTAGTATTTCCAGTAGATTTTGTTGTTTTGGACATGGAAGAAGATTCTCAAGTTCCTCTCATATTAGGAAGACCATTCTTAAACACGGCCAAAGCAATGATAGACGTGTTTGGTAAGAAACTGACCCTAAGTATAGAGGACGAGAGTGTTACCTTTTCAGTTGATAGAGCAATGCAACAACCACAATCTGCAGATGATACATGTTATTATATTCAAACTATAGATGCACATGCAGAATTATTAGAAGAATTTCCAGAATTACAAGGAACAGGAGAATGTTCTTTAGGAGAAGGTAATGAACCAATTGATGAAGCTGAAATGTTAGCTACACTTATAGCTAATGGATATAAACCAACAACAGAAGAAATTCAAATGCTAAAAGAAGAAGACAGATATCGATATAAATCATCGATAGAAGAACCTCCGAAATTAGAGTTAAAGCCACTTCCAAACCATTTGGAATACGCTTATTTACATGGTGAATCTGAATTACCTGTAATAATATCGTCTTCTCTTACTGAAAATGAAAAATCACAACTCATTTCTTTGTTGAAAGCTCATAAACCAGCCATTGCATGGAAGATTCATGATATTAAAGGAATAAGTCCTTCGTATTGCACACATAAAATCCTTATGGAAGAAAGTCATAAAACGTATGTGCAACGCCAACGAAGACTAAATCCTAATATGCAAGATGTAGTTAAGAAAGAGATTATTAAACTGCTAGATGCAGGTTTGATATATCCAATTTCTGATAGTCCATGGGTAAGCCCAGTTCAATGCGTACCTAAGAAGGGTGGCATGACTGTCATTACAAATGAGAAAAATGAGCTTATTCCTACTAGGACTGTAACAGGATGGCGTGTATGTATTGATTATAGAAAATTAAATGACGCCACCAGAAAAGATCACTTTCCCTTACCTTTCATAGATCAAATGTTGGAAAGATTAGCCGGAAATAGTTACTATTGTTTTCTAGATGGATTTTCCGGATATTTTCAAATTCCAATAGTACCCGAAGATCAAGAGAAAACCACATTCACGTGCCCTTATGGTACTTTTGCTTACAAACGCATGCCATTTGGACTTTGTAACGCCCCTGCAACCTTTCAAAGGTGTATGATGGCGATTTTTCATGACATGATAGAAGAATGCATGGAAGTTTTCATGGATGACTTTTCAGTCTTCGGTGATACATTTAAATCATGTCTAGTTAATCTGGAACGAATGCTAATTAGATGCGAAAAATCAAATCTAGTACTTAATTGGGAGAAATGCCATTTCATGGTTAAAGAAGGCATCGTTCTTGGACATAAAATTTCAAAAGAAGGAATCGAAGTGGATAGAGCTAAAGTAGATGTAATTGCTAAACTTCCACATCCCACCAATGTTAGAGGAGTTAGGAGTTTTCTAGGGCATGCCGGTTTTTACCGACGTTTCATAAAAGATTTTTCTAAAATTGCCACTCCTATGAATAAACTCCTAGAAAAGGATGCGCCATTCATCTTTTCAGATGAATGTATCAAATCTTTTAATATTCTTAAAGAAAAACTCACTAATGCACCGATCATGATAACACCAAATTGGAATCTACCATTTGAACTAATGTGCGATGCAAGTGATTTTGCAATGGGAGCCGTTTTAGGACAAAGGATTGAAAAACGATTTCAACCTATATATTATGCTAGTAAGACGTTACAAGGAGCACAAACGAACTATACAACTACTGAAAAAGAACTCCTTGCTATTGTCTTTGCTTTTGACAAATTTCGATCATATCTCGTTCTAGCAAAAACGGTGGTCTATACCGACCATTCTGCTCTTAGATACCTATTTTCAAAACAAGATGCTAAACCAAGATTAATTCGTTGGATCTTACTCTTACAAGAGTTTGATATTGAAATCAGAGATAAAAGAGGAGCAGAAAATCTCGCCGCTGATCATCTTTCTCGTCTTGAAAATCCCGAATTAGAAGTTCTAAATGAATCAGCCATACAAGACAACTTTCCTGATGAATATCTATTGAAGATAGATTATAAAGAAATTCCATGGTTTGCAGACTATGCAAACTACTTAGTTTGTGGATTCCTTGAAAAAGGATTATCGTACCAAAGACGAAAGAAATTCTTCAGTGATATAAAACACTATTTCTGGGAAGATCCACATCTGTTTAAAAGTTGTCCCGATGGAATAATACGCCGATGTGTATTCGGAGATGAAGCCAGTAAAATATTAAACCATTGTCACACAGGACCAACAGGAGGGCATTATGGGCCTCAACTAACAGCAAGAAAAGTTTATGAAGCTGGATTCTATTGGCCTACAATTTACAAAGACGCACACCTTCTTTGCAAATCCTGTGATGCATGTCAAAGGACCGAAAAAATAAGTCAACGTGATGAAATGCCACAAAATGTCATCCAAGTATGTGAAGTATTTGACATTTGGGGTATTGACTTTATGGGTCCATTTCCAAAATCTCATAATAATCTATATATACTCGTAGCCATTGATTATGTATCTAAATGGGCGGAAGCACAAGCTCTCCCAACTAACGATGCACGAGTTGTAGTCAACTTTTTAAAACGTCTTTTTGCAAGGTTTGGAACACCGAAAGCTTTAATAAGTGATCGGGGTACTCATTTCTGTAATAATCAACTTGAGAAAGTTCTTAAAAGATATGGAGTAACTCATAAAATCTCCACCGCATATCATCCACAAACAAGTGGACAAGTTGAAAATACCAACCGAGCTTTAAAACGTATTCTAGAGAAAACCGTAGGATCAAATCCGAAGGAATGGTCCATTAAATTGGAGGATGCACTCTGGGCTTTTAGAACAGCCTACAAAACTCCAATTGGAACCACACCTTTTAGACTTGTTTATGGAAAAGCATGTCATCTTCCAGTAGAAATTGAACACAAAGCATTTTGGGCTTTGAAGACATGTAATCTTGATTTACATGAACCCGGACGTCTACGATTAAGTCAACTAAATGAATTAGAAGAATTAAGACATGAAGCATACGAAAATTCGTTAATCTATAAAGAAAGAACGAAGAAATGGCATGATAAAAGAATCAGAAGTTCAAAAGAATTTAAAGAAGGAGACAGAGTTCTTCTTTTCAATTCACGATTCAAGCTATTTCCTGGAAAATTGAAATCAAGATGGTCTGGACCATTCATAGTCAAAAGAGTTTTCCCATACGGAACGATAGAATTAATAAATTCAAATGGGATTGAATTTAAAGTTAATGGTCACAGAGTTAAACATTACATACATGGTCCGATGGAAGTCGACAACGAAGTTAATCACAATTTCGACACCACAGCTAACTAAGTGTGGGGAGAATCAAGTCTTTAAAGGATAATATGTATTTCTGTTAGAGTTAGATTGTCTGTTTTCGTGTAGTTCTCGAAAATGGAACACGTATGGTCTTTCCCTAGCAGACCCTAAAGAACTAGTCTTCTCCCCCCATTCTGAATTTTTATTTTTTTTAGGTTTTTACGAAATGAAGACTGCCTGTGAACTAAACCATGGTCTAATGCTACACGCTTTGATCACTAAAAGAAATAATGACATACTACCGAGTGAATTAGTATCAGTAATCAGAGAAAGAATGGACGGAGTTAGAAAAGGATCCAGATGCGAAGATAATAAGTTACAATTTGGTAAAGGAAAATCAAAATCCGCAGCGAAAAGAAGAGCACGACACCTAGAACGATGTCACAAATGCGGAAAATGGTCACATGGAGGTAAATGTTCAAATAATCAAACCTATTCAAATACCGAATTTGTTACTTTATGCAGAGACGGACCGTTCATATGTTTAGAAGAAAAGACACTGAATGCTCGAGGTTACGCCTATGCAGCCATGGAAAATCAATTAAACCGACTATCTTATGAATGGAATAGATCATATAACTAAAAAATCTATTTCACAGGTATGTCTGTACAGTTTTTATTTTTATTTTTATTTTTAACCTTTTGATAATAAACGCTAATTTGTTCGCTAAAAAGTATTAAATTGGTATTGAATAAAATTAGGTTTGGCGACCGAAATTATTGATATCATTCAAAAATTTATTACATCACTGTGAAATTTAATGTTTATTCTTAAGGTATAAATATCTTTAATCAATCAACCCAAAATATTTCAAAAATTCGTCATGAGTTAAATTAGGTCTTGGAACCGAAATTACTTTACCGAAAAGAGGGGCGCATATTTTTGATAATATTTGATTGATTAAAGTGGGATAAAAAGACAAAAAGATTTTTAATTTTATTTTTACCATGTTTTTAAAATTAATATTTAAATCTTAAATTAATATTGTAAACTTTGTAAAAACAATATATTTAAAATTGTAAATATTTGAAAAAATTAATATAAGTTTGGTATGAATTTATAATATGAATTTTTAAATTAAGTTTGGTGTGAATTTTTAATTTTTAAAATATGAAATTTTAATTTTATGCAATTCAAATTTTAAGTTTGGTGTGAATTTTTAATTTTTAATTGTTAATTTTGAATTTTATATTTAAGTTGTGTGAATTTAAAAACAAAAATTTACTTTATCTCATTAAGTTAAAAATATGATTTTTAAAATTCGTCGTAAGTTGAAGACTAGGTCTTTGAACCGAAATTGCTTTACCCAAGGAAGGGACGAGAACTTTTATTATCATTATTTTTAATCTTATTGAATTAAAGTATGCCAAAAACATTGAAAAAAAAAACCCAAAAATCTTAGCTTTTAAAACAATCGCTACAAAAAGACAAATTTTAAAATTTTGTCGAGGGACGGACTAGGACATCGATCCGAAACGACCTCGTCCTAAATAACAAGGGAAACAAAATTTTAAAATTAATTACTAAATTGTTTTAATAAGTTAAAGATTATATAAAAAAAAAAAAAAAAAAAAGAGCAAACTCCGCGACTCGCGGAGTTTGAGGTGCAAAACCTCCGCGACTCGCGGAGAGACCGGATTACAGAAAAAAAAATAAGAGCTGCAAACGATCAGTTCACTCACCCACACACAAAACAGAAATATACTGCGAAAAAAGAACCCGAAAATCACCCCCAAAAATTCCAATTTTTAACCGTTAATCACCAAATTTTTTGCTAAAATCATGTTGAGAAGGATGATATCTAAGAATTACTCAAGAAAAACGGTAAATTTCTACACCTAAACACAAATTTTGTGTTCTTGAGCTATTTTTTCCCCAATTTGATTTTGATGCTTTTTAGTGTAATTAGACTTAAATTGTTTATGTATTATGCTTGTATAGCCTAGATTGATGCTGTTTAACATGATTAGAAGCCTTAAACTTCAAATTTTGAATAATCTAGGGTTTGTGTTCTTGAGCAAATTTGGGGCTTGTTGATATAAACAGGTTATGGCCGATTTTTGTCATGAATTGTTGCTAAATTAAGTAGTGTAACATGTCTAGGTAGTTAAATGATCCAAACTTTGAGCCTAAACATGATTTTGAGAATTAAAGTGGACTTTTTCAAGTCCAAAATTCATGAACTTGATTTTTGAAAGATAATGCCATTTGAGACTTGTTTGATTGCTAGTAATGATTATTTTGACATGTTATTTGAGTTGAATGCTTATGAACTTGGCGAAAATTTTCGTATATGCTTATTTGAAAAAGTGTAGATTTGATAAAAATATGAAAATGAGCTTAAGTTTGATATAAATTGATAATGTCATTGTAATTATTTTGATTGATGATTTTGCTGACACTAATGCATATTTGGATGCACAAAATTTGTGTTTGATGTGTTTTGCAGAATGAAAGGGGTGAATCTTCATCCCAAGCCCGCCATGCTCCTGCTGAGAATTTGGAACAACAGGAGGTAGATAACTACTACAAGCAGGATGTACCTCATCCAGTCATGACCTTTTCCGATATGCATTTGGAAGAGTTGCACCCGAACCTGAGATTTGACAGACTTTGGATAGATTATCCAAAATATCAACGGGGTTTGCATACTCTTCACTCCAAGGTTGTTGAGGTACCGAGGGTCATAGAATGGGGACCCTTAGAAGCTGTAGAATTGGCCGGGTCAATTAGGGAATTACTTGTACAGAGGTATGGTAATTCTTCTTTTAATGACTGGATATGTTTATTCACCATACGCAGACCTGTATATAAAGTATGGTGTGAAGAGTTGTTATGTAGTATAGAGTTGAATGATCGGGTAGCTAGTTTAACCGATCGTTCTTTTATTAGATTTTTGTTAGGCGGTTCGATGCGCCACATGTCTTTACTGGACATGGCTCAGGCTTTACGTATATATACGCCTGAGGAGTTAGCGTCTGCCGATTGTAGAGGATTGATACTAAACGGTAGAAAGATAGATGAGAATTTTGATACACACGGTGTGTGGAGTCAAATGACAAGCCATCACCGTTTCAAAGGGGGAAACTACTCTTATTTGGATATAGATAGAGCCGAATTAAGAGTGATACATAGGTTTTTAGCTAATTCGATTACACAAAGGGGTAAAAACAAAGAAAAGGTAAATGAACAAGATTTGTTTTACCATATGTGTATTCGAGACCCACAGAGCGCTGTAAGTATACCATATTGTGTGGGTTATTATTTATCAGCTATGGTTCGGGGGATGCGACCACATAGCATAATAGGAGGTGGTATTTTTATTACTTTGATTGGTGAATATCTCGGTGTGGATATAAGTCGGGGGGGATTATTACTAGAAGAGCCGGAACCCCGCGACACTATAGGTTTAAATGTATACCATGGTGCGAAAGTTTTGAAGCGGCGAAATAACGCCGCAGTACGATACCATGGTAGACATCCACAGGTGGAGAGAAACCAGGAACAAGGTAATGTAGGAGGGGGGAATGAGATGCAAGAAATGCATAGGTTTATAGCTTCTCAGGAATACGAAAATGCTAGACAGAGAGCATTTGAAGATTGGCAAGTTCATCAGAACCAGATCATAGCGCATTGCCAACATATAGGTAGAAACTATATTCCTACACCGAAACCCGTCTTCCCTCTTTGGTCGATAGAGATGCAGCCACCATATCCTACGTATGACCCTGCCGAAGCATTCTATAGCACTTATGGTTATGCGTGGAACCCCTATTGGTACCAATATCATCCTTAGTTTACTTATTATTATTTTTTTTTTTTGTAATTTGTAATTATTGATACGTTTAATATTTTTGTTAATATTGTAATCATTTTTATAATTGTCTAACTTTTATTCTTAGACTTTAATAATTTTTGAACGTGGGGTAATATACCAAACTTCAAAAATATGTATATATGTTTGCAGTTTATCTTATGTACACAACAGGGTAAAACAACGCATTTTCAAAGACTGGCATTAAGTTCAGCAAAAGCAACTAATTTTGACGACAAGATGCAAAATATATGTGAATTAACAACAAGACGGAATGAACAAATGATGTGCACCATTTATCATTCAGCAAACAAACGCCAATATATTTGGAAACTTTGGTAAAATTTAATCATTTTCACACAAATCACCCTCAATAATTTAAATAGTTACTGATTTCTTGCAAATGAGGGCATTGCAAGATCTTAAGTGTGGGAAGGGATTAAATTCTTTCGGATTTTAAAATTTTTTTACTTTATACACTTGGTTACCATTAAAAATACTAGTAAAGCAGTAGTTGTATTAGAATCTAGTGCTCTCTGATAAAAAAGAACAGCCCTAGTCTTATATACTGACTACCCAATTCTAGTAAAATTTTTCAAAATTTTCAATTAAATGAATTCAAAATCATGTTTATACATATTTATGAACGATAAAACTAGGTTTTAACACCGAAATTATTGTTACCTCGGAAAGGACATAAATTGAGAAACAAACTAAAATGTTAAAATTCATTTAAAATGGAATAGAGGACGATAAAAAGAAAAATAAAAAGCCAAGTGTGGGAAAATTTACCAAGTTATTTTAAACATATGTCACATATATCTGTAACAAATAACTGAAAATACTTTTGCTTTGGACTAAACTAAACTGTTTTACCCGATGAAAGAAAAGAAGAGATGGATCTACACGATGAATCAATTCCATCATTAAAAGGAAGTAAAGTCTTCCGAAAAAGACACGCGCTTCTTGATTTAGGTCATGAAGTTGTCGTCCAGACCAGCTGTAGGTTGACGAAAAATCTAGAAAAGTCATCACTAAAATCAGCAGGAAATCCACGGACCTCAGCATTAAACAGGGTCGCCAAGTGGTCAGATTTATCCTAACCATGAGAAGGATTTATCTCGTACAATGGGGAGGCACCATGCAAATTAGCTGGATAAGACTAATGAATCAGATCCCCAGAAAGGATAATCTCCTTAAAGATTAAAAATCAGCTTTTAAGACTGATATTACTCAATCCTAGAGATTGACCTTAAAGATTGAGAATTACAAACTCATGGAATTCGATGATATCTAAACTCGAGCTTGAACGAGAAAATATTTTGATCAAAATTATAAACCGATTTGTTTTCTGAAAACCCTATTTTCAATGCGTTCATTACCATTGAACGTAAAATCCTAGGAATTCACCTGGAATTCATTAGGTCACCTGAACCAAATCGGGTGTCAACTGTAAGAACGGTGGTTGCATAGTGGTCAAAAACAGGACCTTGTGCCAGACCGAAAAATTATAAGGGTGAGCTTTACTATTGCTCCTACCAAGGATAGTAATTGCGTCCGACACGTTATAGACCATAATCAAAAGCATGTCACGGGACATTGCCTTAACAGTTGCTTGTTCAACGCTTTCCTTTACAACCGGACGGTAGTTTGCCGAAAGGTAATATACGGAACAAGTAAACTGGACGTGTTGCTTTCCAAATACAAGGTTAGCAAGTGGGTGACACAAAACAGCAAGTTTTGAGCTAAAATTTTCAAATCTAAAACCCACCAAACCCACAAAAATATTTTGCAAACACCGGTAAAGGGTTATTCCGGAAAACTTATCTAGGGTAAAAACTAGATTTAATTTTCAAAAGATCAAATGTTTTCATAAAGATCCAATTTCCTTAATGGATCTAAATTTTTATAGTCATGTGGGACTGTAAACCATATCATTACTACCATTGTTTATACCGCCGTATAGAAATCACTGATGTACAAAGTGTGAAGAATAAAGAAGTGATTCTAGTGTTTCAAGACGATATTGCTTGAGGACAAGCAACGCTCAAGTGTGGGAATATTTGATAATGCTAAAAACGAACATATATTTCATAGCATTATTCCTCAAGAAAGACAAGCTTTTAGTTGCAATTGTTCTATTTACAAGTGATATTCGTTTGTATAATAAAAGGTGAAGACAAAAGACAGATTCGACGAATTGAAGACGCAAACGACCAAAAAGCTCAAAAGTACAAAAGACAATCAAAAAGGTTCCAATTATTGATAAGAAACGTCTCGAAATTACAAAAGTACAAGATTCAAAACGCAAAGTACAAGATATTAAATTGTACGCGAGGACGTTCGAAAATCCGGAACCGGGACCAGAGTCAACTCTTAACGCTCGACGCAACGGACTAAAAATTACAAGTTAACTATGTATATAAATATAATATAATATATAATTAATTATATTAATTATATATATATTATATTTATATATATAAAACCGTCGGCAGAGAAACTCCAAGGGTGTGAGCTGTAAATACATCCTCCGCGACTCGCGGAGTTTGAAGGGGTTTTTGCCGCGAGTCGCGGAGCCCCAATTTTCAACTCTGGCTATAAAGCCAACCGAATTCTGATCAAATTTCATCATCTTTTTCTTCCTCTTCATACGTAAAATTTATATTTATATTTATAATTTATATTTTAATTTTAATTATAATTCTAATAATAAGGGTATGTTAGCGAATGTTGTAAGGGTGTAAGTCGAAATTCTGTCCGTGTAACGCTACGCTATTTTTAATCATTGTAAGTTATGTTCAACCTTTTTACATTAATGTCTCGTAGCTAAGTTATTATTATGCTTATTTAAAACGAAGTAATCATGATGTTGGGCTAATTACTAAAATTGGGTAATTGGGCTTTGTACCATAATTGGGGTTTGGACAAAAGAACGACACTTGTGGAAATTAGACTATGGGCTATTAATGGGCTTTATATTTGTTTAACTAAATGATAGTTTGTTAATGTTAATATAAAGATTTACAATTGGGCGTCCCTATAAATTACCATATACACTCAATCGGACACGATGGGCGGGGTATTTATATGTATGAATAATCGTTCATTTAACCGGACACGGGAATGAATTAATAGCCACTAGAATAATTAAAACAGGAGTGAAATTACATTCAAGGGTAATTGGTGTAATTGTTAACAAAGTAGTAAAACCTTGGTTTACACGCAGTCGATAACCTGGTGTATTCATTAAACAAAGTATTAAAACCTTGTTATAATTCGAATCCCCAATTAGTTGGAATATTTAACTTCGGGTATAATAATAATTTGACAAGGACACTTGCAATTTATATTTATGACTGATGGACTGTTATGGACAAAAACCAGACGGACATATTGAATAATCCAGGACAAAGGACAATTAACCCATGGGCATAAAACTAAAATCAACACGTCAAACATCATGATTACGGAAGTTTAAATAAGCATAATTCTTTTATTTCATATTTAATTTCCTTTATTTTATATTTAATTGCACTTCTAATTATCGCACTTTTATTTATTGTTATTTAATCGCACTTTTAATTATCGTACTTTTTAATTATCGCAATTTTATTTTATCGCACTTTTATTATTCGCAATTTCATTATCGTTATTTACTTTACGCTTTAATTTAAGTCTTGTATTTATTTTATATTTTACATTAGGTTTTAACTGCGACTAAAATCTTAAAATCGACAAACCGGTCATTAAACGGTAAAAACCCCCCTTTATAATAATAATATTACTTATATATATATTTGTATTTTTATAAAAGTAAACTAATATAGCGTTGAGCTTTGTTTAAAGATTTCCCTGTGGAACGAACCGGACTTACTAAAAACTACACTACTGTACGATTAGGTACACTGCCTATAAGTGTTGTAGCAAGGTTTAAGTATATCCATTCTATAAATAAATAAATATCTTGTGTAAAATTGTATCGTATTTAATAGTTTTTCCTAGTAAAATATATAAACTATTTTATATACACCTCGCTACCACATCAGTCGCGCTATGACCATTTCTTTTACACCTGTTGCAAAATGTCATGCAAAACCCCTGATGATTTTCTTCACACCTATGACATGGCTGTTTTTGGTTTTTGTTTCCGTTGTTGTTATTGAGGTTTTTGTTGGGGTTGTTATTGTTGTTGAAACGGTTGTTGTAGTTGTTGTTGTTATTGGGATGTTTGTTGTAGTTATTGTTAGGATTGCGGTTATTATTGCGATTGTTGTTGAGGTTGTTGGGATAGTTGTTGCGATTATGGTTGTAATTGTTGTTGTTGTTGTACTGGTGACTCTTGTCACCGTTTTCCTCCCACTTCCTCTTGAGTTGTTTCGTGTTGGCTTCTTTGGCCGCCTGCTCTTTAATTCTTCCCTCAATCTGATTTATGAGTTTATGAGCCATTTGACTTGCCTTCTTTATAGAAGCGGGCTCGTGTGAACTCATATCTTCTTGAATCCTTACTGGTAACCCTTTTACAAATGCTTCGATCTTCTCTTCTTCATCTTCGAATGCTCCCGGACACAATAGACACAACTCTGTGAATCGTCGTTCATATGTGGTAACGTCGAACCCTTGTGTTCGTAACTCTCTAAGTTCTGCCTTGAGTTTATTGACTTCGTTTCTAGGACGGTACCGCTCGTTCATCAATTGCTTGAATGCCGACCACGGTAGTGCGTAAGTAGCATTTTGTCCTACCTGTTCAAGATAGGTGTTCCACCACGTTAACGAAGTACCAGTGAAGGTATGCGTAGCGTACTTAACTTTGTCTTCTTCAGTACACTTACTTATGGCAAACACCGATTCGACTTTCTCGATCCACCGTTTCAATCCAATTGGTCCTTCGGTTCCATCAAATTCCAAAGGTTTGCAGGCAGTGAACTCTTTGTAGGAGCATCCTACACGATTTCTTGCGCCGTTAGCTGCATTGCTAGATTCAGAGTTATTGTTGGTATGTAGCGCAGCCTGTACTGCGGCTATGTTTGCAGCAAGAAAGGTACGAAATTCCTCTTCGCTCATATTCATGGTGTGTCGAGTAGTCGGTGCCATTTTCTTCAAAATAGCCAACTGAATCGAGTTAATCATACAGAATATTAAGAGTAGTCAATAGTATTTCGTAGCATAATATGAACTCATTTATAAAAGCTTTTTCTTCATATTAGCATTTTATAAGTTTAAATTCGGGTACTACCTACCCGTTAAGTTCATACTTAGTAGCTAATATACAATTCAACTACTACAATTCCATATGAAAAAACTGATTATAATAATATATCACATATAAATATTCTTCAAACTTACAACATCGCTATGTTATATATAACATGAAATATCTTTGATACAGGACAGTTTTGAAGATAAATCTAGTTAATACGCAAGTTGTTCAGCAAAGGAAATAAAGACACGTAATTCATAAGTCCAGAAACAAGTCATGCATTCTGGTTTTACTAAGACGACTTCCCATCCTTGGTCTTCTGAAAAATAACCGTTATGACCATTGGCTAGGCAGCATGTTGTAATGTCGTCAAAAGGATGAGGGTTTCGTAATGTCCAATAGCCCCGTAATAATCTAAAAACCTTGTTTCTCACCCCAACTACTGAATCCGTCACTTGTGGGAAGGTTTTATTTAAAAGTTGCAATCCAATGTTCTTTTTCTCACTTTGGTAAGAAGCGAACATCACTAACCCGTAAGCATAACATGCTTCTTTATGTTGCATGTTAGAAGCTCTTTTTAATTCACGAAATCCTATGTTGGGATATGTTGAGTCAACATAGGTTCTTAACCCGTAGCGTAAAATTGCATTTGGGTTCCCCGCATTTAACGCTTTAAAGAAAACACGGCGTAACTTACGGTCTCCCCAATGTGATATACCCCACCTATCAAAGGAAAGCCTTTTATAAACTAAGGCATTTCTGGAAAGTCTTTCAAATGTTTGACAAGTTAATTTTGCCATAATTAATTGTGCTGATGAATTCTGACCGACTCTAGACAAGATTTCCTCAATCATATCCTCTGATAGATCTTCTAAAATATTCAGTTGTCTACCCTTAACGTCCATTTTGTTTTTATACTGTAAAATAGACAAGGATTAGATTTGTAAAAGATAATTAACAAACAATACAAGCAATTTTTACATAGAACATAAAAGTACAAGCACACTACAATACATATAATACACAACATGATTACAACCCTCTAATATGAATCACTGGTTTCTTCTTCTTCGAACTTGGTTCGTTTTCCTAATTTTCTAGGGATATATGGTGTTCCTCTAATACGAGCCGTCGTTTTTCACAATGGTTTAGAAAAACCTGGTGGTTTAGAGGTTCCCGGGTTATTGTTACAATTTAGGAAGTACGGACGTTGCCGATACATATAAAGTTCATCGGGGTTGGAATCAGGTTTCTCTATTTTTATACCTTTTCCCTTATTATTTTCTTTCGCTTTATTAAATTGGGTCGAGGTAATTTCTATAACATCATCGGAATCCTCATCGGGATCCGATTCATCGGAAAATTGATAATCTTCCCAATATTTTGCTTCCTCAGCGGAAACACCATTGTCCATTATTAACTTTGGTCCGTTGGTTGAGGATTTTCTTTTATTTAATCAATTTACTATAGGTATCAATATTTCTTCCTCTAGAACCTCTTCTTCTTCCGGTTCCTCCTCTTCCGGTTCCTCTTCTTCCGGTTCCTCTTCGGGAATTTGTGAATCTTCCCAAAATATATTCGACTCTTCATTATTATTAGGTGAATCGATGGGATTTGTACTAGTGGTAGACATCTATCACACAATATCAAACACATTTAGAGGTTAATATATCACATAATATTTACATGTTAATAATATATAGTTTCCAACAAAAGTGTTAAGCAATCGTTTTTAAAGAAAACACGGTCGAAGTCCAGACTCACTAATGTATCCTAACAAACTCGATAAGACACACTAATGCAAATTTTTGGTTCTCTAAGACCAACGCTCGGATACCAACTGAAATGTCCCGTTCATATTGATTATAAACGTTCCATATTAATTGATTTCGTTGCGAGGTTTTGACCTCTATATGAGACGTTTTTCAAAGACTGCATTCATTTTTAAAATAACCATAACCTTTATTTTATCTATAAAGGTTTAAAAAGCATTACGTAGATTATCAAATAATGATAATCTAAAATATACCGTTTACACACGACCATTACATAATGGTTTACAATAAGAATATATTACATCAAAAATAAGTTTCTTGAATGCAGTTTTTACATAATATCATATAAGCATGGACTCCAAATCTTGTCCTTATTTTAGTATGCAACAGCGGAAGCTCTTAATAATCACCTGAGAATAAACATGCTTAAAACATCAACAAAAATGTTGATGAGTTATAGGTTTAACCTATATATTATCAAATCATAATAATAGACCACAAGATTTCATATTTCAATATACATCCCATACATAGATATAAAAATCATTCATATGGTGAACACCTGGTAACCGACATTAACAAGATGCATATAAGAATATCCCCTATCATTCCGGGAAATCCTTCGGACATGATAAAAACGAATTCGAAGTACTAAAGCATCCGGTACTTTGGATGGGGTTCGTTAGGCCCAATAGATCTATCTTTAGGATTCGCGTCAATTAGTAGATCGGTTTACTAATTCTTAGACTACCAAGCAAAATGGGCATATTCGGCTTCGATCATTCACCCATAAAATGTAGTTTCAATTACTTGTGTCTATTTCATAAAACATTTATAAAATTGCATGTATTCTCATCCCAAAATATTAGATTTTAAAAGTGGGACTATAATTCACTTTCACAGATTTTTACTTCGTCGGGAAGTAAGACTTGGCCACTGGTCGATTCACGAACCTATAACAAATATGTACATATATATCAAAGTATGTTCAAAATATATTTACAACATTTCTAATACGTTTTAATGTTTTAAGTTTATTAAGTCAGCTGTCCTCGTTAGTAACCTACAACTAGTTGTCCATAGTTAGATGTACAAAAAATAAATTGATATATATTATCTTGACCCAATCTACAACCCAGTGTATACATGTCTCAGGCTAGATCACAAATCAAAGTATATATATTTTTGGAATCAACCTCAACCCTGTATAGCTAACTCCAACATTACTGCATACAGAGTGTCTATGGTTGTTCCAAATAATATATATAGATGGGTCGATATGATATGTCAAAACATTTGCATACGTGTCTATGGTATCCCAAGATTACATAATATATTAGAATACATGTATAGTACAATATAAGTTAGCTAGGATATGATTAATATAGATTTGTTACAATATTTTCCGTAGCTACAACAATAAAAAAATATCCAATCTTGTTTTACCCATAACTTCTTCGTTTTAAATCCGTTTTGAGTGAATCAAATTGCTATGGTTTCATATTGAACTCTATTTTATGAATCGAAAAATAAAAAGTATAGGTTTATAGTCAGAAATATAAGTTACAAGTCATTTTTGTAAGAGGTAGTCATTTCAGTCGAAAGAACGACGTCTTGATGACCATTTTGAAAAACATACTTCCACTTTGAGTTTAACCATGATTTTTGGATATAGTTTCATATTCATAAGAAAAATCATTTTTCCAGAATAACAACTTTTAAATCAAAGTTTATCATAGTTTTTAATTATCAAACCCAAAACAGACCGCGGTGTTACTACGACGGCGTATGTCCGGTTTTACGGTGTTTTTCGTGTTTCCAGGTTTTAAATCATTAAGTTAGCATATCATATAGATATAGAACATGTGTTTAGTTGATTTTAAAAGTCAAGTTAGAAGGATTAACTTTTATTTGCGAACAAGTTTAGAATTAACTAAACTATGTTCTAGTGATTTCAAGTTTAAACCTTCGAATAAGGTAGTTTTATATATATGAATCGAATAATGTTATGAACATCATTACTACCTCAGATTTTATGGATAAACCTACTGAAAATGAAAAAAATAGATCTAGCTTTAAAGGATCCTTGGATGGCTTGAAAGTTCTTGAAGCAGAATCATGACATGAAAACAAGTTCAAGTAAGATTTCCACTCGAAATAAGATTGTTATAGTTATAGAAATTGAATCAAAGTTTGAATATGAGTATTACCTTGTATTAGAAAGATATATTACTGTAAATAAGAAAGATTTCTTGAGGTTGGATGATCACTTTACAAGATTGGAAGTAAGCTAGCAAACTTGGAAGTATTCTTGATTTTATGAGACTAGAACTTATAGAATTTATGAAGAACAATTAGAACTTGAAGATAGAACTTGAGAGAGATCAATTAGATGAAGAAAATTGAAGAATGAAAGTGTTTGTAGGTGTTTTTGGTCGTTGGTATATGGATTAGATATAAAGGATGTGTAATTTTGTTTGCATGTAAATAAGTCATGAATGATTACTAATATTTTTGTAATTTTATGAGATATTTCATGCTAGTTGCCAAATGATGGTTCCCACATGTTTTAGGTGACACACATGGGCTGCTAAGAGCTGATCATTGGAGTGTATATACCAATAGTACATACATCTAAAAGCTGTGTATTGTACGAGTACGAATACGGGTGCATACGAGTAGAATTGTTGATGAAACTGAACGAGGATGTAATTGTAAGCATTTTTGTTAAGTAGAAGTATTTTGATAAGTGTCTTGAAGTCTTTCAAAAGTGTATGAATACATATTATAACACTACATGTATATACATTTTAACTGAGTCGTTAAGTCATCGTTAGTCGTTACATGTAAATGTTGTTTTGAAACCTTTAGGTTAACGATCTTGTTAAATGTTGTTAACCCATTGTTTATAATATCTAAAGAGATGTTAAATTATTACATTATCATGATATTATGATATATTAATATAACTTAGTATGATATATATACAGTTAAATGTTGTTACAACGATAATCGTTACATATATGTCTCGTTTCGAAATTATTAAGTTATTAGTCTTGTTTTTACATATGTAGTTCATTGTTAATACACTTAATGACATGTTTACTTATCATTTCATGATTAAACATAGTGTATCAATATCTTATTATGATTCATATGTATTTAGTAAGACGTTGTTATAACGATAATCATTATATATATCGTTTTTGAGTTTTCTTAATTCAATAGTCTCATTTTTATGTATATACACATAGTTAAAATACCTAATGAGATACTTAATTATCATAATATCATGTTAACTATATATGTAACCATATATATGTCATCATATAGTTTTTACAAGTTTTAACGTTCGTGAATCACCGGTCAACTTGGGTGGTCAATTGTCTATATGAAACCTATTTCAATTAATCACGTCTTAACAAGTTCGATTGCTTAACATATTGGAAATACTTAATCATGCAATTATCAAATTTAATTAATATAAATAAACATGGAAAAGTTCGGGTCACTACAAAAGGGTCATTTCAACTAGGCCCGGTAACAGGATGTTACATTTTATGCGTTCTTATGATTCTTAAATGGATGGCGCCATACGGTTATACCTATTTTCGACAAGCGGTCACAAGTATAAGTACAAACTCCAAACTACTAATGGGGTGCGTTGTTGATTGACTGTTCGCCCTACAGACAGGAGTTCGTGCAGACTAGGATCACGATCTAGATGTCATGGGGTGGCTCAAGAAGTCAATATTCGGACTCAATCTTTGAGTTGGTCCGTTTAGCGGTTTGATGTTATTGCCTTAGATTTTAGAGAGAGAAACAACTATGTGAGAGAGAATTGTTCGGATACAAATGTCTTGCTGCCATTGGTTGATCTTATCTGAAAAATGCATAACCGAAATATCATGTGTATGCTGACGTGGCACATCTGATACTTAAATATATAACGTCTTGATATTTAGGGCTTATTTCCCGAGCACGGCCCGCAGGCAGTGGCGAAAACAAATTTTTTTTTCACCGGGGGTGATTTTTTTTTAAAACTGTAGTAACTTTTGTGGCAAAAATAAGGAGGTTATTTGGCAAAATATGAAGACTTTCGGGCAAAGTCTGGAGGCTTTAGGGTCTGGAGGCTTTAGGAGCATATATGAAGATTTTTGGGTAAAAAAAGTCCACTGGGAGCAAAATGAAAAATTTAAATTTTTTGCACTAAAAAATGAAAATCCACTGGGGCAGGTGCCTCCTGCCCCTTCCTATTTCCGCCACTACCTTCAGGGCTTACCCTGTACGTTAAGTGGTCTGTTTTATACTTTATTTGTATTTCTTGTCGAAAGACGCTACACCTAATTTTGTTAAAGATGCATTTTTACTTAGTTTCATGAAGCTTTTAGATATGTATTTTGTACTCGAAGAGTGATTATGTCCTTTTTCATGTGTGCAAACCATATGATGCATCATAGATCACCTTCTCATCTACATCCGCATTCATTTTTTTGGAACCAATTATAAGCAGCAAAATTGTAGACATGCAACTCTACATCAACCCCTGGATCCAAAATATTGTGTATTTTGATGTCCGTTGATCCGAGGAACAACTTTGGGGAACTGAAGGAGATATTACAAGTTATGTAAAATGAGGAGTCGTGTGAACAACCACTCGTGGTGTTGTTGCCGATACCGAAAGGGTAGGGAACTGTTATGTTCCTGAACTTGGTTGGGCGCCTTAGTTTTGCTACGTTATTCATATCAAGAGTTACAACAAACGGGAATGTAAAGAAGAAGAAGAAGAAGAAGAAGAAGAAGAAGAAGAATAAGAACTTTTAGAATCAGCAAGACATAAAAAAAAGATTGTGTAATATTATAGAGTATTTTGATGATTTTGATTAGTTTTTTGGAAGAGATCTCAAATAAAGTTATGTAATTTATAGAGTAGTTTGATTGAATACGTCTTCGTTGTAAGAGATCTAGAGAAGAAATATTGTGTAATTGACTTCATTCAACAAAGTCATGTTGCCAAGAATTTACAATTACCTGAGACAACGGACTTGTTGCCATTCCAGGTAAAAATCTAATAACAAAGACTTCAATCTTACCTATACAATTTTTTAAAGGCCAAGGACTTCATCACATTTACCTAATAAACATTATAAAAAAGTTGAAACAATTATTTAAATTATAATGACTGAAAAAATGATTTTTGATTATGATTTTTTTATATAGAAAAATACTTAAGCGTCTTTTATTTCCTCTAATTTTCTTTAATATCCCGTATATTTTCCTTTGATTTATGACACTTACGGCGTAACTACGACCACCCTGAACAACAACTCCACCGTGGCTACCATTGTTGAAATAATGGTTCAAGTCTTGTAACTCCCAAAACTCTAGTAAGTACTCTAAGAACCTATGGAACCATACTCTTTTTTATCAGTCCTATATTCGCTTTGATCAGTCTCATACACGATAAAAAAAATGGTTTTTGATTATGATTCTTTTTGTAAAAAAGCACTTTAGTTTCTTTAATTTCCTTTAATTTCTAGTATTTTTTACTTTTGATTTATGCCTAGAGGATGAGTCTGAAAAAATTTAAGTAAAATACGTGCAAACTATTCATGTTGAATATATATGAGAAAAAAAATGAAAGTTAGAAAAAACCTGTAATGTGGCAGATTTTGGTTTAGTTTTGTTATGTGGTAAGTTTCATAAATTTTGTATATCTATACTATATTTTCTTTTAATAAACCCATATTTTCACGAGTCATAACACTAAGTATCTTCTAAAAATCTTAAGGGCATACATTTATTTAATACCACTATTAGTTACACATATTTAAAATCATATTGTATATGCTCCGGTATTACATCTTATGTTCATCCATATGAACTAAATTACAAAGTAGATAATAACTAGAATTTCCTAGAAGCCTTCATGGAGTAGTACATGATGTGATAGGAATATGGTAGGCTGACCAAAGCTATCACTGTACCAATAAGAAGGGTAGAACTTAATACGAGATTCAGTCCGGTGACAAAAATGATCAGGAAAGTCAGTCCAGCTAGAAAAGTATTGAGTTTGATAAAGTTGTCCACCCTTTCAATCAAACGGTATCTCTTTAGTGCTAGGCTATCACTACTCCTTCGGGTTATTAGCACGATAACGCGCACAAGAAAACGCTACCGTCGAGCATACACATGTTACCGTATTAAGCACTATAGATACTCGATACGCAATCATTTTCAAAGTTATTGGTACACCGACATTTTCCGACTCCGCATCATTGTTAAAGCCACATGGAACGGAAAAGATCACCATGAAGGTTGCGGTTTGGTTCTATGATAGGCACAACTCCGTTGATATCTAGAATTACTGACTCTAGCGGCATGTAGAACACATCATTTTCGTTTTTAATATCTCCTGGTGAAAATTACAATACATTTTTCAGTGATAATTCAAACATATATATATTCTTTCTATATCTATATCATATAAGAAGATCATATAGTACACGAGTGAATCATAGAAAATCTTACGTGTGATCATGTTGCCAATGTTGTTATTGCTACAGTTGCCATGTTATTGATTGTTATCAACAATAATAATTCTTATGAACCGTTCATAGTGGCGATGATGTAAGTACTCTCAATTTTAAAGGTATTTGGGTAAATATGTATTTTTTATTTCCTTTCTGAAAAACCTTTTTTATTAACTTTTTTTAGTTCTTTTTTTCCCTTCCATTTTCATTCATTTATTTTATAAATGTTTGGTTAACTGATACCGTTTATATTTAAATGTTAAAATAACCGACCATTAACATAACAAAAACCACCCTGCAATGAAGTTATTTTTTATAACTTTCTTTTACTTCCTTTTTAATTCCTTTATTTTTTATCATTTAATTTCTCAACCATTAACGATTATTTTAAAACGTTTAATTAACCGACTGATAAACGACATAACCAACCCCACAGCAAAGCACAGACTTTTAATTCTCGTTAAGACTCTAAAAAACGTTGTTTAAACTGAGGAAACAAGTGCCTTTACTTAGACCAGTGGGTGACCCGTACTTTAATTTTCATATCAAGATGCCCATTGATAGCTACCTGTGATGATTGCAAAACATACACACTTGAATAAAAAATACATGTAGCAAAAATTTTCGTAGGAAACTTAGTATCAGTAACCATTTAGCATTTTAACAGACCCCGGTGAACACGTACAGTTGTAGCTCCCCTGAGTATTTGAGGCAATCTACAATGCTAGGGTAGGTACTAAGATCGTCGAACTCATTTATGTCTGTAAAGAAAAAAAATTACAGGTAGGTAAAGCTATAAAACCTAATCAATCTGTAGATATATTTTATATTATCTATTTATTACTTCACACTTGTAAATAAGCATCATAAGCATCATATCAACATACATGATCAAAAAACTACAAAAAAATAAGCAGATAAATTATGAATTTGAAATTGACCTACGCAACCCGGATCGAGATATAGTTACCATGGTAACCCGCTTTGCATCAAAATCTATACACGTCGACACCATCCACATTATAACACTCGTTGTTGGTTTTTCTTTCATTAGACATAGAGCAACCCCTCCTCTTTGATCTGATTGCTCAATCTATCACAACAACCGCAGTAGACTTTATCCTTTTTCAAGTATCTGTTGGTCCCAATTGTATAACCTAGAACTCTAGTAATCAACTAAACAAGATAACAACTATAAATGAAATGTTTATCAAGTGCGAAAATAATTGATTTTAACAATATAATGAAAGACAACAATATGAATAACAAAGATATTGAATAACAGTAGAGAATTGTATTCAGTGACGATTTGAGTTGTGAAACCTATCTCATATTTATAGACTTGCGATCAAGGAAAAATTACCCCCTCAAAGTCTAAAAGATCTCGTTTTCTAACAAAGTACCCAATAAATTCGAAAACTAGATAAGATCGAATCACAATCAAATCTTCTATTTGAAATCAGAGATATTTGCTTTGATAAAATCTCTTCATTCTTATCTTCAAGGATTCATGCGTATTCAGTTAAGTTATCCATTCTTCAAAGCATTCTTCTAAGTCTGTGTTCTTCATAATACACTTGAGTCTGTCTTCCAGATTCTCTCTTCGAATAACATTTGAGTCTATACCTCAGACTCATATCTTTAAGACTCAAAATTCAAAACTTAACAATACTTAGCCAAATTACTTTGACTCATCAAATTCTAAAAAATCATTTTCCTAACAGTATCTAAACCCCTGGCTAAATCACGAGCACCACGGAACTCGAAAACATCCTTCCTCAGTAATAAACACATAGCTTCAATTGTTGAAGTCCCAAATATCTATGTGGGTCTTTAGGGTGCCAATTACATATTGTAGACAACGCTCATTAGTAGGCACAATAGGGATTTGGCGACATATACCAACACAACCGCTAACAACATTATTACCACTTAAAGTCCTTAGAAAGGAAAAGTCATCACACATAATAACTGTGAATCTGTTTTTCACAAAGATTGTGAATGTGATGGCCTCCAAGTTAAAGAAGATCATTTTCTTATCCACATCAATAGTTACATTTTTCGGAAGCAATTAAAAGTAGCAACTGTGTAGACGAACAACTTTTCATCAACCCCTGGATCCGAAATATTGTGTATTGCGATGTCCGTTGATCCAATGAATAACTTTGGGGGACTGAAGGAGGGATTACAAATCACGTTAAATGAGGAGTCGAGTGGACAACCATTTGTGGCATGGACGTCTTCGATGCATGTGCAGAGTGTACAACCGAACATGGCCCAAAATTTATTAGGGCCCAAAATTTTAATAAACAATAGCATAGTTTTATATACAGTAGCAGAATATTATTGAAATGACAATTACTTTTTGAATAAAATAAATTGCTACATTTGTTTTGATAACTTCTTTTTGATAATTTTAATAGTATTATCTTTTTATTTGTATTTAAAAATCTAATGTATATAAGGGGGTCTATTTTTATGTCTCGAATAGGGTCATCAAAATCATTGAGACGACCATGATTTATGGTGTTGTTGCCGATACCGAAAAGGTAGGGAACTGTTATGTTCCCGCTCTTGGTTGGGCAACCTAGTTTTGCTACGTTGTTCATTTCAAGAGTTGCAACAAACGAGAATGTAAAGCATAAACAGATGAGTAAAAATAAGGAAGACACATTTTTCTTAACAGGTAAGTAGCAATGTAAAGGAAAAATTGAAATCTATAAAGAAGAACCGCACTTGAAATTATCTAGTCTACTGCGAGGCCACAAAGAAAAGGGTTATGTCCAACAAAAGTGAAGTTTTATAGAGTCTCTTGATTAGTTTTTTTTTTTGTTGTAAGAGATTCTAAGTAAGGTTCTGTTATTTATAGACTTCATTTACAAAGTCAGTTTACCAAATATATACAGTTACCTGAGACGATGGGTAACTTGTTGCCATTCCAGGTACATATCTAAGAACATACACTTCAAACTTACCTAAGCAATTTTTAGAAAGACATAACACTTCTTTACACGTTTACCCTAATCACAATCTTACCTGTGATTTTTTTTATTATAAAAAAGACTTAAGTATCTTATATTTTCTTTTAATTTCTTGTATTTTTACTCTTGATTTATGTCTAAATGATGGGTCCTAAAAAATTTAAGTAATACATGTGGAAACTATTCAAGTCAAATATATGTGAAAAACATGAAAGTCATAAAAAGATTCGGGTTAAGTCGGGGCATAACAAAACAGATTGTATTCTCACTAAACTTTGGTATAATTATAATGATTTTTCATGACAATAAAATAATAAATAACTAAAATACAATTTGTAACCAAATAGCATGCTAAAAATAATTGTTTACATATATGATCGATTATTTTATACAGAAAATGATAATTGATGAATATGATGTTACTTAGGTTTTACATACATGATCTATCTCATTGTCCAATATTCTTTTTTAGTTGTAACGAATTAATTGTCTTAAATCGTCCTAATTCTATTGTATAATATTTATTTTTTAGATGTACCAAATAATTATCACAATTATTTAGCAAATAAATCATCGCAGTGTGAGAATACAAAAATTATAGTTGAGTCCCATACCCGCCGGAACCTAGATAGTTGTTTTGACTATTGTAAAATTCATAACCTTCGTTAATGCTACCACCGTCTATGTTATTCATTGTATTTTCCTAAAGTGCATTCACTTATAAGCCCTCATCTTTGCCCTCTCCATTGATCGGGATTTTCACTCTCATGTTCTTTCTCCATCCATTTGGGTTGGTCGGAGTATTGGTGAGGTCTGGGCTAAAGTGTGTTGGTGATGTCTTGGTTAAGTTAGAGTGTGTTGGTGAGGTCTGGATTTTGACTCTCATGTTTGATTATGGCGGCGTGTAGAACACATCGTTTTCGTTTTGTAATATCCCCTGGTGAAAATTACAGTACATTTTTAAGTGATAATTCAAGTATCTAAACCCACGGCTAAATCACTAGCACCACATAACTTGAAACTTCCTTCCTCGACAATAAACGCAATGCTTCAATTGTTGAAGTCCCAAACGTCTATGCGGGTCTTTAGGGAGCCAATTACAACATTGCAGTGCTTTAAACCCTTGGGTGTCGTAGTCTAATAATATTCCTTTCCAACACAAAGCTAATCAGTATGCACATTAGTGTGACAGCCTAATTTCAACATAATGGCGCGTCGCGCCATTAACCTGCGTGATGCGCAGCATGCCTGTAACTTCAGAGACTGTTTTGTTAAGTTTTGAAAGTAATGGACCAAGGTGTAAACGTCGAGCTTAAGTGCAGAAATGGGGTTTCAGAAGTCATTGTTCTCAGTTTTGGGACTTCAAGAGTAGAGATAAGATCAAGTGTACACACAAGGTTAGGGTTTTGGTGAATTGGAAGTGATCAGTGAGCAAGGAAGTGAATTTAAGTGTCTATCAAGCTTAAGGAAGACAATTTCTGCTACTATTCCTTCTCTAGTATCAATTTCATCTTTGTAAGAAAACCCTAACTTGTTTATGTTTTGGTTTTGAGAAATTAGCTTGTGCATGTTGTAGTTTCAAGTGTCATTGTTAAATGATTTATGTTGTTGCTTTGATGAGTTGATTTAAGAACTAGTAATGATATTTAGGGTTTTTATTGTTTCAAATATGGATAATTGAAGTTATGAAATGATGAAGAAACCTAACTAGTGGCTACATGCTTAGTAGTGTTCTTGCACATCAAGTGTTTGTGTAAATGTCACAATGAACTTAAAAGTTATGTTGTGGAATTAGAAGTGCATGAGAAATGTGTCAAGTACTATGAATTGTAAATGGGGTGAAGGGTTAGGACAAGGAGTCCTAAGTTAATGAATGTAATTGATTAAATTGTTTATTAGAACAATAATTGATAAGGTTAGCATAATGTCATAGGTGCTAAGCAAGACAAGGAATTTGGAGGCATTAAGGAAGTAGTTCAAGGCCAAGGTGAGATATTTGAGGTAATTTGGGCGGGTTAAAAGGGGATTGCTAGTCGGGTAACTAGCACATGACTTAGTTGAAAGCAACAAGGGGCCAATTCAGAGAGAATTGTACACTTGTTATTGATGATTAAATAGAGAAACGAGGGGCTAATTCTGAGAGAATTCTGCACTCGTAGTTTAAGTTTTAAGGGAGCAACAAGGGATTAATCCCGAGAGGATTATGCACTTGATTGCAAGAAATGAAGATAGAGTTAAGGGATAGTTCCGGGAGGATTAGCATATAAAGGTTAAGTTTGTTAAGTATCACAAAAGGGCATATTCCCGAGAGGATATGTGTTTTGTGATCATACGTGTTAAGATGAGTTGACACATCTGGATTGCACCCGTGCAAGAGGATGATGGTCAACTTTAGAAGAGGTGTGTTATGTGTATGATGAAAGATAAAGTCAAAATGAGTATGATATGTGAATGTATAAATGTAACCTTAGGGTTACTTATTATGACGATTTCCCTTTTTACACCCATTAACTCACTAAGCAAAAGCTTATGTCGTGATGATTGTATGTTTTGTAGGACCAAGCAAACATCGAGAAGGTAAGGCAATAGCTAAGGACTAGTGGAGCATCGACGTAGGGTAAAGTGGTATGCAAGTTTCTTTTGGACTAAAGCTCTAGAACCGCTTGTGTGACACTAGTTTGTTAAAAGTGTTTTTGGTAAAGTCTCATTAAAGTTTACTTTGATTATTGTGAAAGTTGGTAAATGTTTTGTAAGTTAAAAGTCGTCATGAATGATTATGTTAATGATAAGTTTTAGTCATTTGAATATAAAATACTTAAAACATCTGGAATGATCAGGTACTTTGTAATGTTTGTGAAATGAATGATTCTTGGATGTGTACTTGTTGTCAAAACTGCAGAATCAGATTCTGCTATGTTGCGCGCCGCGCAAGGACTTGGCGCGCTGCGCCATATAGTATGTTTTCAATCCCGATTGTGAAACAAGTTCTGGGTACCTGATTTGGGGTTAGCACGCGTCGCGCAGATTCTGCGCGCGCCGCGCCTTACAGTTGGGACAGAATTATTGTTTAATAAAAAAAACTTTCACTTTTTGGTTTTAGGGCATCACAAGTTGGTATCAGAGCTGTGGTTTAAGAGACTTGGATAATCTACGATAGGGGTTATCTAGGCTTATGCCATGAGTTTGAAATGAACAAGCGGTTAAAACTTGCATAAGTTAATGACTTAGAATTGCCATGCTCCATAGGATGTCCTTGTGATGTTTATTATAATTGTGAATGTTGTCAAGAGGATAACTCCGTTTGTGAATGTGTTGTTGGTGAATCAAGTGCACGATGCAATAATATAAGGGCACTTGGCCAGTGCCTTTATATTGTCGTGAGGTGCACGAAAATTCATCACAACTATGAACAATGGATTAGATCATTGATATTGGATTTAGCATGAATTATTGAATTGTTGGGGACTAAAGTTTAATTCTCTTGTTTCAGTGTGTGTGTTCAAGAGATGTCGACTCATTCACAAGATACAATTGAAGTGGGTGAAGATGAACGGGTCTACACGCCCGAAAGTAGTGAACATGAAGATGGTGGCGGTAACGAAAACCTTGCGAGTCAAATTAAAGAGGCCTTTTTGCAATACGGGTCGGTTCTCTTGGAGCAAATGGAGAAAAAGATGGATAAGATGTTAGACTCAAAGCTTGAGGCCTTTACCTCTAAATATCCGATCTTGAAAAATGATGGTCCTAGTGGTAAGCGGGTTGAGGAACTTGAAAGTCCGAATGAGAAGAAAAATGAATGGTTTGAATTTAAAAGCTTCTCTACGTGTAATCCACCCGTGTTTCATGGGGAGTCCGATCCGTTAATTAGTCAAAGGTGGTTAGATGAGATTGAAGAGACGTTTCTATTATGTTCATGTCCCGAACACCTAAAGGTTATTTATGAGGCCCACCAAATGAAAGGTCGTGGTCATGAATGGTGGGATACGTTAACAAAGTCTCTTGGGAGAGATAAGGCAACTAAGATTCCATGGGCCGATTTTCGAAAAAGATTTATGGGATACTTCGCTCCCTCCCCTTAAGTGGCGAGGTTAAAACAAGAGTTCCTTAATATCTCTCAAGGGAGCATGTCGGTGATGGAGTTTAATAGTATGTTTTGTGATAAGTCCCGATTTTGTTCGGAGTTTTTGGCGAATAATGAATTGATGAAAGAACATTATCATGAAAAGTTAAATCCGGAGATAAGTGAATTCATTGATATAAAGGCTTGTGAGGATCTAGCCACAATGATGGATAAAGCCTTGAATCGTGAGATTGATATAAAGAAGAAAGTCGCCTCAAAAAGGCAATTTGATCATGATGCGGGGTTCCAAAGTCTTAGCCCGAAGAAGGCGAAGTATGATTCCGAATCCCCACAAAAATCCAAACAATCTCCTAAGTCGGGTAAAAGTGGTGTAAAGGAAGGAAAAGCGTGTGTGAAATGTGGAAACGCCATCCGGGTGAATGCCGAGCGGGAACAAAAGCTTGTTTCAAGTGCGAGAGAATGGGACACAGAGCGGCTGAATGTCGGGGAAAGGTGAAGTGTTTTTATTGTTCAAAAGAAGGACATATTATGGTCGAATGTCCCGAGTATAAGAAGGATGAATCGGAAGGGGTTGATAGAAAAGTAATTAAAAGGGAACGGGGTGCGGGTGACGTCAAACCTCGTCCACGTGTTTATCAAATTACAACCTACGAAGCAAAGGAGTCACACGACGTTGTGACGTGTACATTTATATTAAATGATATGCCCGCTAATGTTTTATTTGATTGTGGTGCTTCTAGATCTTTTGTCTCTATGCAATTTTGTAAAAATTTAAATGTACCCGTGAGTAAATTCGAACACCCATTAGACGTTGAGGTAGCTGGACAGTTAGAGTCACCGAAGTGTATAAGTGGTGTACTATAGTAATTGATAATGAAGAATTTCTTATAGATCTAATTCCTATGCAAATGGGAGAGTTTCATGTAGTAGGTATGGATTGGCTCGGTGATAATGAAGGGTATATTAATTGTCTAAAGAAGATAATCCATGTGAATGCGCCTAATGGGCGAGTCGTTACTATTTATGGTAGTAAAAGAAGACAACCGATACCGTTGTGTACGTATTCAAGAGCCAAACGATTTTTAGCACATGGGTGTCAAGCATTCTTAGCACATGTGGTTGATAAAACAAAGAGTGCGAATAGTATTGATGGGGTCCCAATTGTTAATGAATTCAAGGATGTATTCCGGATGAATTGCCCGGTGTTCATCCGGAAAGAGAGGTAGAATTTCGTATTGATTTGATTCCAGGAGCTACCCCTATTGCAAAGGCTCCCTACCGGTTGGCTTCATCCGGGATGAAAGAAATGATGACACAAATTCAAGAGTTACTCGATAAAGGTTTTATCCGCCCTCGTAGCTCTCCATGGGGAGCCCCGGTTTTATTTGTGAAAAAGAAGATGGTATGTTAAGAATGTGTATAGACTACCGAGAATTGAATAAGGTCACAATTAAGAATAAGTACCCACTACCTAGAATTGATGATTTATTTGACCAACTACAAGGGGCGAGTTTCTTTTCAAAATTTGATCTTAGGTCGGGCTATCACCAATTAAAGGTTAAAGAAGAAGACATCCCGAAAATGGCCTTTCGAACAAGGTATGGACATTATAAATTTGTAGTTATGCCCTTTGGTTTGATAAATGCTCCGGCGGCGTTTATGGATTTAATGAATAGAGTGTGCCGGCCAATGCTTGATAAGTTTGTAATAGTTTTCATAGATGACATTTTGATCTATTCCAAGAGTAAAGAAGAACATTGTACGCGTTTGAAGCAAGTATTGGAAACTTTGAGGCAAGAAAAGTTATATGCAAAATTTTTAAAATGTGAGTTTTGGCTCCGAGAGGTACAATTTTTGGATCATATAGTGAATAGTCAAGGAATACATGTCGACCCAATAAAGTATTGGAATGGGAACCACCTTCGAATCCCACCGAGGTTAGGAGTTTTCTAGGGTTAGCGGGTTATTATAGAAGGTTTATACAAGATTTTTCTAAGATCACTACTCCACTTACGAAGTTAACACCAAAAGATGTCACTTGGAAGTGGGATGATAAACAAGAACAAATGTTTCAAACATTTAAGGAAAAGTTGATACATGCTCCCATTTTAGTATTACCGGAAGGAAATGATGATATGACGGTATATTGCGATGCTTCTAAAAAGGGATTGGGGTGTGTACTCATGCAACGAGGGAAAGTTATAGCTTATGCTTCTCGACAATTGAAAATTCATGAAAAACGTTATCCCACTCATGACTTGAAATAGTTTTCGCGTTAAAAATATGGCGCCATTATCTTTATGGCGTAAGATTTACTATTTATACCGACCACAAAAGCTTAAAGTACTTTTTCAACCAACGAGATTTAAACAACCGCCAAAGGAGATGGCTTGATTTGGTAAAGGATTATGATTGTGAAATATTATATCAGTCGGGGAAGGCCAACGTGGTGGCCGACGCACTAAGTAGAAAGGAAAAGCATCATGTTTTGAGAGTAAAAAGTTTGGCTATGGTTGTAGCTCCACAAATATTCCAACGAATCCAAGAAACCCAATGGATAGCATTATTGCTCGAAAATGTGAGAAAAGAGAGAATTAAGGGTCAAGTAGACCACCTTGAAAAAGATTCAAGAGGTTTGAGTTTACGATATGGTAGAATATGGGTGCATTGCAAAATGATGTGCGCAACGAACTCCTCGATATGGCTCATAAGTCTAAGTATTCGATTCATCCCGGTGCCACGAAAATGTATAAAGATTTAAAAAGAGATTATTGGTGGCCGGGTATGAAAAGAGATGTTGTGAAGTATGTGCATAAGTGTCTTACTTGTCTTCAAGTGAAAGCCGACCATCAAATGCCGAGTGTTATGCTTCAACCATTAGAAATTCAGCGTATGGAAATGGGAAGAAATTACCATGGATCTTATAACGAAACTACCGAAAATCCCTCGACATTATGATGCTATATGGGTGATAGTCGATCGGTTAACCAAAAGTGCATTATTTTTGCCAATTAAGGAAGCCTCGTCTTCAGAAACATTGTCTAAGTTATATATTCAAGATGTGGTTGCAAGGCATGGGGTGCCGGTGTCCATTGTATCGGATCGAGATACTCGATTCACCTCACGATTTTGGAGGAAATTTCAAGGATAAATGGGTACAAAACTACACGTGAGTACCGCTTTCCACCCTCAAACGGATGGTCAAAGTGAGCGGACCATTCAAACATTGGAGGATATGTTACGCGCGTGTATTATAGATTTTGGTGGAAGTTGGGATACTCACTTACCATTAGTGGAATTTGCGTATAATAATAGTTATCATTCCCCGATTGGCATGCCGCCTTATGAATTATTGTATGGAAGAAAGTGTAGAACCCCGATATGTTGGGGTGAAGTTGGTCAAAATGAAATAGGAAGCACCAAGATAGTGCTTCAAACAACGAAAATGATAGAAAGAATTCGAGAAAGATTGAAAATGGCACAAGATCGACAAAAGGCATAAGCGGATAGAAGAAGAAAACCACTTGAATTTCAAGTCGGTGATAAAGTATTGCTTAAAGTTTCCCCGTGGAAGGGTATCATTCGATTTAGGAAAAGAGAAAAGTTAGGTCCGAGATATGTAGGACCATTCGAAATCATTGCGAGAGTCGGGAAAGTGGCTTATCGGTTGGCCTTGCCCGAAGAATTAAGCGAAATACATAATACCTTTCATGTATCACAATTGAGAAAGTGTTTAGTGGATGAAACAATGCATGTACCACTTGATGAAATTGAGATCGATGAGAAATTAAGGTATGCCGAGAGACCGGTAAGAATTTAGATCAAAAGGTTAAGCATTTATGGAATAAAACAGTAACCATGTTAAAGATTCAGTGGGAATATAGGAGAGGTTCCGAGTATACTTGGGAACCTGAGAAATAGGTACTTAAGTTCTTCCCCGCATTGCATCAAGAATGGTTTGCGAGGACGCGAACAATCCAAGGTGAGGAGAGTTGTGACAGCACAATATCAGCATAATGGCATGTCGCACCATTAACCTGCGCGGCGCGCAACATGCCTGGAACTTCAGGGACTGTTTTGTTAAGTTTTGAAAGTAATGAACCAAAGTGCAAACGTCGGGCTTAAGTGCAGAAATGGGGTTTCAGAAGTCATTGTTCTCAGTTTTGGGACTTCAAGAGTAGAGATAAGGTTAAGTGTACACACAAGGTTAGGGTTTTGGTGAATTAGAAGTGATAAGTGAGCAAGGAAGTGAATTTAAGTGTCTATCAAGCTTAAGGAAGACAATTTCTGCTACTATTCCTTCTCTAGCATCAATTTCATCTTTGTAAGAAAACCCTAACTTGTTTATGTTTTAGTTTTGAGAAATTAGCTTGTGCATGTTGTAATTTCAAGTGTCATTGTTAAATGACTTATGTTGTTGCTTTGATGAGTTGATTTAAGAACTAGTAATGATATTTAGGGGTTTTATTGTTTCATATATGGATAATTGAAGTTATGAAATGATGAAGAAACCTAACTAGTGGCTACATGCTTAGTAGTGTTCTTGCACATCAAGTGTTTGTGTAAATGTCACAACGAACTTAAAAGTTATGTTGTGGAATTAGAAGTGCATGAGAAATGTGTCAAGTACTATGATTTGTAAATGGGGTGAAGGGTTAGGACAAGGAGTCCTAAGTTAATGAATGTAATTGATTAAATTATTTATTAGAACAATAATTAAGGTTAGCATAATGTCATAGGTGCTAAGTAAGACAAGGAATTTGGAGGCATTGAGGAAGTAGTTCAAGGCCAAGGTGAGTTATTTGGGGTAATTTGGACGGGTTAAAAGGGGATTGCTAGTCGGGTAACTAGCACATGACTTAGTTGAAAGCAACAAGGGGCCAATTCCGAGAGAATTGTGCACTTGTTATTGATGATTAAGTAGAGAAATGAGGGGCAAATTTTGAGAGAATTCCGGACTCGTAGTTTAAGTTTTAAGGGAGCAACAAGGGGTTAATCCCGAGAGGATTATGCACTTGATTGCAAGAAATGAAGATAGAGTTAAGGGCTAGTTCCGGGAGGATTAGCATATAAAGGTTGAGTTTGTTAAGTATCACAAAAGGGCATATTCCCGAGAGGATATGTGTTTTGTGATAATACGTGTTAAGACGAGTTGACACATCCAGATTGCACCCGTGCAAGAGGATGATGGTCAACTTTATAAGAGGTGTATTATGTGTATGATGAAAGATAAAGTCAAAATGAGTATGATATGTGAATGTATAAATGTAACCTTAGGGTTACTCACTAAGCAAAAGCTTACGTCGAGATAATTGTATGTTTTGTAGGATCAAGCAAACATCGAGAAGGTAAGGCAATAGCTACGGACTAGTGGAGCATCGACGTAGGGTAAAGTGGTATGCAAGTTTCTTTTGGACTAAAGCTCTAGAACCGCTTGTGTGACGCTAGTTTGTTAAAAGTGTTTTTGGTAAAGTCTCATTAAAGTTTACTTTGATCATTGTGAAAGTTGGTAAATGTTTTGTAAGTTAAAAGTCGTCATGAATGATTATGTTAATGATAAGTTTTAGTCATTTGAATATAAAATACTTAAAACAGCTGGAATGATCAGGTACTTTGTAATGTTTGTGAAATGAATGATTTTTGGATGTGTACTTGTTGTCAAAACTGCAGAATCAGATTCTGCTATGTTGCGCGCTGCGCAAGGACTTGGCGCGCCGCACCATATAGTGTGTTTTCAATCCCGATTGTGAAACATGTTCTGGGTATCTGATGTGGGGTTAGCGCGCGCCGCGCAGATTCTGCGCGCTCCGCGCCTTACAGCTGGGACAGAATTAATGTTTAAAAAAAAAAACTTTCACTTTTTGATTTTAGGGCGTCACAATTAGGGCTTTTACGACATAAACATCACCACTTGAAATTCTTAGAAAAGAATGTAGTAATTGGCATGTAGTGCTATTGTTTTCATGTTCCCACACTCTACAAACAACTACAGAAACTTTGTGGCATTTTCTTTTAAAAGACGACTTCATTTATATATGAGTTATCATTATTTTGATAAAAACACCAGTCCAAATACCTAAAATTGATGAAGAAAATACACACGTATGATGGCTGGCTTAAAAAACAAACAACATAGGTCCTTCAATTCTCTTTACTATATATAATATTTATGCAAGAATGAAATGACCTTCAACCCAAAACCTTTTTACATATAGCATACATGAAGTATACAAACCCAAAAATGACAAAGAGAAACATCTTAAAACCTGACCGAGTTGGTCTTTACACATTAATTCCTTCATATAACCCACTTAAAATTTGAATTTGGCTTCACGACCATGTCCAACAGAAAGTACACTCTCCAAGCTTTCTATGAACATCTTATTCTTCGAAAGCTTAGTTACGGTCCGAAAATTATGACGACCATGCGATCAAATTTTTATGTGCCAAATTTTTAACCCTTTATAACACTAACCATTAAATTCATTTTCGTGATTCAAAACACAACATCATGCATCAAAATAGGTTCTAAACAACACAAACAACATAATAAATCACTAACAAATATATACCAAGTTGTTCCAAATCCACCAAACGCAACCACAATTGACCACTTACATAACATATCTTAATGTGTATATTTTGAACAGCTTTAGTAATAACAAGATACCAACATTCATGCTAAGACACCAAAAGATTTATAACTCGACCATGACTTAGATAAATAAAAGATGACATTAAGAGCTTGGCAGAGGATTACAAAGAGGAACCATACTACAAAAACCTACCTTCAAGTCAAGTCAATGTTTCTTTTCTTTGGGCCACTTCGCTACCTAAAGATGGAAATTTACTAAAATCGTAAGGAAACATGATTAGTCAGTACTAAATTTACAAAATAGCATAATAAGTTAAACTAACAAATAATCAAGTGTCTTGTCTCATTTCCAACATACGATTTCATATCTAATTGATTCAATAGTACAGCATAACATAAGTTATTCATCACGTCTCATACATATATTACACAGGTGACAAGCTACAAACTCTTCAGTCCTTCACTAGCTCCATTGGCAATTCCCATCACTCAAATAACCGCAATTAGCCTCATTTGGCAAAGTCATAGCCCTTAACGTTCTAGCAATTTCCGCAATCATACTCATGAAAATTGAACAAATCAATAATCACCATATAACTTTTTAATTCAAGAAAACCTATACTCAACTTGAGTTTTATCTAGCACATTAATTTTCGAATTCAAATTTGCTAAACACAATTGCCAAGAACAAACTATATGTACAAAGTGAACATCAGTTTCATACAAAAACTTGTATAGGAATTAAACATTGCGTACCTTCTATAATAATTAGTTGCTCTGACATATGAAACAGGTCAAAATAAAGGTTGAATTCATAGAACCGGTGAAAAAAGTAAAATTTATGTGGGTGCTGGGATTCGAGCCCAGGTCTCCACGGCCACAACGTGGAATTCTTACCACTAAACTACACCCACTTTGTTGTATTTTTTTATCCACGTTTATATTAATCTTCTATAATCAAAATAAAAAAGTGTCTTGGAGAGTAAGCCCCATTCTATCTCCAAAAACCCAAAAGCTTGATTAAAACAAGGTTCAATCGTTAAACAACAGAACAGATATGGCGGTGACCAGGGTGCACCACTCTCTTCAATTTCAAAGAAACAATCTAGCCACTTTGTTTTTCTCCTCATCAATTTTGGCTAACAAAACTCATATCAATTTCCGTACAAAATGGTTATCATCATCATCATCTTCTCCTAAAAGATCAGGAGCTGCCTTATATTGCAGTTGCAGCAATGGCAATTCAAGCTCTACAATTGAAGAAAAGGACCAATTTGTACTCACAACACCACTTTATTACGTAAATGCCCCTCCTCATATGGGCAGTGCTTACTCCACCATTGCCGCGGATGCCATTGCTCGCTT
The DNA here is from genome assembly GCF_046630445.1 of Rutidosis leptorrhynchoides. NCBI lineage: Eukaryota > Viridiplantae > Streptophyta > Magnoliopsida > Asterales > Asteraceae > Rutidosis > Rutidosis leptorrhynchoides. The sequence continues at coordinate 353,655,015 of NC_092341.1, forward strand.
TCAGGTCCCAAATCATTGTTACTCTTTTAAACCCTAATTATAAAAAGTTAACTACTTAGAAGTATTAGGGATTTAAAATTTGACTTTCTAAAGTCAAAGTTTTTAGCATTCCTGTTAGCTAGTTATGAATTAGGATGATTTTTGAATTTTGACTTTTGAAAGTCAAAATGTATTTTTTTAAAGATTTTAGCTTTGGTGAAAAATAAAAGTTTGAATCGGGATTATTATCCAAAATCATGTAAAAATGACCAGTTACAATAAGAACATTGGATAAGTTTATATTCTAAAAATTTTGTTTTTAATGGCAGAGGCTAATTGGAAAGAAGGTTATATTCGTAACCGGAACAGATGAGCATGGAGAGAAAATAGCTACGGCAGCGGCTGCTGGTGGTTCGAGTCCGAATGATCATTGTGATGCAATTTCACAGTCTTATAGAGCCTTGTGGAAAGATGTAATTCATAATATTCATGTTACTAAATAGCTAATGTTTGCTACTTAGTACTATGTTATTGGATGTTTATTCGTGATCTTGTGGTTTTCAGCTAGATATATCTTATGACAAGTTCATCCGAACAACTGATCCTAAGCATGAAGCTATTGTGGAAGAATTTTATACAAAGGTTCTTGCTAATGGTGATATTTATCGAGCTGATTATGAAGGGCTATATTGTGTCAACTGTGAGGAGTACAAGGTACATACCTTGAACTCATAGATTGTAGATACTAATCTTAATTGAAATCATTCTTTTGGCTTGTAACACTCACTAAGCAATTGATGCTTGATCGAAAATGGGCATGTTGGATGACCCGTTTGGGTCATACCACCAGGTCATCTTAGTACGGTTGGATTGGCATAAAACACCTTTTGCTTAGAATTTTTAGTTTTGTCATAAATATTTAGTGTGTCATATAATTGGTATGTTTGGGTGACTAGCTTCCCATAAGTTTATGCTAGTAGCATTGTTTGGGTGACAATTTTTGGAGCTTACAAATAAGCTCGTAGATTATGAAATGAGAAATTACATAAATACCCTTGATATAATTAATTATCATATGATCATATATTTTACTATCCTTTTTAGTTACTTTACAACTATAATCTCCAACTCCAGCTATTTTGCAAAGCATTTATAAAAAATAAAAAGGTCCCACTTTAGCCACAAAATTAAGCTCCAACTACTTTCACCAAAAACACCCAAAATATATTTTTCAATTTTAATATTAATCTAGTTTAGTATAAATTGGTATACGACATTTTATGCATTAAAGATACACTTTATACGGCGTTTGACTCCTATGTCTCCAAGCAACTCTCTTTTACCCATTTGACCCATTTGAGAGTGACCAAACATAACTCAAATTTGACCCATTTATAAATAAGTTGGTTAAATATGCCACATTATTTAACATCTACAGGATGAAAAGGAATTGCTCGAAAACAATTGTTGTCCAACGCACCTAAAGCCATGTGTCGCAAGGAAAGAAGACAATTACTTTTTTGCCCTATCAAAGTATCAGAAACGGTTGGAAGATATTCTAGAACATAATCCAAGTTTCGTACAACCAGTTTATCGTTTAAATGAGGTCAGGCAGTAGATATCTTACTTTTGTCACTTTATGAATTGTTAATTTGGACTACATCTATGAACATTGGGTGACAAAATGTATGATTGTTGAATATGGTTATTTAGGTTCAAAACTGGATGAAATCGGGGCTAAAAGATTTTTCAATTTCCCGAGCTTCGGTGGATTGGGGTATTAGAGTCCCTAATGACCCAAAACAAACCATATACGTCTGGTTTGATGCATTGTTAGGGTAAGTTTTGGTCTTCACTTAACTCACTTTTATACGTGACATGTTGACAAGTTTTGAAACGTATTTATCAAATTTCTTTATGTGTCTATTATTTTAATATTTATGGTACATATGGAGCCTTTCATATTTTATAGTTACACATGATTATCAATGCTTTACTCTATAATCTGTGTTCATTGCACAGGTATATATCAGCGTTATCAGAGGACCAAGAGCAACCTAGTTTACAAACTGCAATTTCATTAGGTTGGCCTGCTTCGCTGCACTTGATTGGCAAGGTAGTGTAGGTTTTTCTCTTTAATATTCTTATAGAAATGAAGATGTGTATTTAATTTAAGATTTCGAATTGTTATAAAATATATAGATAACATCTCGTTATCTTTTAGGTTTAGAATGCCATTTGAAACTTACTACTGGATCTTATTTTAAATTATTTACTTCTTTGAGTCTATATGTATCGTCTCTTACTGATTCCCATAGGGAATTATTTTTTTAAGGATTTTTTTAAATAGGGTATTAGTTTTTCAAGGATTTTTCAAATAGGGAATTAGTTTTTTTAAGGATTTTTCATACGACGCCCATCAGGGCTATCGTCTAACATTAATAAAAGTAAACATGTCAAATGGTTCAAACAGGTGAGCAGTCATCCTAAATGGGTTATAATGCATGACACCTCCTATCATGCTTTATTAAAAAGTTGTATACATATGTTTGTATTGTCACTGTAATAATATAGTTCTTGTATTCATATATAACATAATTATCAGAAAAAGAAGAATTATGTTTTAAGGGTTTTTCTGGGCACCATTTCTAATATGCATGATATGAAATTAACAAATTAATGTTTGCAACATTTGAGCAGGATATATTGCGTTTTCATGCAGTTTATTGGCCTGCTATGTTAATGTCAGCTGGACTGAGCCTTCCCAAAACCGTCTTTGGCCATGGATTCCTAACCAAGGTATTTACTAACTTTTCAAAATTATGAATGCATGTTCTCATTTTAGTTGATGGAACTCAACTCTTTAATATTTTAAATAATTTATCAAACTCCAAATTTTGATTATCTATTTTATATATAAATATAAAAATATAAAATGTGTTTTAAACATGAAATGCACATTATTGCTCATGTGCATACTTTTGATTTCATGCAGCAATGGTTTTTATTTGTAAAATTTTAGGATGGTATGAAGATGGGAAAGTCACTAGGGAATACTGTTGAACCAAACGAGTTAGTGCAAAAATTTGGGGCCGATGCTGTCAGGTATTTTTTCCTCAGAGAAGTTGAATTTGGAAACGATGGTGATTACTCCGAAGAACGCTTCATAAATATCGTCAATGCACATCTTGCCAACACCATTGGTAATTCGCCGTGTTTGTTTATCTTTTCAACAGCATGTTTTCTTCTAATAAAACCGGGTTGGGTCAATGGTCAAAATGGGGTTGAGTTGAACCCGGTCAATTTTTGGTAGAGTAAAATATTGGTAGGGTTGGGTTGACATTCAAACACTATTTCTCCTTATAAAATAGTTATAAAAAATTATCTTATATTACGATTGCATAAAACACTACAACAATATTATTATCAGTAATAAATATAAATTTATAATTGTAAGAGTAAATTACAACGATAGTCCCTGTGGTTTACATCAAATTATACCAATGATCCCTATATATTACGGAGTAATAATTATATTGATTTTCCCTGACTTTCTACATAATGCACGGCGTTAGTCCCTCTACAAACATTTGCTGAATTTGTTTAGGAGATTGTATGCTTTATAAATGAACTAAAGGCACCTTTAACCCGTCTGATCCATTCACCTTTTAGCTAAATATATTATTTGACCTTGTTTGGATAAAACACAATCCGGTTGAACCCATTCTTAGGTAAACGGGTCAGCAACTCTAAATTGCCACCTCTAATTTTAATTACTGAATTTAGGAAATCTTCTTAATCGTACACTTGGTCTATTGAAAAAGAACTGCCAATCAACTTTGGTTGTGGATTCGAGTGTTGCAGCCGAAGCAAATGACTTCAAGAACACTGTAGAAAAGCTGGTAAGATTCATAACATAAATTTTTTAAATTCTTGTTTATAAAAAAATCACACACTTTGCATGACGGTCTTGTTTATTCCTTGTATTATGGTTGTGGGTAAACACGGTTAAGAGTCGTACCCTTTACATGAATCTATTGTTATTAACCGAAAATTGCAACACGATATACAGTCACACACTTTTTTGTAACTACAGTAAGGGACAATATGCAAGATTGTATTTTAACTATTTGCCATATGTTTAGAGACAAACGAACCTTATGGACCTAATCAGGACCATTGACTTTTTTGTTATTCCAAATGGGCAATTTGCTCGACTAAATTTATGTAATTATATGCATGCCTAAATACTAGTCAACCATGAGAAAGGTAAAAATCTGCTTGGAATCAGATCAATGTGATAATCCTTAGTGATTGATGATCGCCATTAGCAAATAGGTACACTATTAATTACGCTTTGTAGTTAACTTGCATGCTGTCATGAGATTAAAATCTTCTCTTTTGTAGGTTGAAAAGTCAAAGGCTGAGTACGAAAGTCTAATGCTATCTTCCGCTTGTGAAAGTGTGCTGGAAATCGGTAACGCTGGCAATCTATACATTGATGGACGTGCACCGTGGTCTCTTTTTAAACAAGGAGGCGCGTCATTTGATTCTGCTGCTAAGGTATTGTAACTATATCTGTCTCAACCAAGTTGGTGGTGGTGGAGTGGACAAGGGCCTACCCCTTTAACAAGGGGATCATGGGTTCAAATCCATGCAAGCAATTAAAAACCCCACGGAGGTTCACCCGCGATGACTCCGGGCTGCCCGCAAAGCGGGTAGTCGCCCTGGGATATAGTCGACTCGCATAGCGAGGAGGAAACCCAGGCTAATCAAAAAAAAAAAAAAAAAAAAACTATATCTGTCTCTTTTATTCCTGATATCATTAACCATTTAATTTAATATTTAAATCTTGTTCAAAAATATCTTCTACCATTAAATTCATATTAAATATACATGTGAGAGTTAAGTCCTGCACATTACTTGTTTATTTGTGCAAGCTAATAAATAACTTTATTTTAGATCTGTTATCTTTACACAATGTAAAAGTCAATTTAAAATATCTATCTCCCACATGCTGACTAAATGCGCATCAACTTGTGTACGATTATGTCATGAATATATGTATTTTATCTATCCCTCAAGAGGTTGCCTTTCAACTTGGGTTATCAATTTGTTAAATAGGACCCCCATTTTCAAACCTTTGTTTATTCCATGAGTGGGCCATGCCAGTTTGATAGGACCCCCAGTTTCAAATGGTTGGATAACACGTATACAAGCACAAAAAAAGGGAAAAATATTTGCATTAATTTAGAGATTACCATAGACCACTCAATATTTGTGTTGGTTTTGAACAAACCAAGTGATATAGAGTGTCGTATATTTTTTGTATCCTGATATGTTATCTTGGAGCAGGATTTGGTAGTTATATTAGAGGCAATGAGGATTATCGCGGTTGCATTGTCACCCGTCGCACCAAAATTATGTCTCAGAATTTATCAACAACTTGGCTATACCGAACAACAATTCAATGCTGCCACATGGGTATTTTCCCTCTCCAAACACAGTTTTATTTTTATAAAACGGATAAAGTTTTCAGGTTACCCGAGTAAAGAAGTTTTTTTTTTTTTTTTTAATCTAATATACGCGACCTATGCGGGTTATGACCGTTTCCGAACTTTTCTCCGACCAATATGCTACTAGTAATGTTTGAACCTCACACCTTTTGTTAGGATATCAGGGTCCCAACCACTAGCCGATTTTTTGATGGTTGTTATTTTTATACTATAAGAACCACTAAACCACACCCGAAAAATATGAACTATTGCAGAAAGCAGAGCATGGATTTGGATTCACAATCTTTATGTCTAATGTTTTCGTTCAATATTTTCTTCAAATTTGTGAAAGGTTGATGTATTTCTAATATAGTATTACTCATTTATACATTTCTAAAAAATCAATCAAATAATTTATAAATGTTGTAAACACTAGGGTATACTTTTGGTGACTTTTGACCCAACTAACTGGGTGGGTCGACCTATTTATTTTTAGCTAAATTTGTAGTCCATACAATTTGACCCATTACAATGGTAGTTACACATTTTGTCTGTGTTGTCATTACTTTAGGCCATATGTATGCAACTAACGTGCCTAAAATCTTTTGAAATGCAGAACGATACAAAATGGGGTGGGTTGAAGGCGGGTCAAATCATGGCTCTACCGAGCCCCATCTTTACCAGGATTGAAATCATGACCGATGTTGATGGTGGGGCCCCTGTGGAGAAGAAAGTTTCGAAGAAGAAGCAAAAAGCGCCACAGAGCCAAACTACAATCCAAGCCTAACTTTTCAACAAGTTTTATTTTATAACATCTTGTATAATTTAAATTTAAATTTTCATATATGTAACATACCTATACCTATTCTTCGATTGTTCTTGTTATGCATTGATAATTAGACAGTAAACTTTCGACACCATATCGACCTAATCTAACATGCTCGTGTTATTACGCTATCAAATGCAATTCGATATTTCGATTACCTAAGTTAATGACACAATGCTTTCTACGTGTTCATTAACACTAGTAACATTCATAAGAACGTTACTATAACTAAACTCGAAATCAGTCAGCCCGCAAATCTCCACTTTTTTTATTTCATTCTTTTTGATGTCGTAAAACAACACATAGAATGGACTTGCTAAGCTTCGTTCGGTAAATATCATCTCGCCGGAAAATGTCATCCCGGAGAACATAAATCTCCGGCGATCATTTATCTCGCTATATGTAGCCGGAATCTCGAACCGCCTTTTAACCCATGTTCCATTGCCTTCATCAATCAAGACCCTCATAAGAACAACACCATTTTCACCACTTGTAAAGCCTTCATGGTCAACAATAGTCAAACATCCATCGTATTCCATCAAAACCGTCTCTTCCGAATTCGAGATCTCATCATCACACATCCTAATGAATCGAAAAACTTCACGGTTTACATCGAATGCGACCATAACAGGCTTATCCGACGCGATCATACTTGGAAACGCCCTAAAGTAAATGTGCCCGTTTATACACACGCTCTCATTAAATGGAAAATATGACGGGCCATTCGCGATCCTCCGCCACGTGTCACCACCCGATCCGATAGTAAACACTCTTTGTTCCATAACGATTTCGTTGTCATGAGTATCATAACACGAAATCCAAGTGTCTAGCACTTTATGTTTATTTGTCACCAGGTCAAATCCGAACGCGTTTGCCCGGTGACATGTTAGAGGCCGCGAACCCGAATTGTTCGGGTTCGCGGCCTTTGCTTTCGGCCACGGAAGCTTGATGAATTTCCGAGTGGACGGATTGCAAACACACATTGATCCCAAGTTGAAACATATCAAACCATTAAGGGACTGCGAAACAAACGGGTGGGCGAACCCGGGGATGGTGAGGACATAGGTCGGGTTACTGGACCGGGTCTGGTTGGGAGGAATGGTGACGGAGAAGATGGTGCGTTCAGAGTTGAACCGGTTGATGAAGGTGAGAATGAGGGTGACGTCAGCACCGGTTGAACGGGTGAAGTGAGATTTGGAGAATGATGGGTGAGTGATGGTGGAGTTCCATTGGGTTGAAACGGAGCGGAATCGGGTCAGGGATTTGACAGGGAGTCTTGTGAGGATTTCGGATATGAGATGGTGTGGAATGGATACGGGTCGGGTGATATTGTTGTATGCTTCTTCAACCATTTTTTGGGATTTATGTTTCAGTGTATGGGTAGAGTGTGGTATTAATAGCAAGCAGAGGGCAAGCATATGGGTCTACGTTTGACTTGGCAACCTAATCTTAACTAGAGATAACATTGAATAATACGTGAATTTTCTTATTGTATAAATAAACAGTTATTTTTACGAATGAGATTCTTTTTTGCTCATATGCAAATTAATCTAAGTACTACTGTTTTCATAACGTAAAGAAAGTTTGTAAAATTACATTTACATTTACATTACATATAATTATGATTGTGATTGTGATGTGATGTAAAAGCTAGCGAGTGGTGACTTAATCTCACGCATTGTTTCACGGAAACACTTTAATGAAAAGTGGAAAGTAAGAAAAGTATTTAGGACTATGTTCAAGTGATGGTATACAACTAATCTTATAAAGTGTTGGTATTTAAGCTTAAGTATTATTTATCATACATATACAATGATCGGATTCATGGATAACTTATGATAGAAGATAACACATTGAATCAAAGATAAACGACGTATTACAACATACTTGTGAGATTTTGTCAAAAATTTAAATTGATTGAATTAAACTTTGAAATCGAATAGAATATACTCCATATGTAGCGATTAAGCATTCTTGTGTAAGATTCAAACCAAAAACACTAGCAATTTATCAGATTCGATGATGAACACAGATTGAGTTCATTATGTACACAGTCTATGGGCAGACTAAGTCCGTCTACCAGTGTTGTAAAAAACGACAGAGATGGCTGTCGGAACGGATTTCACAACGTATTTGCTTGTGTACTGTCACAATGGATCTATAAACGGGTAAAAACGGTCAACGTTAAACAACGGTTAATTGGTAAAAAGCGGTCAAAACCTTAAAAAATGGTCGAGACGGGGTCGAGATGAATTTTGACCACGTTGATTGTTAATATATAGTTTAAACATAAACATTATATTAAATTAGAGGTAGATATTTTAAATTAAACATAAATATTTGTCTTTAATTTTACATATTTATGTTTAATATGTTTATGTTCAAAATATGTATATAAAAAGTCAATACTTATCAATATCCGTCTCGACCCCATTTTGACCGTTGAGACGCTTCAAGATCCTAATGGTCTCGACCCCGTCTAGCGTCTTTTACAACCTTGTTGTGTGTGTGTGTGCGCGCGCACGCGCATGTGTGTTTTGTGTGTGTGTGTGTGTTTTTTTTGTGCGTGTTTTTTTTTTTTTTTTTTTGTGGTGGCGGTTAATTAAAGTTATAATATTTATGATATGTTTCGTAAGTAGCTTCTTAGAGCTTATACTGCTTTTAGCCTTTACTCCTTTCGTCCCAACTTAATGGAATTGACTTTTCAAGTATTTCTTTACCAACTTTGACTTAAAATAGTTTGATTTTTGTTACATTATTATTTAATGAAAATTATATAAATGAGAACATGTTTAAAGTCCAACAGATTCATATAAATTTGTCATCAAATTTGAAAAGTATGTATCCAAGGTTGTATGCGTTGGATAAAAATCATGAAGGTATTCTGACGGCCATAACTTTCAATGGAGATAACGTATTAATTGATAATTGGGACTGGGCATATTCAATAAAAGGATGTGTGAATGATGATCTCCTGCAATTAAATAATCTACTTGTTGATGCTCTTGGGTTAAATTCAGCCGAAGATGGATGGACGTGGAATTTGAAATCGAATGGGAGATTTTGAGTGATATATCTATCCTCTTTAGTTGATGAAAGAATTATGGGAGGTGTACAGAATCTTAGTTTGGTCCAATGGATTCGAAGTATTCCAAATATTATTAACGTTATTGTTTGGCGATTGGTCGTAGATAAAATAGCAACAAGAAGTAATTGGAGAAAATAGGGGGTCAATTTAAACTCAAATGCTTGCCCATTCTGTGAGTCACATCCAGAAACAAAAAGAACACTTGTTTACCTCCTGTAAGTTCACATATCCGATATGGCGTTTCTTTTATCTCATGGTGGCGTATCCTGTGAAGACCCGTCCTAATCCATCCGGACGAAATCCATATCGATTATAAACGATTCACAACAGTTGATTACATCACGAGGTATTTGACCTCTATGACACATTTTACAAGCATTGCATTCAATTTTAAAAGACATTCTTTCTTTACAACGAAAATTGACGGCATGCATACCATTTCAGAATATATCCAACTATAATTGACTTAATAATAATCTTGATGAACTCGACGACTCGAATGCAACGTCTTTTGAAATATGCCATGAATGACTCCAAGTAATGTTTCTAAAATGAGCAAATGCACAGCGGAAGATTTCTTTCATACCTGAGAATAAACATGCTTTCAATTGTCAACCAAAAGGTTGGTGAGTTCATTAGTTTATCATAAATAATCATTTCATAATTTTAATAGACCACAAGATTTCATATTTCCATTTCTCATAAACATACGTCCCATGCATAGAGACAAAAATATTATTCATATGGATTGAACATCTGGTAACCGACATTCACAATATGCATATAAGAATATCCCCATCATTCCGGGATCCTCCTTCGGACATGATATAAATTTCGAAGTACTAAAACATCCGGTACTTTAGATGGGGCTTGTTGGGCCCGATAGATCTATCTTTAGAGTTCGCGTCAATTAGGGTGTCTGTTCCCTAATTCTTAGATTACCAGACTTAATAAAAAGGGGCATACTCAGTTTCGATCATTCAACCATATAATGTAGTTTCAATTACTTGTGTCTATTTCGTAAAACAGTTATAAAAACAGCGCATGTATTCTCAGTCCCAAATATATATATTGCAAAAGCATTTAAAAGGGGATTAATGAAACTCACCTAATTTATTTTGTAGTAAAAATACATACGACTATATTGAACAATGCAGGGTTGGCCTCGGATTCACGAACCTATATCAATTGTATATTTATTAAAACATATAATCGTAATCGAGCAAGTTTATATATATTATTATTAATAATATACTTGTTATATTTCATGTTATTTGGATCATTTTAATATATTTAATTTATATATTTTATATAGTTAATATTTATCATTGTTTATATTATACATATATATGTAAGGTTTTATATATGATAATAATATATATTTGTGTATTAACTGATACATTTTATATATATAATTTAGTAATTATTATCATTTTAATAATAACCATATAATGATACGTAATATTAATATTATTGTAATGTATTGTTGTATAAAATATCTGTTTGTAATAATACCAGTATTGACAAGAATGATAATAGTAATGATAATAATAATAGTAATAATATTAGTAGTAATAGTATCTATTTTAATGTATATGGTAATCTTAATAAAAATGCTAATTTTGATAATTTTAATTAAAATGATACTTTTAGTAAATGATAATAATATCAGTGCTAATAATACATATCAGATTTATCCTAAGTTTCTTATAATTTCTAAACTTATGACTACAGTTTCTATAACTTAAATTTGTAATCGTATTCATAATTGTACCTATATTCAAATAATTATGACCATTTTTCATAATTTTTATCGTATCACTTTTATTATTAATTTTGTAACATGAATGTTGTTAATATGTTCATAATCATCTTAATGACGATAATCATAATATTACAATAATAATATTAATAATATTAATAATAATAATAATACTAATACTAATACTAGTAATAATAATAATAATAATAATAATAATAATAATATAGTGATAATAATAATAATAATAATACTTAATGATAATATTAGTAATAATAATAATGATAATACTATTAATTAGATAAATGATAATAATAATAATTATTATACTTTAATTCTTAGGAACTAATAACACTTATTTTAATAATAACCATAATCAATAATAATGATAACAATAATAATAATAATAATAATGATGATAATAATAATATTAATAATTATAATGATAATGAAGTAATAACAATAACAATAAAAGACTACTACCTCACAAGAATAGGTTCCAAAAAGAATATAATTGCCCTTGCCCGGACTCGAACCCGAGACCTCTCGGATACACACAAACAACCTTAACCAACTGATCCATTCGATTTTTACTGATTATAACTCTTCTAAATATTATTTAACCTATTAACTTCTGTTTCCCTTTCATCTTCTCTTCAAACATATAAATCGGCCAAGACAGTTTTAAATTGTCCCAATTAAGGTATTTTAAAACATTTGTAAATAATAGAAATCAGATGTCAGATGTTAGCATTAAAAGGAAAACGAGAAAAAAAAATAAAAATAAAAAATAAAAACTGCTACTGCAGTCTCGACGCATACAGAAAAAAAAAATCTTGATTTTTAATTAGAGATCGTTTTAACAAAAACTTACTTCATGAAATAGGTTGCAAAACCCCTTTAGAAACTATCTGTGTACCTAATTGAATCTGAAACATCGAATTAAAAACGAATTTTGAGAAGAACTATTATTTTGACTTTTGAAAATATATCTTTGACTTCGAAATTCGACTTTGATTTTATGAATTAAGAACTGAAACTTTATATATAGATTAAATGAAGGATTTCTAACAATCCTCCATTTATAGATTTTTAAATGCGACACAGAATTGTGTTTTGGCTCAAAAGTTGAAGAACGGGTTTTGCAGTCTGTTTAAAAAAAAATATTAATTTGACTAATTTAACAGTATTGGGTTGTTGAAATTGATATTGGAAATGGAAGGTAGTTCGAATGGATCCAATATTACAATGAATTAGTCGATCTTATAATGGAATCAGTCGACAGCCAGTACAAATATAACAGGAATTAAATAAGAAAAAAATATATAAAAGCAGATTACGTTATCTACTGAGTTTGGATGTTTTCTATTGATTGAATCACAATAGGGGACAGAAACAAGATAATGCTACATATTGAGAGCTACTGATAACAGATCCTGATTCCAAATGAGTACGTTCTATAATATAATGTATATTAATATATTAATTATTAGTAATTATAATTAATTAAAATCCTATTAATAATTGAATTAATAATAATAATATAATAGTAATAATAATAATAATGTTAATATTATCAAATAATACTAAAAATGATATCAATAATAATTTATAATAATAATAATAATACTAATTATTAATGGTAATAATAATATCCAATAATAATACTAATATTAATCATAAATACTAAAATTAAAATTTTATTATTAGTTATAATACTAATGATATTAATAATCTTAATAAAGATAATAATAATACATAACCATTTATAGTAATTAAAATTATAATCTTACTACTAATTATGATATGAATAATGATAACAACAATACTAATAACACTAATATTAATAGTAGTTATGTAACAATTCAGTTGTATCAATTTCATATTTATGTAATATACAAAATATTAATAATAACTTTGTTATTAATATTAACTACATAGTCTAATAATAGTAGTGAAAGTAATATTAATATTAGTAAAGGTAACAACTTAATTGCATTAGATTTCTTATCTATATCTATTATCTATAACAGTATAACTAATACTGATATTAATTATTAATATTAATATTAGTATTAATAATAATAATGAAAGTAATAAAATCTTATTTAATTTGTTTAATAATATATTGTTAATTATGTAATATTTAATAATCATATAATATATTATATAGTAACTTTTACTGAATCTTTATCATTTAACTATATATATTATTTAATAATATACATAAATCTCATATGTCTATATATTCATTTTAAATTTTACTTAATTATTTTGTATCTTATTTAACATATCTAATTCCAATGTTTAAATTATATTTTATAATTTTAAATTACTACACATATTTATATTTACATATATATATGTACAATTTTATTTACAAACAATGGTTCGTGAATCATCGGAATTAGTCAGAGAGTAATTGATTACGTGACTATAGTTCCAAAACATTTGAGGTTAAAAATTACAGACTTTGCTTATCGTGTCGGAAATATATAAAGATAAAGTTTAAATTTAGTCAGAAATTCCCGGGTCGTCACAGTACCTACCCGTTAAAGAAATTACGTCCCGAAATTTGAGTATGGTCGTCATGGTTAACAATAAAAATATTTGCATGACGCATATGAGTTGATAAATAGAGTTTTATCATTATTGATTAATACAGAAAAAATAATTCGATTATTCGAAGAGCACGAATGAAGCTATCACAATAAAGTGAAATGAATAAATGAAGTTTCGTTTTAACTTTTGACGTTGCCTGGGTTGAATTCCGGAATTCAAGGGATTTAAAAGAAAATCTTGGAAATCTATAAGATCTGATTCTTCGGCGAATAAGGAAATTAAGATCTCTCTAATTAAATACGATGATCTGCTTCGATTACTCTATCTGATATTTCCATTATAAATTAAACTCTTCCGTTCCATTATTTTCACCATTCCTATACTTTCCTTCTTGTTTCATACATCCAAAAGATTCTGAAAGTGCTTAATCCAGTTTCGATCCTTGTCATTATCCTTTCTATCGCAACAATCATACTCCTTTTCCAACTTTCACCAGAGGAATCTGCTTTCTTCTACTTCGCCCTTGGGGTTATAGTGTTTTTAATTCTCCCGTGTCTTTATGTTGCGATAAACATCGACATACACGGTTTGTAATTTCGGTGTTGTTGTTGGGCTTTATATTTTCCCCTATGTATTGGAGCTTCATACTTTTGTTTTCTCTTCCCGACTTTAAGTCAAGCGAATAATGGTCCAGAATTCGTAGATATGAATTTCGAAATGAACATAGTTAATGTTCTAAGATAGAAATGGTAATAGCATGATCTTGATTCGTCAAATTACCAGAATATCCAGGAAATATATAACTATCAAGATAAATATGTTCTTGATATGTTTATAGATTAGACAGAACGTAAGAGTCGTGTAACATAGCACATGATGACGTTGTAATCTGTGAATCATCACATTCCATTTAGAAACTCAGCATGACTTACTGTAATATAATCACGTTGATCAAGTGTCATTATATTATACTAACTCATGCATCAGTTCCCAACACTACTTCAAAAACATTCATATTTTAAATTCGAAAGTTTACAGAATATAGAAACTAACAGTTTCTATATGATGTAACACTGATAGCACGAAGAGATTAATGATTTCAGATAAGAATAGTTATGAAAATATATTCAGAAATATCAAGGATATTTATAATGAAAGATACGATAATATCTCGAAATATCTAAGATCAGAGGATGATAGAAACTATTGTCCGCAAGGGTTTAGAGTAAGGAGCATGATATTCACTAAAGACTTTAGCAGACATTGAATCATTTGGATTCTTTGAAGTCAAACTTATTCTTTGTGATTTTTCCACGGCTTTCTTCATAGTTTCGCATAATCTGCTTTTCGGTACTAAATTTTTCTATTGAATGTTTCCAATATAATGACACACAGGAAGCACGAAGAGGTATATAATTTCGGACGAGAATATTTATGAAAATATCCTCAGAAATATCGAAGATATTGATGATGATATTTTGGAATTTCTAAGTTCGATGGTTGATGGAGAAAGATTTTTCGCAAGATTTTAACATGACTCCGGAGCAAGATATTCTCTAAAGATTTCAACGGATCCAGAATTACCTGAATCCTTTGAATATAGGGTTTGGTCCTTGTATTTGTCCTTGGTCTCCTTCATGGGTAGCTCAATCTGTTTTTCAATACCCAATTTCAAGCATTCCTAACACTCCTTTCTTTATCATCAAATTTTTGGCCGTTTAGACCATCTACCATTATTCTGTTTCTTCTGCATTTAATGCTATGATATCTGAATCATCGGTTATTAATCCGAGGTGGTTTCAGGAAAATTATGTTTTTAGATGATTAAACGCTGATGGTAATATGGTGGAATATGAAAGGTTCCCTGGTAACAATAAAAGAGCACGCGTATATATCAACGTTATAATAAGGTTGTTTCGTACGAAAAGTCGAAGTTGTCTTGCTGGAGCTGTGACAAAATTTGGCTATTTTGAAGAAGAACTGCAAAGTTATTTTGGGTAATAATAACACTAAAGAAATTAGCACAGTTATGTATTGAACGTTTACTCAGTTTCCGAGAGTCTTTCAAGTGCATTACTATATGCATCAATCTTTTCTTTCGTAAATGAAGTGCGGTTGGTTCATCCTCTCGATTGAGGTATTTTCAAGAATCATGAAAGGTTTGAACGCAGAATGTAATCGTGAAGATACAAATGTTGTTTAAGACGAAATCAAGTGGCAACTTGAAGAATTGTTTAGTTTCATATATTATAATCAATATTTTAACTCATTTTAATTGTCCAATGTTATTAGTCCACAGTCGATAGTCCACAGTTGACAGTCCAATAATTCATAGATAGTTTAATATATAATATTCGTATTAATTAATACGTGTCGTGACCCGTATACGTCTCAGACTCGATCGCAACTAAAACTATATATATTATTGTAGAATCAACCTCAACCCTGTATAGAGAACTCGATCATTACTGCATATAGAGTGTCTATGGTGATTCCAAATAATATATATAGATGCGTCGATATGATATGTCAAAATCTTGTATACGTGTCCCGATATTTAAAGTGCGTAAAATATATAACAGAAAATTAAATAACGATAAATAAAGTGCGTAAAGTAAATAACAGAAATTTAATGACGATAAATAAAATTGCGAGAATGTAAATTGCGATAAAATAAATTGCGATAAATAAAATGTAATCAGTTAGCTAGGATTTTGTTAGCGTGGATTCTTAACAAAATTTCTCATAGTTAATTTGTTTGTTTCTAACAAATTTTATTTTGTCCAATATTTTCTTCATTATGCCACTTGTCAGATTCTGATAGGTCAAAATCCAAATATGAAATTGATTGAAAATGGTTATTCTGTGATGAACGGATTCGTATAGCTGTGGTTGCAAGTAGGATAGTAAATGACTGTTGAATCAGATTCGAAGAATGTACAGTGTAACTTATTAATGCAAAATCTAAATATTCCTCGGGTATTACCTACCCGTTAAAATATTTTCACCATTAACAGTTTGTACAATAAAATTTTTAATTACAATCTTTATGAAAACATATATACATATATATTTTCTTCAGACGTAATTATGGATTTAATGAGTCAATATGATATTAAACTCATTTGATTTACCGTTAGAATAAGAATATATAATCTCTAAAACATTAGAGATTACCTAATCGCCATGTCGAACGAAGATAAATGATGTAGAACGATGATTATACTCGAGGTACAGAATGAGATGTTGAAGCATGGATTGTTGACACTTGGGTTGTTGGTTGTACTGGTCCCATTGGTGCTGAGGCTGGTGATGGTACCGGTGTTGGTGATACAGCTGGTGCTTGCAAATTGTATATCGTGCTCTCTAAAGTTAATACTCGAGCTCGGAGTTCTTTAACTTCTTCTACTAACCCTGGTTGATTATCAGTGTGAGGTAGTGGTCGGATATCTTCTCTAGTTCCGTTAATGGTAGATTCAAGACGAAAAATTCTTGCAAATAGGGTATAAACGGTGTTGCGAACGGGTTCGCCGGTGAGCGGGTCAAGTACTCCAAGGTTAGGTGGTAGATTCGATTCATGATATGGAGTACCTTCTTCCCTTCTCCATAGGGTGAGTATGTCGCGAACCCACCCCCATTTTCTCCAGTAATCACGGTAGTTGATTGGTTGGTGTGCTCCTGTCACGCTGTCTTCGGAGTCAGAGGAACTTGTTGATTCGTAGAGGCCATCTTACGCGATCTCAGGAAAGATTTTTGGTATGGAGAGTTTAGTGACAGCAATTTATAGTTGGATGGTATTATCAATGCATAATTTGCATAGATATATATAGTACCAGGATCCCTTAAATTAAGGAGAAATTTACGAGAGATATCAGGCAAGGTCTACAGTAACAGATACGCTAAGATATGAATTGTCAGATACGCTAAGATATGAATTTTGTCTATACACTATTCATGCAGTCAATGCAGCAAGACGTGTCTAGACTAAGAATGATAAGCAGATAATTTTCGACACAAAATGATAAGCAAAACTTTTTGACATGCAGACACGGTCGAAGTCCAGACTTACTAATGCATCCTAACGACTTATCAGTTAGACACACTAATGCAGACCTGGTTCGCTAAGACCTCTGCTCTGATACCAACTATGAAGACCCGTCCTAATCCATCCGGATGAAATCCATATCGATTATAAACGATTCACAACAGTTGATTACATCGCGAGGTATTTGACCTCTATATGACACATTTTACAAGCATTGCATTCAATTTTAAAAGACATTCTTTCTTTACAACGAAAATTGACGGCATGCATACCATTTCAGAATATATCCAACTATAATTGACTTAATAATAATCTTGATGAACTCGACGACTCGAATGCAACGTCTTTTGAAATATGCCATGAATGACTCCAAGTAATGTTTATAAAATGAGCAAATGCACAGCGGAAGATTTCTTTCATACCTGAGAATAAACATGCTTTCAATTGTCAACCAAAAGGTTGGTGAGTTCATTAGTTTATCATAAATAATCATTTCATAATTTTAATAGACCACAAGATTTCATATTTCCATTTCTCATAAACATACGTCCCATGCATAGAGACAAAAATATCATTCATATGGATTGAACATGTAGAGACCCGTCCTAATCCATCCGGACGAAGTCCATATCGATTACAAATGATTCACAATAGTTGATTACATCGCGAGGTAATTGACATCTATATGATAAATTTTACAAACATTGCATTCGTTTTTAAAAGACAAACTTTCGTTACATCGACAGTTGACAGGCATGTAAAGCATTTCATAATATATCCAAATATAATTGACTTAATAATAATCTTGATGAACTCAACGACTCGAATGCAACATCTTTTGAAATATGTCATGAATGACTCCAAGTAATATCTCTAATATGAGCAAATGCACAGCGGAAGATTTCTTTCGTACCTGAGGATAAACATGCTTTAAAGTGTCAACCAAAAGGTTGGTGAGTTCATTAGTTTATCATAAAGAATCATTTCATAATTTTAATAGACCACAAGATTTCATACTTCCATTTCTCATAATCATACGTCCCATGCATAGAGACAAAAATATCATTCATATGGATTGAACACCTGGTAACCGACATTCACAATATGCATATAAGAATATCCCCATCATTCCGGGATCCTCCTTCGGACATGATATAAATTTCGAAGTACTAAAGCATCCGGTACTTTGGATGGGGCTTGTTGGGCCCGAT
This sequence comes from Rutidosis leptorrhynchoides, assembly GCF_046630445.1. Classification (NCBI taxonomy): domain Eukaryota; kingdom Viridiplantae; phylum Streptophyta; class Magnoliopsida; order Asterales; family Asteraceae; genus Rutidosis; species Rutidosis leptorrhynchoides. Next base: position 353,673,980 of record NC_092341.1, read on the forward strand.
AGATCTATCTTTAGAGTTCGCGTCAATTAGGGTGTATGTTCCCTAATTCTTAGATTACCAGACTTAATAAAAAGGGGCATATTCAGTTTCGATCATTCAACCATAGAACGTAATTTCGATTACTTGTGTCTATTTCGTAAAACAGTTATAAAAGTTGCGCATGTATTCTCAGCCCAAAAATATAAAGGGTAAAAAGGTAAATGAAACTCACAATACTGTATTTTGTAGTAAAAATACATATGACGACATTGAACAATGCAGGGTTGGCCTCGGATTCACGAACCTATATCAAGTATTAACACATTATAGTATAAATCAATTAAGTTTATATATTTGTTATGTATTAATTATTCTTAGAATATATTATGATACTTATTTGATATTTAATTAATGTTATATCAATAATATTAGTTGAAACATAATTTTATGTAATATTAGTATATTTTATGTAATAATATATTTACATATATATCTTTTGTTTTGTAAAATTAATAATTGTAGAAATACCTAAGGATAATAATAATAATATTAATAATAATAATAATAATTTTTAAAAGTATAAAACTACCTTAGGAGTCAGTTTTAAAAAAATTGCACCAAGCCGGGCTCGAACCCGAGACCTCTCGCTCACTCATCAACACCCTTAACCATTCCTCCATTTCAGTTTTTCTGATTTATAATACAAACCCAAATACTTATCTATTACATGTTTCAACCCACTTCATCTTCTTCACCAAAATCTAAACAATCAAACAACTTCATTCTTAATAGTCAATCATTAAAATGATTTTAGGACTTCTAAACAAACATGAAACAAAAAATAAAAATGTGTTCATGATATAAAAAAAATGAGAAAAAAAAAACAAAAAAATCCTACTGCTTGCTAGTAGCCAAGAAAAAAAAAATTTTGTTTTCAATTTTAAGTTCGTTTTGGACAATCTTTACAACATGAAACATGTTTCAAATCATTCCTAAAAACTATTGAAATCGTCAATTGAACTTAAAACATCAAAACAAGCTCTAATTTCTCCAAGAACAAAACAGTTAGACTTTTGACAATTTAACTTTGACTCGCAAATTCGAATTCGTTATCAAGAATTGGAACTTGAGATTTTGCAGGAAGTTTAAGTAAATGATTCCTAACAACTCTACATTTTTAGTTTTTGAAATTTGTTTCGAATTCACGTTAGTGTATATCACTGTGAAGAACTCAAGAACTCAAAAATTGATTTTTAGATTAAGAGTGTTATAGGTTATGATTACAACATGAATTGTGTTGCAAATCATTCCTATAATCTTTATGGATCATCAAATTAACTGGAGATATCAAAACAAACTCGAATTTGATTCAAGAACACTTAGTTGACTTTGAAAACCAAAACTTTGACTCTCAAATTAGAAATTAATAGAAAGAATTGAGGATTGAAAACTTACAGATAGTTTAGATAGACGATTCCTAACATGACTGCATTATTACATTTTGAAAATTTATTCTAAATCAAAATATGGTGAAAAGATGAATGTACAGAGTGTCGAGCTTATTTTCTGGGTTTTCTTTGTTTTCAACTCAAATTGCAGTTTGTAACTTATATAGAGTGATTAGGTACATGATTTAACAGTTAAATTGATTTCCAATTGATTTGTGAAGTAGACTTGTAACAAACTGGAGACATGAAGTACGTAAATTATTTTCATGTGAAGAAAAAGAAAAAAAATTGATAGTTACTTCTAACAGAATGGGATTCCCTATTTTTATTTTTAATAAATATTAATAGTAAATACCCTAATAATATTAATAATAATTCTAATAAAATAACTAAATAATATCATAAAAATGATAATAAATAAAAATAAGAATTCGTTTAAATCATAAATAAATTTTAATCTTAATTATCTTGTATATTATTTTACATTTTCAATTCAAATGATTATTTTGTATTTTATTAATACAACTTAATATGCACTCTTATATTTATATATGTATATATATTTACATATTTATTTACACACAATTGTTCGTGAATCGTCGAAAATAGTCACAGGTTAAATGAATCTATATAAATAGTTCAAACATTTCGAGACTCAACATTACAGGCTTTGCTTATTGTGTTGGAACATATAAAGATTAAGTTTTAATTTGGTCGGAAATTTCCGGGTCGTCACAGTACCTACCCGTTAAAGAAATTTCGTCCCGAAATTTGAGTGGAATGGTCATGGCTGACAATAAGTATGTTTTCATGACGTATCCGAGCTAGAAATTAGAGTTTTATCATCAGTGAGTAATATAGGTAAAAAAAAATTTGATTACGCGAAGAGTATAATCGAAGCTATCGCAAGAGAGGGAACTGATGACGTAGTTATGATTGATTTCAGGAATTCATGGGATTTAAAGAAAATCTTCATAATAAGATTTGGTTCTTCGGCGATATAGGAAATCAGATCTTTTTTGATTAAATGCAATAATCTGTTTCGATTGCTCTGTCGGATATTTTACTATAAATCCACTCCCTTCGTTTCCTTATTTTCACAGCTCACATCTTCCATTCTTTCTCCCCTGATTCATATTTTTAAAGCATTCATTAATATGCTCCATCCAGTTCTGATCCTTGATATACTCTTAACTTTCATATCTGTCATTCTTCTCTTTCATCTACCACCGGAGGATTATATTTACTTCTACTATTATCTTGGGGTTATAGTGTTTTTAATTTTCCCGTGCCTTTACGTGGCAATACGTATTGATATGCACGGTTTGTAATTTATGTGTTGTTGTCGAGCTTTATATTTTCTTTATATTCAAGAGTTCCATACTTTCGTCTCCTCTTCCCGACTTCAAGTCAAGCGAATAATGGTCCGGAATTCGTAGATATGGATTTTGAAATGAACATAGTTAATGTTCTAGAAGGAAATCGTAATGGCACGATCTTGATTTTTCAAATTACTAGAATATCTGAAAAGATAGAACTATTAAGAATATATGTTCTTGATATGCTTGGAGATTGGGTAGAATGTAAGAGTCGTGTAACATGGCACATGATGACGTTATGATCTGTGAATCATCACGTTCCATTAGAAACTCAGCATGACTTACTGTAATATAATCACGTTGATCAAGTGTCATTATATTATACTAACTCATGCATCAGTTCCCAACATTACTTCAATAACATTCATATTTCAAGCTCGAAAGTTTACAGAATATAGAAACTAACAGTTTCTATATGATGTAACACTGATAGCACGAAGAGATTAATGATTTCAGATAAGAATTATTATGAAAATATTCTCGGAAATATCAAAGATATTTATGATGATATTTTCAGAATTTCTGAGATCGAATGTTGATGAAGAAAATCCTTTCGCAAGGATTTAGAATAAATAAGGAGCAAGATATTCACTAAAGACTTCATCAGAAACAGAATCATCAGGGTTCTTTATGTACAAGTTTAGTCCTTGTGATTTGCTCAGAGTCTCCTTCATGGTTTGCTCAATTCGTTTTTCAGTACCAAACTTCCTTTTGAGCTTTTCCAACGTATCTTTTTTTTTATCAAACTTTTGACTGTTAAAATCATCCATAGTTTTTGTTGCTTCATTCAACTTTTCGAAATTTAGAGCATTAATTCACAGACTGGGTGCTTTTCTGAATTTTCGAATGGAAGATCATAGTTCTAAGAGATAAATGTTATATGGATACATATAACTGTTGATGTGGAAATGTTGCGAGACTCAAAATACAAATTTGCTGATTCCCGGTAATTGGTATGGCAGTTCTCGTTACAAGATGCGGATGAGTATATGATAGGGTTTCAATGAATAAATATAATAAATATAATGATTTGTCAGAGAGATTTAAGCCAAAAAAAACAACGAGGCTGCTGGTACGTCTTCTGGTAATATGGTGGAAAATAAAAGAATTCTCCGTTATAAAAAGGGTAATTGTATATATCAGGATTATAGTAAGGCTACTTCGAATGAAAAGTCGAAGTTGACTTGCTGGAGCTGTGACAAAATTGGCTACTTTGAAAAGGGATCGCAAAGTTATTTTTGCTAATAAATGCCAAAGGATCTGATGCGGCTACGTGTTAAACTTTTACTCAGTTGCCGAGAGTTTCTCAGGTGCATAACTATATGCATAAACCTTTCCTTCCGTAGATGAAGTGCGGTTGATTCATCCTATCGATTGAGGTGTTTTCAAGAATCATGAAAGGTTTGAACGCAGATTGTAATCGTCAAGATACAGATGAGGTTTAAGATGAGATCAAGTGGCAAACTTGAAGATATGTTTAGTTTCATATGTTATAATCAATATTTTAATTCATTTTAATTATCCAATGTCGACAGTCCATATTTGATAGTCCACAATTAACAGTCCGATAATACATATATTGCTTAATATATAATATCCGAATTAATTAATACGTATCGGGACCCGTGTACATGTCTCAGACTCGATCACAACTCAAAGTATATATATTATTATAGAATCAACCTCAACCCTGTATAGAGAACTCGATCATTACTGCATATAGAGTGTCTATGGTGATTCCAAATAATATATATAGATGCATCGATATGATATGTCAAAACCTTGTATACGTGTCCCGATATTTAAAGTACGTAAAATAAATAACAGGAATTAAATAACGATAACTAAAGTGCGTAAAGTAAATAACAGAAAATAGATGACAATAAATAAAATTGCAGGAATGTAAATTGCGATAATTAAATTGCAATAAATAAAATGCGATAAATAGAATGTAATCAGTTAGCTAGGAACGGTTAGCTGGAACAGTTAGCATGGTTTCTTAACAAAATTCCATATTGTTAATTAGTCTGTTTCTAATCAATTTTTATTGTGTCCATTATTTCTTCATTATGCCACTTGTTGGATTCTGGTAAGTAAAAATCCAAATATGAAATTGAATTTGAATGAAAATGGTTATTCTGTGGTGAAAGGATTCGTATATCGATAGATGTAGGTTGGATGGTAATCGACCGTTGAATCAGATTCGAAGACTGTAAAATGTAACTTATTAATGTGAAATCTTAAATATTTCTCGGGTATTACCTACCCGTTAAAATATTTTTACCATTAACAGTTTGTACGAAAGAATTTTTAATCACAATCTTTATGAAAATATATTTACATATATATTTTCTTCAGATGTAATTATGGATTTAATGAGTCAATGTGATATTGAACTCATCAGATTTACGATTAGAACTATGATACATAATCTCTAAAACATTAGAGTTTACATAATCGTCATGTCGAACGAAGATAAATGATGTAGAATGATTTGTGGAACGATAATTATACTTGAGGTACAGAATGAGATGTTGAGGCATGGATTGTTGAAACTTGGGTTGTTGGTGGTACTGGTGCCATTGGTGCTAAGGCTGGTGATGTTACTGGTGTTGGTGATACTGTTGATGATTGCAAATTGTATACCGTGCTCTCTAAAGTTAATACTCGAGCTCGGAGTTCTCTAACTTCTTCTACTAACCCGAGTTGTTTATCAATGTGAGGTAGAGGTCGGATATCTTCTCTAGTTCCATTAATGGTAGTTTCAAGACGAAAAATTCTTGCAAATAGGGTATAAACGGCATTGCGAACGGGTTCGCCGGTGAGCGGGTCAAGTACTCCAAGGTTAGGTGGTAGATTTGATTCATGATATGGAGTACCTTCTTCCTTTCTCCATAGGGTGAGTATGTCGCGAACCCATCCCCATTTTCTCCAGTAATCACGGTAGTTGTTTGGTTGGTGTGCTCCTGTCACGCTGTCTTCGGAGTCAGAGGAACTTGGTCGATTCGTAGAGGCCATCTTAAACGATCTCAGGAAAGATTTTTGGTATGAAGAGTTTAGTGGCATCAATTGATAGTTAGATGGTATTCTCAATGCATAATTTGCATAGATATATATAGTACCAGGATCCCTTAAATTAAGGAGAAATTTACGAGAGATATCAGGCAAGGTCTACAGTAACAGATACACTAAGATATGAATTGTCAGATACGCTAAGATATGAATTTTGTCTATACACTATTCATGCAGTCAATGCAGTAAAATGTGTCTAGACTAAGAATAATGAGTAGGTAATTTTCTAAGGATGATAAGCAGATGTTTTCCGATAAAAATGATAAGCAAAACTTTTGACATGCAGACACGGTCGAAGTCCAGACTCACTAATGCATCCTAACGACTATCAGTTAGGCACGCTAATGCAAGACCTGGTTCGCTAAGACCACCGCTCTGATACCAACTGTAGAGACCCGTCCTAATCCATCCGGACGAAGTCCATATCGATTACAAACGATTCACAACAGTTGATTACATCGCGAGGTAATTGACATCTATATGATAAATTTTACAAACATTGCATTCGTTTTTAAAAGACAAACTTTCGTTACATCGACAGTTGACAGGCATGTAAAGCATTTCATAATATATCCAAATATAATTGACTTAATAATAATCTTGATGAACTCAACGACTTGAATGCAACATCTTTTGAAATATGTCATGAATGACTCCAAGTAATATCTCTAATATGAGCAAATGCACAGCGGAAGATTTCTTTCGTACCTGAGGATAAACATGCTTTAAAGTGTCAACCAAAAGGTTGGTGAGTTCATTAGTTTATCATAAAGAATCATTTCATAATTTTAATAGACCACAAGATTTCATACTTCCATTTCTCATAATCATACGTCCCATGCATAGAGACAAAAATATCATTCATATGGATTGAACACCTGGTAACCGACATTCACAATATGCATATAAGAATATCCCCATCATTCCGGGATCCTCCTTCGGACATGATATAAATTTCGAAGTACTAAAGCATCTGGTACTTTGGATGGGGCTTGTTGGGCCCGATAGATCTATCTTTAGAGTTCGCGTCAATTAGGGTGTCTGTTCCCTAATTCTTAGATTACCAGACTTAATAAAAAGGGGCATATTCAGTTTCGATCATTCAACCATAGAACGTAATTTCGATTACTTGTGTCTATTTCGTAAAACAGTTATAAAAGTTGCGCATGTATTCTCAGCCCAAAAATATAAAGGGTAAAAAGGTAAATGAAACTCACAATACTGTATTTTGTAGTAAAAATACATATGACGACATTGAACAATGCAGGGTTGGCCTCGGATTCACGAACCTATATCAAGTATTAACACATTATAGTATAAATCAATTAAGTTTATATATTTGTTATGTATTAATTATTCTTATAATATATTATGATACTTATTTGATATTTAATTAATGTTATATCAATAATATTAGTTGAAACATAATTTTATGTAATATTAGTATATTTTATTTAATAATATATTTACATATATATCTTTTGTTTTGTAAAATTAATAATTATAGAAATACCTAAGGATAATAATAATAATATTAATAATAATAATAATAATTTTTAAAAGTATAAAACTACCTTAGGAGTCAGTTTTAAAAAAATTGCACCAAGCCGGGCTCGAACCCGAGACCTCTCGCTCACTCATCAACACCCTTAACCATTCCTCCATTTCAGTTTTTCTGATTTATAATACAAACCCAAATGCTTATCTATTACATGTTTCAACCCACTTCATCTTCTTCACCAAAATCTAAACAATCAAACAACTTCATTCTTAATAGTCAATCATCAAAATGATTTTAGGACTTCTAAACAAACATGAAACAAAAAATAAAAATGTGTTCATGATATAAAAAAAATGTGTTCATGATATAAAAAAAATGAGAAAAAAAACAAAAAAATCCTACTGCTTGCTAGTAGCCAAGAAAAAAAAAATTTGTTTTCAATTTTGAGTTCGTTTTGGACAATCTTTACAACATGAAACATGTTTCAAATCATTCCTAAAAACTATTGAAATCGTCAATTGAACTTAAAACATCAAAACAAGCTCTAATTTCTCCAAGAACAAAACAGTTAGACTTTTGACAATTTAACTTTGACTAGCAAATTCGAATTCGTTATCAAGAATTGGAACTTGAGATTTTGCAGGAAGTTTAAGTAAATGATTCCTAACAACTCTACATTTTTAGTTTTTGAAATTTGTTTCGAATTCATATTAGTGTATATCACTGTGAAGAACTCAAGAACTCAAAAATTGATTTTTAGATTAAGAGTGTTATAGGTTATGATTACAACATGAATTGTGTTGCAAATCATTCCTATAATCTTTATGGATCATCAAATTAACTGGAGATATCAAAACAAACTCGAATTTGATTCAAGAACACTTAGTTGACTTTGAAAACCAAAACTTTGACTCTCAAATTAGAAATTAATAGAAAGAATTGAGGATTGAAAACTTACAGATAGTTTAGATAGACGATTCCTAACATGACTGCATTATTACATTTTGAAAATTTGTTCTAAATCAAAATATGGTGAAAAAGATGAATGTACAGAGTGTCGAGCTTATTTTCTGGGTTTTCTTTGTTTTCAACTCAAATTGCAGTTTGTAACTTATATAGAGTGATTAGGTACATGATTTAACAGTTAAATTGATTTCCAATTGATTTGTGAAGTAGACTTGTAACAAACTGGAGACATGAAGTACGTAAATTATTTTCATGTGAAGAAAAAGAAAAAAAATTGATAGTTACTTCTAACAGAATGGGATTCCCTATTTTTATTTTTAATAAATATTAATAGTAAATACCCTAATAATATTAATAATAATTCTAATAAAATAACTAAATAATATCATAAAAATGATAATAAATAAAAATAAGAATTCGTTTAAATCATAAATAAATTTTAATCTTAATTATCTTGTATATTATTTTACATTTTCAATTCAAATGATTATTTTGTATTTTATTAATACAACTTAATATGCACTCTTATATTTATATATGTATATATATTTACATATTTATTTACACACAATTGTTCGTGAATCGTCGGAAATAGTCACAGGTTAAATGAATCTATATAAATAGTTCAAACATTTCGAGACTCAACATTACGGGCTTTGCTTATTGTGTTGGAACATATAAAGATTAAGTTTTAATTTGGTCGGAAATTTTCGGGTCGTCACAGAACATCTGGTAACCGACATTCACAATATGTATATAAGAATATCCCATCATTCCGGGATCCTCCTTCGGAGATGATATAAATTTCGAAGTACTAAAGCATCCGGTACTTTAGATGGGGCTTGTTGGGCCCGATAGATCTATCTTTAGAGTTCGCGTCAATTAGGGTGACTGTTCCCTAATTCTTAGATTACCAGACTTAATAAAAAGGGGCATACTCAGTTTCGATCATTCAACCATATAATGTAGTTTCAATTACTTGTGTCTATTTCGTAAAACAGTTATAAAAATAGCGCATGTATTCTCAGTCCCAAATATATATATTGCTAAAGCATTTAAAAAGGGTTTAATGAAACTCACCTAATTTATTTTGTAGTAAAAATACATATGACTATATTGAACAATGCAGGGTTGGCCTCGGATTCACGAACCTATATCAATTGTATATTTATTAAAACATATAATCGTAATCGAGCAAGTTTATATATATTATTATTAATAATATACTTGTTATATTTCATGTTATTTGGATCATTTTAATATATTTAATTTATATATTTTATATAGTTAATATTTATCATTATTTATATTATACATATATATGTAAGGTTTTATATATGATAACAATATATATTTGTGTATTAACTGATACATTTTATATATATAATTTAGTAATTATCATTTTAATAATAACCATATAATGATACGTAATATTAATATTATTGTAATGTATTGTTGTATAAAATATCTATTTGTAATAATACCAGTATTGACAAGAATGATAATAGTAATGATAATAATAATAGTAATAATATTAGTAGTAATAGTATCTATTTTAATGTATATGGTAATCTTAATAAAAATGCTAATTTTGATAATTTTAATTAAAATGATAGTTTTAGTAAATGAAAATAATATCAGTGCTAATAATACATATCAGATTTATCCTAAGTTTCTTATAATTTCTAAACTTATGACTACAGTTTCTATAACTTAAATTTGTAATCGTATTCATAATTGTACCTATATTCAAATAATTATGACCATTTTTCATAATTTTTATCGTATCACTTTTATTATTAATTTTGTAACATGAATGTTGTTAATATGTTCATAATCATCTTAATGACGATAATCATAATATTACAATAATAATCATAATAATAATAATAATAATAATAATAATAATAATAATAATAATAATAATAATAATAATAATAATACTAATACTAATACTAATACTAGTAATAATAATAATAATAATAATAATAATAATAATAATAATAATAATAATAATAATATAGTGATAATAATAATAATAATAATACTTAATGATAATATTAGTAATAATAATAATGATAATACTATTAATTAGATAAATGATAATAATAATAATTATACTTTAATTCTTAGGAACTAATAACACTTATCTTAATAATAACCATAATCAATAATAATGATAACAATAATAATAATAATAATGATAATAATAATAATAATAATAATTATAATAATAATGAAGTAATAACAATAACAATAAAAGACTACTACCTCACAAGAATAGGTTCCAAAAAGAATATAATTGCCCTTGCCCGGACTCGAACCCGAGACCTCTCGGATACACACAAACAACCTTAACCAACTGATCCATTTGATTTTTACTGATTATAACTCTTCTAAATATTATTTAACCTATTAACTTCTGTTTCCCTTTCATCTTCTCTTCAAACATATAAATCGGCCAAGACAGTTTTAAATTGTCCCAATTAAGATATTTTAAAACATTTGTAAATAATAGAAATCAGATGTCAGATGTTAGCATTAAAAGGAAAACGAGAAAAAAAAATAAAAAATAAAAAAATAAAAATAAAAACTGCTACTGCAGTCTCGACGCATACAGAAAAAAAAAATCTTGATTTTTAATTAGAGATCGTTTTAACAAAAACTTACTTCATGAAATAGGTTGCAAAACCCCTTTAGAAACTATCTGTGTACCTAATTGAATCTGAAACATCGAATTAAAAATGAATTTTGAGAAGAACTATTATTTTGACTTTTGAAAATATATCTTTGACTTCGAAATTCGACTTTGATTTTATGAATTAAGAACTGAAACTTTATATATAGATTAAATGAAGGATTTCTAACAATCCTCCATTTATAGATTTTTAAATGCGACACAGAATCGTGTTTTGGCTCAAAAGTTGAAGAACGGGTTTTGCAGTCTGTTTAAAAAATTTTTTTATTAATTTAACTAATTTAACAGTATTGGGTTGTTGAAATTGATATTGGAAATGGAAGGTAGTTCGAATGGATCCAATATTACAATGAATTAGTCGATCTTATAATGGAATCAGTCGACAGCCAGTACAAATATAACAGGAATTAAATAAGAAAAAAATATATAAAAGCAGATTACGTTATCTACTGAGTTTGGATGTTTTCTATTGATTGAATCACAATAGGGGACAGAAACAAGATAATGCTACAGATTGAGAGCTACTGATAACAGATCCTGATTCCAAATGAGTACGTTCTATAATATAATGTATATTAATATATTAATTATTAGTAATTATAATTAATTAAAATCCTATTAATAATTGAATTAATAATAATAATAATAATAGTAATAATAATAATAATGTTAATATTATCAAATAATACTAAAAATGATATCAATAATAATTTATAATAATAATAATACTAATTATTAATGGTAATAATAATATCCAATAATAATACTAATATTAATCATAAATACTAAAATTAAAATTTTATTATTAGTTATAATACTAACGATATTAATAATCTTAATAAAGATAATAATAATACATAACCATTTATAGTAATTAAAATTATAATCTTACTACTAATTATGATATGAATAATGATAACAACAATACTAATAACACTAATATTAATAGTAGTTATGTAACAATTCAGTTGTATCAATTTCATATTTATGTAATATACAAAATATTAATAATAACTTTGTTATTAATATTAACTACATATTCTAATAATAGTAGTGAAAGTAATATTAATATTAGTAAAGGTAACAACTTAATTGCATTAGATTTCTTATCTATATCTATTATCTATAACAGTATAACTAATACTGATATTAATTATTAATATTAATATTAGTATTAATAATAATAATGAAAGTAATAAAATCTTATTTAATTTGTTTAATAATATATTGTTAATTATGTAATATTTAATAATCATATAATATATTATATAGTAACTTTTACTGAATCTTTATCATTTAACTATATATATATTATTTAATAATATACATAAATCTCATATGTCTATATATTCATTTTAAATTTTACTTAATTATTTTGTATATTATTTAACATATCTAATTCCAATGTTTAAATTATATTTTATAATTTTAAATTACTACACATATTTATATTTACATATATATGTACAATTTTATTTACAAACAATGGTTCGTGAATCATCGGAATTAGTCAGAGAGTAATTGATTACGTGACTATAGTTCCAAAACTTTTGAGGTTAAAAATTACAGACTTTGCTTATCGTGTCGGAAACATATAAAGATAAAGTTTAAATTTAGTCAGAAATTCCCGGGTCGTCACATATCCCTTATCGATTCTAAATGGTATATCTAATTTGGTCAGCATTGCAAACTTCAATGTGGGATTAGAGAAACAAAATATTGCAAACCTTGCAATTAGGTACATAATACTTTGGATTTGAAAGTGATGCAACAAGTTAATTCATTGCAATCCTGATCAAAGAGGGAAGATTCTTAAGGAGGACATCACATCTCAATTACATATTCTCTCCCACGTACATGTGGCTTTCGAACAGGTTCAAGACTATCGTTGGCGATTTCGAGAGTTGGAAGAAGGATCCAATTAGTTTGGTATCTTAATTGTCATAGGAGTTCATGTCATTACTGAAAGTTATTGCCTTTTCTTTGTAGCTATTTGTATGTTGGTTTTTTGCATGCTCCTTGTGTAATTTTTAGTGAAATTCCAGCTTTCTTGGAAAAAAGAATTAACATTTATATAAATTTCATCAAATAATACATAAAACAAACAAAGATATTTTAAGCCAAAGTTGATAAATAAATACTTGAAAAGTTAAAATGGGACTATTTTTGAGTCCCCTACTGAATTAAGGATTTAATTATGACAAAACATGATTATAAACACTAGTTGTAATGTACAGGCCAACATAAGTTTATTTATTTGATAAACAACATTGTATGTTGTGTCTGAGTGTTTAGTATATTGTCTTCACTATCAGCACAAGATAGTTCAAGTTTCAAGGTTTCTTTTGACCAGCATGAGATGTATGCAGAACCAGCAAGAGCAATTATGAAAGAACCAGTAACTGAAGAACCAGCAGAGGCTGAAGCAGCACACAACACTTAGAAAGCATGATTGTTTCATGCGTTGTCTACATCAATTGGCACTATTCAACTGACATCGAAGACGAAGTTGAATAGAGAATGACACGAGTCGGAGGCTGACAAGTGGTCTTACATGACAACGAAGGAATGCAGAAGATTGACCTATGCGCAGTTCATGGTTAATACTTTGTCAACGCTTAGGAAACCCAACATTTCATATTTTTTTTAATCAAAACGAATGTCCAAATGGGTGTTCCTGCAATTAGCTATCAAATAAGGAAAGGATGACCATGTGCTTCCAGTGGACAATATATCATTTACACATATTTTAGGGCTCTTATAAATAGATGAAGCCACGATTGTATAAATTAGTGGTGTGGGTATTAAATCAAGAGAGTCAAACCAGTAACGCTTAATTTGTTGAAAGTTATTAGGTGTAAACTGTATCAACCGGTTATCTATTCCGCCAAAGATAATCGTGATTCTTTGAAATTATATCAATAAAAGAATAACGTTGAAAATTACTTGTGACTCTGATTTAATTGTCTGTTAATTACACTTAAAACTGATAATCAATCTTACTTAACAAAAAGAATTGCATTCAAACCCCCTTTCTACAAACTCCTTGTTGTTAATTCGGGATCAACAACTATTAAATTGGGACAGAGAAAGCATCTTTTATTAAAAAGTTTTTCATCTAATAAAAAGATATGTTTGGTAAAATAGCCTATATTTGTTGGATAGAAAGAAAAAAAACTAGAAACTCATAGAAATAACGTTTGTGAAAAAACTCGTAGTTAGTAGTTTTTAGGCAGTTTAGTATTCTTTTAAACAACTCTAGCAACTCTATCAAGCACTTACACTCAAAAAGTTACCATCTACTAACAACTAACTTCTAGTTCTCGGCTAATTTTACAAAAAATACTCTGGAATAGATTAATAATATTCCTAAAACAAGTTATTAATTTTTATTATTTATTAGAAATTCAATTTAATAATTTAGACAAATAGTAAACAAAATAACAAATATCTTCGTTAAATCAAATACAGAACATAAAAAAATAACTAACAAAATAGTTTTAATCCCAAATAAATAATACTAAAAGTACACCACTAAATTTATTTCAAACATATTTACTTTGCCACTTTTATTTAACCCCAATAAAACTAAACCTAATTTAATTATGACATCAAAATTAATATAAATAAAGTAAGAACTCCTTTCGTCTTCAACCTCAACCTAGGAGTGTTCATTACTTATTTACAAACTGATTAATTCAAAAAACAAATCGAATAAAAATCGAAAAACAATAGCAAATTTGAATTCATTTTTGATTAGATTTTTAGTTTTACCTTTCGAATTCGATTGAAACTAATGATACCGCAACCCGCAGGCGCACCACATATGTATGCGGGCAATCATTATTGTGCGTATGCGTGTTCTCGTGTGCGGTATGCGGCGTGCGATTGCCTTTGTTCCCGGTACGGCGGTTGCTTAGCTGTCAAGTAAATATCTTTTCCATAATTATATCCGTGATTCGGGGGAGTCAGTTATGGATGAGATTATCATGATCTGGGACGGTTCTAGAATTAGGGTTTGCCTATAAATACAAACCCTAATCATCATTCACCACACGGCACATTACGTAACCATCACATACAATACACATTACGTAAAACAGCATCATTCAGCATCTTTTCAAGGTTAACAGGTTAGTCTTTCATAAGCTAGTACCTACGACCTTATTTAGGGCCTCTTGATCGACGACCGTTATCGGAGGTGGACTTAATCACTTGGCCACCCCGCCGACATCATCATGTCGGCCAGGGTTATTCACGGTAGCCGAACCGGAGAGCCACGTTCTAAGATCCTTAAACCCCTCTTTATGTATTGAGCAGGCATATTAAACCCTACGGTTAAAATATGCATTATCAAGTGATGCTTTCATTGAGAGTCGAATTAATTCAAGACTGTTTAATTGCTTTTTCTTTTAAGGTTTTGAATTGTATGACTCGTTATTTACAAAATTTTTGAATTTTTTTTTAACAGTATCATGACTTCCGAGGAATCATCGGAACATACCCAAACAGATATTCAGAACGCACCGTCTGGTAGTCAACAGACACCGGTTATGACTACGGGGGCAGCTATTCAGGCGGGGTACACGATGTACCCTCCACCTATATCCGGCGAACCCTTTCAGAGGTACAAGCCGATATATTCAGACAGGGTTACACCGCCAAGAGCAAACTCACCAGTCACAACCACGCGGTTGGACTATTCGTCAGTGGATCCAAGGGTCATCTTGGCAGGCAATAGCGGTGGAACAACGGGGCCGCATGTGGTTTGCTGCGGCCAGGTACCTATTTACAGTACCACTATTTCAATACCTCTGCATACGCAGAGCATTCAGCAGAATTCGTCATTTACACCATTGCAACCTTGGCAACCACCGCGCCCAGTTTCACAATTTTTAACTCCTGCGAATGCGCAGGCGTTACTTAATAGTTGGGGGTTTGGTGTCATCCCAGATGCAAACTCTCATTGGGCGCCGATAACAGCACAGCAGCAAAGCACAGCGCATACAGTTGGGCTTTTAAGTGTGTATCCTCAGGTTTCGCATATATCTGCGCCACAGGTTTCGCCTCCTTTACAACCACCTGTGTACTCTGCGTCTTCAAGTCATCCCTCTTTTCCAACGCAGCAGCCTTGGTTATATCCGCAGACGCAGGGTCAACCTTGGCAAAATGTTCAAGGACAGGCAAATCTTGCAAGTCAATTCATGCAGGCCGCACCTCCTGATATGGTTCACTTATTTTCACAACCTGACTTTGTTCAGGACATGATGAAGCGTTTCTTTGCGAACTTGAAAGGGGATCCTGTTAAACCACCCTTCGAGCTACCGACTACCTTTGACAAGTTTCCTCCGCATATAACCGCATATCCGTTTCCATCAGCACCAAAGATACCTAGCACGTTGGGTACTTACAATGGCCTGACCAATCCAGATGATTTTTTACAGCGTTTCGAGGGCGCAATGCGCACTCAGGGCTGGGTGGATCCGGTTGAGTGTCAGATATTTCCTATGACACTACAGGGTATTGCCCGTGAGTGGTTTAATAAATTTCCGGCGGGTAGTATTGCCGGGTTTATGGATCTGCGGACAAAGTTTTTACTGCAATATCAGAATCAGAGACCACGCAAGCGCACTCACATTGAATGCCATGACATCGTGCAGAAGTCCAAGGAATCTTTGGGCGAATTTCTCACAAGGTATACTAATGAGTGCCTGCGTATACCAGATCTCAAACCAGAGCAACAGATTTCCGGACTCATACATGGTATAAACTCAGAACGTCATCCAACACTGGTAAGGCGTCTGCGCCATACAGTTCCAACAACTTATGCTGAGGCGCTTAATGAATGTCACAACTATATGCGGAGTGGCGAAGATAATGACATCCCAACAGCTAGCTCACGCAACGAGAGGAAGGACGATGATGATCGTTCGCGCGATCAAAATCGTGGTAATAACTCTCGCGGAAGGTATCCTAGCGGTGGTCCTATCAGGAATGATAAAGGGAAATCAAGTGGCAATTATCGAAACAATAATCAGCGCGGCATCAATAATCAGAACTATGCGCTGCTCAAAAGTTTGTCCAAAACGCCCAAGGAAATTTTGGCAACGGAGCCAGTATGCGAGACCTTCGCGGTTCCAACTCCGCTTACAGAATTTGGCAAGCGGGACAAAACAAAGTATTGCGAATTTCATGATGATTATGGTCACGACACCAATCGGTGTAAAAACTTGATGGAACGGGTTCTGGAAGCGCTTCGCGCGGGCAAATTGGATCATCTAAAACCACCTAAAAAGGATAAAGGAAAGGCCACAGAAGAGGCTTCGAAGTCTAAGACTTTTCGCGTGGCAGAAAGTTGACAAAGCAAAAAATGCTGACTTAACCATTAACATGGTTGACGCAGAGAAAATCAGCCAGCGGAGAAAGTACAATGGTTGACACTTTAAAGCATGTTTATTCTCAGGTATGAAAGAAATCTTCCGCTGTGCTTTTGCTCATCTTAGAGATATTAATTGGAGTCATTCATGACATATTTCAAAAGACGTTGCATTCGAGTCGTTGAGTTCATCAAGATTATTATTAAGTCAATTATAGTAAGATATATTATGAAATGGTATGCATGTCGTCAATCGTAGATGTAATGAAAGATTGTCTTTTCAAAAATGAATGCAATGTTTGTAAGATGTATTATATAGAGGTCAAGTACCTCGCGATGTAATCAACTGTTGTGAATCGTTCATAATCGATGTGGACTTTGTCCGGATGGATTAGGAAGGGTCCTTTCAGTTGGTCCAGGATTGGGAGCTTCTCCCAATCACTTTCCCTCCTGTAATGTCAATTGATACAATTAATGAGCCCATTATCATCAAGTGTCGCATCCCTAATTGCGGAATCCAGATTAAGCGCATGCATGTTGACACTGGCAGCGGTGTTGATATTATGTATGAGCATTGTTATCGTTTCCTTCTGGCAGAAGTCAAAGCACAGTTACGCCAGCCTGATATTACGCTATCAGGGTTTTTCGGAGAAAACTCATGGCCGCTAAGCCGGATAGAATTAATGATAGAGCTTGCGAATGACAGGAACTCGCAAATGATCAGACATGAATTGGTCGATTTTTATGTGGTTCGTTCAACTTCACGATATAACGCACTGCTAGGGAGAAACTTCATACGGCGTTTCAACATCATACCGTCGGTAGTGCATGGTTTGATTTAGTTTCCCACAGTAGGAGGCGTCACCACAGTTGCGTCACATCAAGCAACCGAGTTGTGTGGCTCTGTCACGTCTGTAAGCGCTCCTAGCGTAGAAGAGCAACTTGCAAACTGTTCAGTAATAGCAAATCGCTTGCATCCGGATAAGCGAATTAAAATCGGCGCAGGCTTGTCAGCCGAAACGAAGGGCAAGTTGCATGGAATATTGTCAGCTAACGCAGATATTTTTGCATGGCGCGAGTCAGACATGACCGGGGTTCTGCGGGATATTGCGGAACTTAAGTTAAATGTTAATCCATCATTGACACCCGTTAGGCAAAAGAAGCGGCATATGGCTCTAGACCGCAGTGATTGGTTGTGCGCAGAGGTGGACAACCTTGTCAAAGCAAACATTCTGCGGGAAGTGCGTTATCAGACATGGGTTGCAAATCCTGTGTTGGTAAAAAAGGCTGACGGTAACTGGCGAATGTGCGTTGATTTCAAAGACATTAATAAGGCATGTCCTAAGGACAACTACCCTCTCCCGGAGATAGACTGGAAGGTAGAATCACTATCGGGATTTAGGTACAAGTGTTTTTTGGACGCATACAAGGGTTATCACCAAATCTTAATGGCTGCAGAAGATGAGGACAAGACTGCTTTTCATACGCTGCAGGGTATTTATTGTTACACGAAGATGCCTTTCGGTTTAAAGAATGCGGGCGCGACCTATCAGCGTGTAATTGACGCAGCATTCAAGCACCAAATCGGTAGAAATCTTGAAGCGTACGTCGACGACTTGGTAATTAAAAGTAACACCGAAGAAGACATGCTCGCGGACATTCTGGAAACGTTTGCATCTCTGCGCAGGATCAACATGAAGCTTAACCCGCTTAAATGTAGTTTTGGGGAAGAGGAAGGCAAGTTTTTAGGTCATGTGGTGACGGCGCGGGGTATCAAGGCCAATCCCAAAAAGATTGAAGCCATTGATAATTTGCCATCTTCGAAGACAAAGAAAGATGTGCAGAGTCTAACGGGGAAGCTTGCGGCTATCACACGGTTTCTGTCGAAAGCCGCAGAACGACAGTTACCATTCTTCAATACTTTGAAAAATTGTTTGAAGAAAAAAGACTTCGTATGGACTCAGGAAGCAGAATCAGCCTTTCAGGAGATGAAAAAGGTGCTTGCAGAATTACCAACACTTACTGCGCCAGTATCAGGAGAAACGCTAACGCTGTACCTCGTGGCATCGAAGGAAGCTGTCAGCTCAGTCCTCATCGCGGATCGCAAAAAGGTAATCCATTAATTTACATGCTTTATTTATATCGCAGAAATTTAACGACTGAGGTTTTTCTCAGACGCAAATGCCGGTCTACTTCGTAAGCAAGACGCTGACATCAAGCGAAGTAAACTACTCACCAATAGAAAAGCTTGTATATGCGCTGGTCCATACGGCGCGGCGTTTGCGCCAATATTTTCAAGCACATCCAATCGTGGTTCTAACTGATCAACCAATCAAACAGGTTGGTAAACGCCTACTTTGCGGCAATGACCGGGGTTACCGCATTGACTAACGCAATCATTTTTCTTTCAGGTGTTATACAAGCCTGAGATTTCTGGCCGAATGGCTAAGTGGGCAGTTGAATTAGGTGAACATGAAATAAATTTTTCTTCGCGCAGTGCGATTAAGGGTCAAATATTTGTTGATTACCTAGCAGAATTACCTGCGGATGTCGAGGCGTCAGCAGAACATCAGGATCCACCTACACCAACTTTGTCACCATAGGAATTGTACACCGATGGTGCGTGCAGCGTATCTGGTGCAGGTGCGGGTATAATTTTAACAGGCCCAGATGGCGAAGAGCATACATACGCACTGCGGTTTAATTTTGCTGTTACGAATAACGAATCAGAGTATGAGGCTCTGTTAGCAGGTATGCGCATTGCGCATAAGTTAAATGTTAAAATTTTGCACGCATATGTGGATTCAAAGCTAGTATGCAGTCAGGTCAGCGGAGATTTCGAAGCGCATAACATAGCCATGCAGCAATATCTATCGCTTGTTCACAACCTCGCTGACCAATTTGAAGCTTTTCAAATCTCCCACGTAATGTGGGGGCAAAATAAGAAGGCGGATGCGCTAAGCAAACTGGCTGCCTTGGCTTTTGATCATATGGGGAAGAAAGTTCTAATAGAAGAACTCAATGCGAAATCCATTGTTATGATGCCTTTAGTGGCACCAGTTGAGGAATCAAGCTCAACATGGATGACGCCCATTGTGGCTTTTCTGCGGGATAGCACATCTCCTGCGGATTCCGCTGATGCAAAGAAAGTCCGCGTTAAGGCACCGCTGTATGCCCTTGAGGGTGACGTCCTATATCGAAAGAATTATTTGGGACCGCACTTAAGGTGCATTGGCCCGAAAGAGGCAGAGGAAGTTGTACGCGAGGTGCATGAGGGTGCATGCGCACTCCATTCGGGGCACATATACATTGTGTCAAAAATAATGCGGCTAGGATATTATTGGCCCACCATGTACGCGAATACTGCGCGCATAGTTAAGCAATGTGAATCATTCCAAATACATGCACCTATTAGCAGAGCACCTGCGCATCCAATGATACCAGTCTCCTCACCGTGGCCATTCTGCAAATGGGCAATCGACATAGTCGGACCATTCCCAAAAGGCCGAGGTAATTTTATCATTTATTTTCTAAACATGTTACTCACATCAGTACCTTACGCACATTCTGCACACGCAGGAAACATCAAATTCTTGATTGTTGCAATCGACTATTTCACAAAGTGGGTCGAAGCGAGACCGCTGGAAGCAATCTCAGGAAAAAGGGTGCGAAATTTTGTATGGGAAGACATCGTCTGTTGATTTGGTATACCAAACGAAATTGTTAGTGATAACGATACGCAGTTCGCGGGTGACCCTTTTCGCAGCTGGTGCGCGGAGCTTAATATTAAGCAAACTTTTACATCTGTTGCGCATCCGCAGGCGAATGGCCAGTGCGAAGTCACCAACCGGGATATAGTAGTTGGAATCAAAGCTAGGTTGGGTCATGGTCGCGTTGGTTGGGTGGATGAACTACCGAAGGTTTTATGGGCGCATAGAACAACACCTAAAGCAAGCACTGGTGAGACCCCGTTCAGTTTGGTCTATGGATCAGAAGCTGTTGTACCCGCAGAAATTGGGGTACCAACGTTCCGCATACAAAATTTTGATGAGCAAAATAACTCTGAAGCTTTGCGGGAAAATCTTAATTTGCTGGAAGAGCGCAGACTCTCTGCGGCTGTCAACGAAGCAAATAACAAGCAAAAAATTGCAAAGTACTATAATCAGCGTGTGCGTTCGCGCTCTTACAAGTGCGGTGACTTGGTTTGGCGTCAGAACGACGCAAGTCATGCGGAAGATACTGGGAAACTGGGCCCCCGTTGGGAAGGTCCATACAGGGTAGCGAAGGCAAACAATACCGGGGCGTACTGAAATGTCCCGTTCTTATTGATTAAAAATGTTCCATATTAATTGATTTCGTTGCGAGGTTTTGACCTCTATATGAGACATTTTTCAAAGACTGCATTCATTTTTAAAACAAACCATAACCTTTATTTCATAAATAAAGGTTTAAAAAGCTTTACGTAGATTATCAAATAATGATAATCTAAAATATCCTGTTTACACACGACCATTACATAATGGTTTACAATACAAATATGTTACATCGAAATCAGTTTCTTGAATGCAGTTTTTACACAATATCATACAAACATGGACTCCAAATCTTGTCCTTATTTTAGTATGCAACAGCGGAAGCTCTTAGTATTCACCTGAGAATAAACATGCTTTAAACGTCAACAAAAATGTTGGTGAGTTATAGGTTTAACCTATATGTATCAAATCGTAACAATAGACCACAAGATTTCATATTTCAATACACATCCCATACATAGAGATAAAAATCATTCATATGGTGAACACCTGGTAACCGACATTAACAAGATGCATATATATAAGAATATCCCCATCATTCCGGGACACCTTCGGATATGATATAAATTTCGAAGTACTAAAGCATCCGGTACTTTGGATGGGGTTTGTTAGGCCCAATAGATCTATCTTTAGGATTCGCGTCAATTAGGGTGTCTGTTCCCTAATTCTTAGATTACCAGACTTAATAAAAAGGGGCATATTCGATTTCGATAATTCAACCATAGAATGTAGTTTCACGTACTTGTGTCTATTTTGTAAATCATTTATAAAACCTGCATGTATTCTCATCCCAAAAATATTAGATTTTAAAAGTGGGACTATAACTCACTTTCACAGATTTTTACTTCGTCGGGAAGTAAGACTTGGCCACTGGTTGATTCACGAACCTATAACAATATATACATATATATCAAAGTATGTTTAAAATATATTTACAACACTTTTAATATATTTTGAAGTTTTAAGTTTATAAAGTCAGCTGTCCTCGTTAGTAACCTACAACTAGTTGTCCACAGTTAGATGTACAGAATTAAATCGATAAATATTATCTTGAATCAATCCACGACCCAGTGTATACGTATCTCAGTATTGATCACAACTCAAACTATATATATTTTGGAATCAACCTCAACCCTGTATAGCTAACTCCAACATTCACATATAGAGTGTCTATGGTTGTTCCGAAATATATATAGATGTGTCGACATGATAGGTCGAAATATTGTATACGTGTCTATGGTATCTCAAGATTACATAATATACAATACAAGTTGATTAAGTTATGGTTGGAATAGATTTGTTACCAATTTTCACGTAGCTAAAATGAGAAAAATTATCCAATCTTGTTTTACCCATAACTTCTTCATTTTAAATCCGTTTTGAGTGAATCAAATTGCTATGGTTTCATATTGAACTCTATTTTATGAATCTAAACAGAAAAAGTATAGGTTTATAGTCGGAAAAATAAGTTACAAGTCGTTTTTGTAAAGGTAGTCATTTCAGTCGAAAGAACGACGTCTAGATGACCATTTTAGAAAACATACTTCCACTTTGAGTTTAACCATAATTTTTGGATATAGTTTCATGTTCATAATAAAAATCATTTTCTCATAATAACAACTTTTAAATCAAAGTTTATCATAGTTTTTAATTAACTAACCCAAAACAGCCCGCGGTGTTACTACGACGGCGTAAATCCGGTTTTACGGTGTTTTTCGTGTTTCTAGGTTTTAAATCATTAAGTTAGCATATCATATAGATATAGAACATGTGTGTAGTTAATTTTAAAAGTCAAGTTAGAAGGATTAAATTTTGTTTGCGAACAAGTTTAGAATTAACTAAACTATGTTCTAGTGATTACGAGTTTAAACCTTCGAATAAGATAGTTTTATATATATGAATTGAATGATGTTATGAACATCATTACTACCTCAAGTTTAGTAGGTAAACCTACTGGAAGTGACAAGAAATGATCTAGCTTCAAAGGATCTTGGATGGCTTGAAAGTTCTTGAAGTAGGATCATGACACAAAAACAAGTTCAAGTAAGATTTTTACTCGAATTAAGATAGTTTATAGTTATAGAAATTGAATCAAAGTTTGAATATGAATATTACCTTGAATAAGAAAGATAACCTACTGTATATAACAAAGGTTTATTGATCTTAGATGATTACTTGGAATGGATTAGAAAGCTTGGAAGTAAATTAGTAAACTTGAAGGGATTTTTGAAGTGTTCTTGAAGTGTTCTTCCTATGATGATTATAGCTTGATTCTTGAAGTGATTTTTGATGAAGATGATGATTAACTACTGGAAAAATACGTTCATAATAGTGTGTGTGTGTGTTGAGAGAGAATTAGAAAGAGATTTGGAAGTGAAATGGAGTGAATGATGAGTGGTAATTGGTGAGTGGTGAGTGGGGTTAAAAGGAGTTCTAGTTAGTTGACTAGCTCATGGTAGAAGTTAAAATTGATTAGTCATACATGACATAATCAAGAGTGGAATCCCATGCTAGTTCCTATTGGTATATACTCATAGTAAGTACGTGTTGAAGCTGTGTATAATACGGGTAAGAATACGACTAGAATTCTTGATGAAAGAAAAGAATGGAAAAATAACTGTAACCATTTTCATTAAGTATGAGTGTTTTGATACATGTCTTGAAGTCTTCCAAAAGTATTTTAATACATCTAAATACACTACATCTATATACATTTTAACTGAGTCGTTAAGTCATCGTTAGTCGTTACATGTAAGTGTTGTTTTGAAACCTTTAAGTTAACGATCTCAATTAATGTTGTTAACCCATTGTTTATTATATCTAATGAGATGTTAAATTATTATATTATCATGATATTATGATATATTAATATATCTTAATATGATATATATACATTTAAATGTCGTTACAACGATAATCGTTACATATATGTCTCGTTTCGAGATCCTTAAGTTAGTAGTCTTGTTTATATGTATATAACTCATTGTTAATATAATTATGGAGATACTTACTTATCATAATCTCATGTTAACCATATGTATACCCATATATATATCGTCATGTCGTTTTTACAAGTTTTAACGTTCGTGAATCGCCGGTCAACTTGGGTGGTCAATTGTCTATATGAAACATATTTCAATTAATCAAGTCTTAACAATTTTGATTGCTTAACATGTTAAAAACATTTAATCATGTAAATATCAAACTCAATTAATATATATAAACATGGAAAAGTTCGGGTCACTACAGTACCTACCCGTTAAATAAATTTCGTCCCGAAATTTTAAGCGGTTGAAGGTGTTGACGAATCTTCTGGAAATAGATGCGGGTATTTCTTCTTCATCTGATCTTCACACTCCCAGGTGAACTCGGGTCCTCTACGAGCATTCCATCGAACCTTAACGATTGGTATCTTGTTTTGCTTAAGTCTTTTAACCTCACGATCCATTATTTCAACGGGTTCTTCGATGAATTGGAGTTTTTCGTTGATTTGGATTTCATCTAACGGAATAGTGAGATCTTCTTTAGCAAAACATTTCTTCAAATTCGAGACGTGGAAAGTGTTATGTACAGCCGCGAGTTGTTGAGGTAACTCAAGTCGGTAAGCTACTGGTCCGACACGATCAATAATCTTGAATGGTCCAATATACCTTGGATTTAATTTTCCTCGTTTACCAAATCGAACAACGCCTTTCCAAGGTGCAACTTTAAGCATGACCATCTCTCCAATTTCAAATTCTATATCTTTTCTTTTAATGTCAGCGTAGCTCTTTTGTCGACTTTGGGCGGTTTTCAACCGTTGTTGAATTTGGATGATCTTCTCGGTAGTTTCTTGTATAATCTCCGGACCCGTAATCTGTCTATCCCCCACTTCACTCCAACAAATCAGAGACCTGCACTTTCTACCATAAAGTGCTTCAAATGGCGCCATCTCAATGCTTGAATGGTAGCTGTTGTTGTAGGAAAATTCTGCTAACGGTAGATGTCGATCCCAACTGTTTCCGAAATCAATAACACATGCTCGTAGCATGTCTTCAAGCGTTTGTATCGTCCTTTCGCTCTGCCCATCAGTTTGTGGATGATAGGCAGTACTCATGTCTAGACGAGTTCCTAATGCTTGCTGTAATGTCTGCCAGAATCTTGAAATAAATCTGCCATCCCTATCAGAGTTAATAGAGATTGGTATTCCATGTCTGGAGACGACTTCCTTCAAATACAGTCGTGCTAACTTCTCCATCTTGTCATCTTCTCTTATTGGCAGGAAATGTGCTGATTTGGTGAGACGATCAACTATTACCCAAATAGTATCAAAACCACTTGCAGTCCTTGGCAATTTAGTGATGAAATCCATGGTAATGTTTTCCCATTTCCATTCCGGGATTTCGGGTTGTTGAAGTAGACCTGATGGTTTCTGATGCTCAGCTTTGACCTTAGAACACGTCAAACATTCTCCTACGTATTTAGCAACATCGGCTTTCATACCCGGCCACCAAAAATATTTCCTGAGATCCTTGTACATCTTCCCCGTTCCAGGATGTATTGAGTATCTTGTTTTATGAGCTTCTCTAAGTACCATTTCTCTCATATCTCCAAATTTTGGTACCCAAATCCTTTCAGCCCTATACCGGGTTCCGTCTTCCCGAATATTAAGATGTTTCTCCGATCCTTTGGGTATTTCTTCCTTTAAATTTCCCTCTTTTAAAACTCCTTGTTGCGCCTCCTTTATTTGAGTAGTAAGGTTATTATGAATCATTATATTCATAGATTTTACTCGAATGGGTTCTCTGTCCTTCCTGCTCAAGGCATCGGCTACCACATTTGCCTTTCCCGGGTGGTAACGAATCTCAAAGTCGTAATCATTCAATAATTCAATCCACCTACGCTGCCTCATATTCAGTTGTTTCTGATTAAATATGTGTTGAAGACTTTTGTGGTCGGTATATATAATACTTTTGACCCCTTATAAGTAGTGCCTCCAAGTCTTTAATGCAAAAACAACCGCGCCTAATTCCAAATCATGCGTCGTATAATTTTGTTCGTGAATCTTCAATTGTCTAGACGCATAAGCAATCACCTTCGTTCGTTGCATTAATACACAACCGAGACCTTGCTTTGATGTGTCACAATAAATCACAAAATCATCATTCCCTTCAGGCAATGACAATATAGGTGCCGTAGTTAGCTTTTTCTTCAATAACTGAAACGCTTTCTCTTGTTCATCATTCCATTCAAATTTCTTCCCTTTATGCATTAATGCAGTCAAGGGTTTTGATATTCTGGAAAAGTCTTGGATGAACCTTCTGTAGTAACCAGCTAGTCCTAAAAACTGGCGTATGTGTTTCGGAGTTTTCGGGGTTTCCCACTTTTCAACAGTTTCTATCTTTGTCGGATCCACCTTAATACCTTCTTTGTTCACTATGTGACAGAGGAATTGAACTTCTTCCAACCAAAATGCACACTTTGAAAACTTAGCGTACAATTCTTCCTTCCTCAATACTTCTAACACCTTTCTCAAATGTTCACCGTGTTCTTGGTCATTCTTTGAGTAAATAAGTATGTCATCAATGAAAACAATGACAAACTTGTCAAGGTATGGTCCACACACTCGGTTCATAAGGTCCATGAACACAGCTGGTGCATTAGTTAAACCAAACGGCATGACCATAAACTCGTAATGACCGTAACGTGTTCTGAAAGCAGTCTTTGGAATATCATCTTCTTTCACCCGCATTTGATGATACCCGGAACGTAAGTCAATCTTTGAATAAACAGACGAGCCTTGTAGTTGATCAAATAAGTCGTCGATTCTCGATAGTGGGTAGCGGTTCTTGATGGTAAGTTTGTTCAACTCTCGGTAGTCGATACACAACCTGAATGTACCATCTTTCTTCTTGACAAACAAAACAGGAGCTCCCCACGGTGATGTGCTTGGTCGAATGAAACCACGCTCTAAAAGTTCTTGTAATTGGCTTTACAGTTCTTTCATCTCGCTGGGTGCGAGTCTGTAAGGAGCACGAGCTATTGGTGCAGCTCCTGGTACAAGATCTATTTGAAATTCAACGGATCGCTGTGGGGGTAATCCCGGTAATTCTTTCGGAAATACATCGGGAAATTCTTTTGCAATGGGAACATCATTGATGCTCTTTTCTTCAGTTTGTACTTTCTCGACGTGTGCTAGAACAGCATAGCAACCTTTTCTTATTAGTTTTTGTGCCTTCAAATTACTAATAATATGTAGCTTCGTGTTGCCCTTTTCTCCGTACACCATTAAGGGTTTTCCTTTTTCTCGTATAATGCGAATTGCATTTTTGTAACAAACGATCTCTGCTTTCACTTCTTTCAACCAGTCCATACCGATTATCACATCAAAACTCCCTAACTGTACTGGTATCAAATCAATCTTAAATGTTTCGCTAACCAGTTTAATTTCTCGATTCCGACATATATTATCTGCTGAAATTAATTTACCATTTGCTAATTCGAGTAAAAATTTACTATCCAAAGGCGTCAATGGACAACTTAATTTAGCACAAAAATCTCTACTCATATAGCTTCTATCCGCACCCGAATCAAATAAAACGTAAGCAGATTTATTGTCAATAAGAAACGTACCCGTAACAAGCTCCGGGTCTTCCTGTGCCTCTGCCGCATTAATATTGAAAACTCTTCCGCGGCCTTGTCCATTCGTGTTCTCCTGGTTCGGGCAATTTCTAATAATGTGGCCCGGTTTTCCACATTTATAACAAACTACATTGGCATAACTTGCTCCGACACTACTTGCTCCGCCATTACTCGTTCCGACACCATTTGTTCCTTTCGTTCTATTAACCCCTGGTCCGTAGACCTCACACTTCGCCGCGCTATGACCATTTCTTTTACACTTGTTGCAAAATTTGGTGCAGAACCCCGAGTGATTCTTTTCACACCTTTGGCATAGCTGCTTCTGATTGTTGTTGTTGTTGCGGTTATTATTGTTGTTGGGATGATTGTTGTAGTTACTGTTGTTGTTGTTCTTGTTGTTGTTGGGCCGTTTATTGTAGTTGCGATTGATGTTGCGATTGTTGGGATAATTGTTGCGATTATTGTTGTAATTGCTGTTGTTGTTGTATTGGTGATTCTTATCACCGTTTTCCTCCCACTTTCTTTTGACTTGCTTCACATTGGCCTCTTCAGCAGTCTGTTCTTTAATTCTTTCTTCAATCTGGTTCACTAGTTTGTGAGCCATTCTACATGCCTGTTGTATGGAGGCGGGCTCGTGTGAACTTATATCTTCTTGGATTCTTTCCGATAATCCTTTCACAAACGCGTCGATCTTCTCTTCCTCATCTTCGAATGCTCCCGGACACAATAGGCACAATTCTGTGAATCGTCTTTCGTACGTGGTAATATCAAATCCTTGGGTTCGTAACCCTCTAAGTTCTGTCTTGAGCTTATTGACCTCGGTTCTGGGACGGTACTTCTCGTTCATCAAGTGCTTGAATGCTGACCACGGTAGTGCGTACGCATCATCTTGTCCCACTTGCTCTAGATAGGTATTCCACCATGTTAACGCAGAACCTGTGAAGGTATGCGTAGCGTACTTCACTTTGTCCTCTTCAGTACACTTACTTATGGCAAATACCGATTCGACCTTCTCGGTCCACCGTTTCAATCCGATCGGTCCTTCGGTTCCATCAAATTCCAAAGGTTTGCAGGCAGTGAATTCTTTGTAGGTGCATCCTACACGATTTCATGTACTGCCAGATCCAAGGTTATTGTTGGTATGTAGCGCAGTCTGTACTGCGGCTATGTTTGAAGCTAGAAAAGTACGGAATTCCTCTTCATTCATATTCACGGTGTGTCGAGTAGTCGGTGCCATTTCCTTCAAAATAGTCAAATGGAACAAGTTAATCATACAGAATATTAAGAGTAGTTAATAGTATTTCGTAGCATAATATGAACTCATTTATAAAAGCTTTTTCTTCATATTAGCGTTTTATAAGTTTAAATTCGGGTAGTACCTACCCGTTAAGTTCATACTTAGTAGCTAATATACAATTCAACTACTACAATTCTATATGAAAAACTGATTGTAATAATATTTCGCGTTCAAACTTTTATACAATATTTTACAAACTTACAATACCGCTTATTTTACATAAAGCATGAAATATAGCACACAATAACTTTGATACAAGATAGTTGTGAAGATAATTCTAGCTAGTACACAAGTCGTTCAGCAAAGGCAATAAAGACACGTAATTCATACGTCCAGAAACAAGTCATGCATTCTGGTTTTACTAGGACTACTTCCCATCCTTGGTCTTGTGGAACATAACCGTTATGGCCGTTGATAAGATAGCGTGTTGTAACGTCATCAAAGGGACGAGGGTTACGTAATGACCAACAGTCTCGTAATAACCTAAAAACCTCATTTCTTACCCCAATTACCGACTCCGTCACTTGTGGGAATGTTTTGTTTAATAGTTGTAGCCCGATGTTCTTGTTCTCACTTTGGTGAGAAGCGAACATTACTAACCCGTAAGCATAACATGCTTCTTTATGTTGCATGTTAGCCGCTTTTTCTAAATCACGAAGTCCTATATTCGGATATACTGAGTCAAAATAATTTCTTAACCCGTTGCGTAAAATAGCATTTGGGTTCCCCGCAATATATGCGTCAAAGTAAACACATCGTAACTTATGGATTTCCCAATATGATATCCCCCATCTTTCGAACAAAAGCCTTTTATAAACCAAGGCATTCTTGGAACGTTCTTCGAATGTCTTACAAACTGATCTCTCCTTAAATAGTTGTGCCGAGGAATTCTGACCGACTCTAGACAAGATTTCATCAATCATGTCTCCGGGTAGGTCTCTTAAAATATTGGGTTGTCTATCCATTTTGTGTTTTTATACTGTAAAATAGACAAGAGTTAGATTCATAAAAAAAATACTTATTAATACAAGCAATTTTTACATATATCATAAAGCACAAGCACACTATATTACATATATTACACCACACGAATACAACTATCTTATTCCGACTCGCTCGTTTCTTCTTGTTCGGTTTTGGTTCGTTTTGCCAAGTTTCTAGGGATATATGATGTTCCCCTAATACGAGCCGTCGTTGTCCACATTGGTTTAGAAAAACCTGGTGGTTTAGAGGTTC
This sequence comes from Rutidosis leptorrhynchoides, assembly GCF_046630445.1. NCBI lineage: Eukaryota > Viridiplantae > Streptophyta > Magnoliopsida > Asterales > Asteraceae > Rutidosis > Rutidosis leptorrhynchoides. Next base: position 353,704,866 of record NC_092341.1, read on the forward strand.
CCGGGTCATTGTTACAACTTAAGGACTTCGGGGGTTGACGATACATATAAAGTTCATCGGGGTTGGAATTAGGTTTCTCTATTTTTATGCCCTTTCCCTTATTATTTTTTTTTGCCTTTTTAAATTCAGTTGGGGTAATTTCTATAACATCATCGGAATTCTCGTCGGAATCCGATTCATCGGAGAATTGGTAATCCTCCCAATATTTTGCTTCCTTGGCGGAAACACCATTGACCATAATTAACCTTGGTCGGTTGGTTGAGGATTCTCTTTTACTTAACCGTTTTATTATTTCCCCCACCGGTTCTATTTCTTCTTCCGGTTCTGATTCTTCTTCCGGTTCCGATTCTTCTTCCGGTTCCGACTCTTCTTCCGGTTCCTCTTCGGGAACTTGTGAATCAGTCCACGAATCATTCCAATTTACATTTGACTCTTCATTATTATTAGGTGAGTCAATGGAACTTGTTCTAGAGGTAGACATCTATCACATAATATCAAACACGTTAAGAGATTAATATATCACATAATATTCATATGTTAAAAATATATAGTTTCCAACAAAAATGTTAAGCAATCATTTTTAAAGAAAACACGGTCGAAGTCCAGACTCACTAATGCATCCTAACAAACTCGATAAGACACACTAATGCAAATTTTCTGGTTCTCTAAGACCAACGCTCGGATACCAACTGAAATGTCCCGTTCTTATTGATTAAAAACGTTCCATATTAATTGATTTCGTTGCGAGGTTTTAACCTCTATATGAGACGTTTTTCAAAGACTGCATTCATTTTTAAAACAAACCATAACCTTTATTTCATAAATAAAGGTTTAAAAAGCTTTACGTAGATTATCAAATAATGATAATCTAAAATATCCTGTTTACACACGACCATTACATAATGGTTTACAATACAAATATGTTACATCGAAATCAGTTTCTTGAATGCAGTTTTTACACAATATCATACAAACATGGACTCCAAATCTTGTCCTTATTTTAGTATGCAACAGCGGAAGCTCTTAGTATTCACTTGAGAATAAACATGCTTTAAACGTCAACAAAAATGTTGGTGAGTTATAGGTTTAACCTATATGTATCAAATCGTAACAATAGACCACAAGATTTCATATTTCAATACACATCCCATACATAGAGATAAAAATCATTCATATGGTGAACACCTGGTAACCGACATTAACAAGATGCATATATATAAGAATATCCCCATCATTCCGGGACACCCTTCGGATATGATATAAATTTCGAAGTACTAAAGCATCTGGTACTTTGGATGGGGTTTGTTAGGCCCAATAGATCTATCTTTAGGATTCGCGTCAATTAGGGTGTCTGTTCCCTAATTCTTAGATTACCAGACTTAATAAAAAGGGGCATATTCGATTTCGATAATTCAACCATAGAATGTAGTTTCACGTACTTGTGTCTATTTTGTAAATCATTTATAAAACCTGCATGTATTCTCATCCCAAAAATATTAGATTTTAAAAGTGGGACTATAACTCACTTTCACAGATTTTTACTTCGTCGGGAAGTAAGACTTGGCCACTGGTTGATTCATGAACCTATAACAATATATACATATATATCAAAGTATGTTTAAAATATATTTACAACACTTTTAATATATTTTGAAGTTTTAAGTTTATTAAGTCAGCTGTCCTCGTTAGTAACCTACAACTAGTTGTTCACAGTTAGATGTACAGAATTAAATCTATAAATATTATCTTGAATCAATCCACGACCCAGTGTATACGTATCTCAGTATTGATCACAACTCAAACTATATATATTTTGGAATCAACCTCAACTCTGTATAGCTAACTCCAACATTCACATATAGAGTGTCTATGGTTGTTCCGAAATATATATAGATGTGTCGACATGATAGGTCGAAACATTGTATATGTGTCTATGGTATCTCAAGATTACATAATATACAATACAAGTTGATTAAGTTATGGTTGGAATAGATTTGTTACCAATTTTCACGTAGCTAAAATGAGAAAAATTATCCAATCTTGTTTTACCCATAACTTCTTCATTTTAAATCCGTTTTGAGTGAATCAAATTGCTATGGTTTCATATTGAACTCTATTTTATGAATCTAAACAGAAAAAGTATAGCTTTATAGTCGGAAAAATAAGTTACACGTCGTTTTTGTAAAGGTAGTCATTTCAGTCGAAAGAACGACGTCTAGATGACCATTTTAGAAAACATACTTCCACTTTGAGTTTAACCATAATTTTTGGATATAGTTTCATGTTCATAATAAAAATCATTTTCTCAGAATAACAACTTTTAAATCAAAGTTTATCATAGTTTTTAATTAACTAACCCAAAACAGCCCGCGGTGTTACTACGACGGCGTAAATCCGGTTTTACGGTGTTTTTCGTGTTTCCAGGTTTTAAATCATTAAGTTAGCATATCATATAGATATAGAACATGTGTGTAGTTAATTTTAAAAGTCAAGTTAGAAGGATTAACTTTTGTTTGCGAACAAGTTTAGAATTAACTAAACTATGTTCTAGTGATTACGAGTTTAAACCTTCGAATAAGATAGTTTTATATATATGAATCGAATGATGTTATGAACATCATTACTACCTCAAGTTTAGTAGGTAAACCTACTGGAAGTGACAAGAAATGATCTAGCTTCAAAGGATCTTGGATGGCTTGAAAGTTCTTGAAGTAGGATCATGACACAAAAACAAGTTCAAGTAAGATTTTTACTCGAATTAAGATAGTTTATAGTTATAGAAATTGAATCAAAGTTTGAATATGAATATTACCTTGAATAAGAAAGATAACCTACTGTATATAACAAAGGTTTCTTGATCTTAGATGATTACTTGGAATGGGTTAGAAAGCTTGGAAGTAAATTAGTAAACTTGAAGGGATTTTTGAAGTGTTCTTGAAGTGTTCTTCCTATGATGATTATAGCTTGATTCTTGAAGTGATTTTTGATGAAGATGATGATTAACTACTGGAAAAATACATTCATAATAGTGTGTGTGTGTGTTGAGAGAGAATTAGAAAGAGAATTGGAAGTGAAATGGAGTGAATGATGAGTGGTAATTGGTGAGTGGTGAGTGGGGTTAAAAGGAGTTCTAGTTAGTTGACTAGCTCATGGTAGAAGTTAAAATTGATTAGTCATACATGACATAATCAAGAGTGGAATCTCATGCTAGTTCCTATTGGTATATACTCATAGTAAGTACGTGTTGAAGCTGTGTATAATACGGGTAAGAATACGACTAGAATTCTTGATGAAAGAAAAGAATGGAAAAGTAACTGTAACCATTTTCGTTAAGTATGAGTGTTTTGATATATGTATTGAAGTCTTCCAAAAGTATTTTAATACATCTAAATACACTACATGTATATACATTTTAACTGAGTCGTTAAGTCATCGTTAGTCGTTACATGTAAGTGTTGTTTTGAAACCTTTAAGTTAACGATCTCAATTAATGTTGTTAACCCATTGTTTATTATATCTAATGAGATGTTAAATTATTATATTATCATGATATTATGATATATTAATATATCTTAATATGATATATATACATTTAAATGTCGTTACAACGATAATCGTTACATATATGTCTCGTTTCGAAATCCTTAAGTTAGTAGTCTTGTTTATATGTATATAACTCATTGTTAATATACTTATGGAGATACTTACTTATCATAATCTCATGTTAACCATATGTATACCCATATATATATCGTCATGTCGTTTTTACAAGTTTTAACGTTCGTGAATCGCCGGTCAACTTGGGTGGTCAATTGTCTATATGAAACATATTTCAATTAATCAAGTCTTAACAAGTTTGATTGCTTAACATGTTGGAAGAATTTAATCATGTAAATATCAATCTCAATTAATATATATAAACATGGAAAAGTTCGGGTCACTACACGTACCATCTCGAGACATTAGATGGAAAACCTGTGAAACGCACTTGGCATGCGACGTTATTAAAAAAATGTTATATGTAGCTAGGTGGACCTGATCACTCCAGTTTATTGTAGCACATTATTTTTTCTATGTAATTTCCGTCCGTTTGGATGTGTCGCGGTTGTAATTGTGATTAATGCCAATTAAATATTTACTCGCGTATACTTTTGTTGTTTAAATCTTTTTTGTATGCGGTTCCTGCCTACTTAAGGGGTGTCCTCTAGCCCCCGTACGGCAGAAGCCTGTTTGGTTACAAGGCTAGACGCTAACGGCAGGCAAAGGGAATTGGTTTTCCCCTAGCCAAGCGCCACGCAGACTAGATGGCTGCAAAGTCGACTTAAAAAATTACAAGCATTGGTTTGCTTGTGCGTAATTACTCTCGCATTGGTTTGCTTGAGGAACTCTTAAGCATAAAGACATTGGCTTGTTTTTAGTTGCGTTGCTTACCATACAGCTACCGTGCACCTCTAGTACATGACAAAGCAAAAACGCAGTAGCTTCTGAGTCTAAATTATTAAGGATAAATTGTTAAAGTATTGGTTTATTTTACGCAGTACCATCCGCATACGCATGAGTTTTGGTTAACTATGCTCATGGGCATGCAGTTCACATTTTGTTTTGATTCGCGATATATAAACAAATAAACACACTACGCATGCATATCAGAAATATATATACATCAAATTAAGTTGTTACATAAGAGGTAATTGTTTGTAACGCCTGCCCAACACGGGACTTAGGGCTGCAAAAATACAAATACCTGCCTAAGCATAGGACTTACGGCGCAATCCAACACTAATAATCCTCCTTCAAAAACTCATCGATCGACATGTTCGGGTCCGCAGCAAATGCGTTGATTAGGGGGATAGTGATGGACTTGATGGCTTCTTCCGCCTCCATTAACGCCGCAGCCGTTCCCTCTTTTAGCTTCTTTTGAACGATGTCGGGGAACGGTGGTGTTAGACCGCAAGCTTGGATTAACTCCTGCACAGCCTTGTTGATTTCATGGTCCCTGACCGCATCAACGTAGGCATTGAACTTGTCGGACACAGGCTCTGAGTCCATCACCTTTTGCGCAATGGTAGGGAGTGCGGTGCGCAGCTTCGCTAGATCCGCCTCTGCCAGTTCGCGGTTGGTTACCGCGTCGTCCCTTTCCCTCGTCACTTTCTCAAGTTCTGACCGCAAACGTTCTGCATCCCCCTACGCCTGCTCAACCGCACCAACCAGCTCACGGCTCTTTTTTCTTTCCTCAATCAGCGCAGTTTTGGTTTCATTCGCGGTCGACTCAACCGCCTTGCGCGCCTCCTCAGCAGCATCCCTATCCTTCTTGACCTGATCTACACCCGCCTGCAGTAGCCCTAGCTCTACCTCTTTGTGCAAAGCTAGCTGGTATATGCTGGAAGAGCGGCGGGCCTGATCCGCAAACATGCCGAAAAATACCAGGCAGTTTTAAATGAAGGCATTGTACGCCTGGTTAAACGGTAGAGCGGCCAGTTGCTCGCGGAATTCGGCCGGAAAGATTTGCTGCAGGAGCGCAGACTGCTATGCGGCATTTTCCGCAGAAGACTGTGTGAGTTGGCTAAGGTTGGCAAGGCGGAAGCTACCTTGCGGAGGAGTTGGTGTGGAATCGGAATCCACATGTATTGTCTTATCCTTTGATGTGGCGGTAGCTTGGAGATCTGGGTTGACCCGCGGGGTGGACGGCTGCGTCTCCTCCACATGCTCTGCATATCAGTAAATAGTTATAACGTGAACTTTAGTATGCGGTAAACGCGCAAGGAATGGACGCTTACCAGTAATGGGGGGAAGTAGTTCTGCGGAGCGTGGCTCGATTGGAACAAAGTTATCGTTCCGCATGTCCTCCCTTTGTTTGGGAGTCATCTTCTACTTCTTCTGCTAAGCCGCGGAGGTCTCAGCTGCTTTACGTTTGTTGCCAGATGCCGCAGGCGATTGCTCTGCGTTTTCGCTAGCTTTCTCTTGCTCTAGCTGTACGTTCACGTCTTGCTTGCGGAAGGAGATTCCCGCAATCTCTTCCGCAGTCAGCACCTTCTTCATCCTCATTTCTGCAAAGATACGCGCATGCGTTAGATAATATACATACAAAAACAGTTTAGTACGTGATTATACTATCCCTACCCTTTCCATCCGGTCCGACTATGGCTGGGCGCACATCCTCCCATGGCCAATGTGCGGATATCTTCCCTAGCCGCAGCATCACGTTCCCATATGATCGATGCACTAGTTGTGCGTTTGCACACTCCGCTAATAGTTTCCTTTCGTCGTCATTCAGGGTGGGGGTCTTGTTTACATCCTTCTCCACTTTCTCGAACCATATCAGCGTTTGCGAGAAGTTTGCACTCACCACAGTTTGGTCAATGAAAAAGAATGTCTCTTTCCAATTCCCCGCATTCGATTTTGGGGTCTTGGTGAAGTTTTGACGAGCGAAGAAGGTGAACCACGATTTGTGGTGGTTGGCTAGTCGGTATAAATGGCAAAACACCTTCACCAGGGGCACTTTGTTGAGTGCAACGCACCACATCTCGAACAAGACTATTTTTCCTATAGCGTAAGGATGTAACTGACCTAATCCGACCTTAAAGTGATCTAGCACGCCCAGAAAGAAATCGGTGGGAGGAACCCTAAAATTGCCATGCTTAAAAGCATGTTCGTAAATAGCCACCTTTTTCTCCGGTGGCTCGTGGGCTCGCTGATTGGACAAAGGGGGCACCGGATTGTACTTGGCTAAGGGGGGGTACTGTTTCACTAAGTAATCTATGTGCTTCTGCTCTATAACAGACACTACGCTATCTACATACGTCTCGTTAGCTTTAGCCATTTTCTAGGAGTAATCGGATGAATACTAACCTTTAAATGGTGGCCGGAATGTTTGATTTTTGATCGGAATTCGAATTGGCAGCGTAACGAGGAAGCTTGATGCAAGAAAGTGGAAGTGAGCTGCAAAATGGGTTATTTATAGGGAAGGTTGAGGGTCAAGGGATGGAGTGGTGTGATCATGGCTGTACACGTGTAACGCAATCGACGGGTAGCATTTTATTTACGCGCGTGGATGCCAGTTGGGTATGATTGCATATACGCGCGTGGTTGGCACGCGCCTGCCACACTGCCACTTTATGTCATGTCAGCCGAATGGGCTTCTGCGATTGTGACAGGCATTTATGGCATCGAGATGCACGCGGAATATTAAAGGTTAGCCGTTTTCTTGTTTTTTCTTTTTCGCTTAATAGTTTGATATCATACGCCTCGCGCCATATAACATCAAACTGGGGGGACATAATGATACCGCAACCCGCAGGCGCACCACATATGTATGCGGGCAATCATTATTGTGCGTATGCGTGTTCTCGTGTGAGGTATGCGGCGTGCGATTGCCTTTGTTCCCGGTACGGCGGTTGCTTAGCTGTCAAGTAAATATCTTTTCCATAATTATATCCGTGATTCGGGGGAGTCAGTTATGGATGAGATTATCATGATCTGGGACGGTTCTAGAATTAGGGTTTGCCTATAAATACAAACCCTAATCATCATTCACCACACGGCACATTACGTAACCATCACATACAATACACATTACGTAAAACAGCATCATTCAGCATCTTTTCAAGGTTAACAGGTTAGTCTTTCGTAAGCTAGTACCTACGACCTTATTTGGGGCCTCTTAATCGATGACCGTTATCGGAGGTGGACTTAATCACTTGGCCACCCCGCCGACATCATCATGTCGGCCAGGGTTATTCACGGTAGCCGAACCGGAGAGCCACGTTCTAAGATCCTTAAACCCCTCTTTATGTATTGAGCATGCATATTAAACCCTACGGTTAAAATATGCATGATCAGAAACAAAATTCGAATTAGAGCCGAATTCAACTAATAATACTTATCATATATTCAGACTTTTTTTTTTCTTTTTTTTTTTTGAAAGACATCATATATTGAAACTTAATAATGTATTTATTCAAAACAAGCAATCACTTAATTCTATAATAAGAAAATCATGTTGCACATGCGATATTGAATGATCTTAAAGAACTAACGATAATAATGAATGCAAAACTAACGTCCATATATCATACTCTTCGTTTCCGTTATAAGTGTCAATTATTGATTTTTAAAGTCGTTCTTTTTTACTTTGACTATAAATATTTTTATTAGTGTTATATAATATTTGATAAAAATTCATATTAATAGATTGGATTTTAAATGTGTCTTTATCAATAAAACTTTCATCGAGTATTATATAACATAATCAAAAAAATTGCGATCAAAATTAAAAATGAGAGATTTTAAAAAGTCAATAATGAAACGAAATGAGTGCCTTTGTTACGAAATGAGTGCCTTTGTTTAGAATATATTATTGTATATGTATATTAAAATTGAGACCATTCCCAACGCTTATCCGTCCAGCACCCGCCCAGCTCTTCCTCTCGAGGGCGGCATTAGAGGTCCCTCTGCCTAGGTCGCCCTCCCGAGCATCATGCTCACTTATGTTATTTGAAGACAAGATCGAGTTGGAAGGATGCAAAAAAACTAGTTGTTTGGCTTTTTTAACAGATAGTTTTTAATTTTCATATATATTGTATATTTTTAGATCTATTTAATTAATCTATAAATATATTAATATTTCAATCATTTTTACATAAACAATCTCCATTTCTTCATATTTTTCTCTCTAATTTCTGAAACTTTCTTCATATCGTTCACTATGAATCTGTTATTTATTACATTTGAGGCACATTACGAAGGTCAATTGATAATGAATTGAAGTCTTATTCCGGCGGCTAATAAAAGTCGTTCCATATTGATGTGTGTCAGTTTGAGATATCGAATTTGTTTGCATTTCTTAGAGATAATGTACCTTTCGAGAACAAACTGAAAGTTTCCAGCCTACAATCTAGAAGCTCACCTTCTAGATGTTCAAAGTAGCCTTCTTTGAACACCGTGTAGAAGAAGCAAAGATGAACACGATGACGGCCGTCCACCATCTCCGTTCACACCATTCCACCGCCATAGAATTTTTTACTATAAATAGAGGTGCAAACCTCAATTGTAAATCATCCTAAATCACTTAGAGAAGTGTAATCACAACCTAGAGAGTGTGTGTGAGTTTGAGAGTTTTTTTTGTAAGAGTTTTGTAATACCCTGTAAATCTATTCTTGTGAGTAATAGAGTTATTTTTCTCTCAAATTTATATCTCCCAACGTCCAGGCGATCCCCTCTTCCTAACAAGTGGTATCAAGAGCTTGGTTAGAGACGTTGGTTGAGTTTTTGGGTCTTCTGAAGTTTTCTCAAAATTCAATTTTGAGTGTACAATTGGATTCGTCTCGTCGAACCGAGTCCAACGCAAAAAACGGCGACTTAAACGGAGTTATAACAAGCCCAGAAAACACGGTCAAAGTTTGGTCAACTCGCCGAAATCTCGCCGGAGAAGACGACCGGTGCCGGAATTTTCGCCGGAGAAGGCGATCACTGTAGCAATTCACTGTAGCAGCTGGCGGCACTATAGTAAGTCACTGTAGCAGTACTGTAGCAGTACTGTAGCGGTACTGTAGCAATTCTGAAATTTTACAATTTGGTCCCTGAAATTTTCAGAATTTCATTTTTGGTCCCTGAAGTTTATAAAAATTATAATTTTGCCCCGTAAGTGGAATTTAAGCCGCGAAGTGTCTATTCCACCATTTTCAACCGTTCCAGACGTAATGGTGATCTCTGTTTTCTACAATTCAACCCCGTTTGTGTTGAAAATTATTTTTAAGGTGATAATGTCCACAGAAGAGTCATCATCATCTTCCGGAGCTATGATTATGCTCACAGCCACAAACTACACGCCGTGGAAGCCTCGGATGGAAGATCTCCTCAGCTATAAGGATTTGTTCGATCCTATTGAATTGAAGGGTATAAACCCTGATTCTTCCAAAGAGAAAGAGTGGAAGAAATCAAACCGAAAAACTATTGGTCAGATCCGTCAATGGATTGATCATAGTGTCTTCCACCATGTTGCACAAGAGACAGACGCATATGTCCTCTGAAAAAAGTTGGAGGACATGTACCAGGCCAAGACTGCTCGGAATAAAGCCCTGCTGATGAGGCGTTTAGTCAACATGAAGCTTAAAAGTGGAACTTCAGTTGCCGAGCATACCAGTGAGTTCCAGAACTTGGTCAACCAGTTATCGTCTGTAGAGATGCCACTTGGCGATGAAGTTCAGGCGCTACTGCTACTTAGTTCCCTTCCCGATAGTTGGGAAACGCTGGTAGTAACACTCAGCAACTCAGCACCGAATGGCAAACTTACCATGTCAATGGTCAAGGATGCCATATTCAGTGAAGAGGCAAGGAGAAAGGACATGGGCACAGATCAGACCCATGCCTTTGTCACAGAGAATCGGGGGAGACAGCGAATGAGTAGCAAAAATAAATGGAGAGCAGAAGCAAGAGCAGGGGCAGGTCAGCTGATGGCAGAAAACCAACATATAAATGCCATCATTGTGGATTAGAGGGACATATGAAGAAGAACTGCTATAGATTGAAAGAGGAACAAGGTCAAAGCAGTTCACAGTCGAAGAATAAGGGTAGAGAAACATTAGTGACTATCTCTGGTGATGTAGCTTATTGTTTAACCCATGATGAGACATGCCTTCACGTCTCACGAGAAGAAACAGAATGGGTGGTAGATACTGCAGCTTCCTACCACGTGACTCCATACAAGGAATACTTCACAACATACAAAGCTGGTGACTATGGAGTTGTGAAGATGGGAAATTCCAGTTCTGCTGAGATTGTCGGAATTGGAGATGTCAGGATAAAGACAAGTTCTGGGAGCATAATCACTCTGAAGGATGTCCGCCATATGCCAGATCTTCGGCTGAATTTCCTTTCTGGGATAGCTCTCGACAAACAGGGCTATGATAGTCATTTCAGTAAAGGCACATGGAAATTGTCAAGAGGCGCTATGATAGTCGCTCGAGGACACATTTGTGGCACACTGTACAAGACTCATGTGAAGATCTACACAGACAGTATTAATGTTGCAGAAAAGGAGGCTTCACAAAATTTATGGCACCAGAGACTCGGTCACATGAGTGAGAAAGGGTTGTCTACCCTAATAAAGAAGGAGCTTATCAATGTAGACAAGGATGCTGCACTAGATCCTTGCAATCATTGTCTGTTTGGTAAGCAGCATAGAGTCTCGTTTAATTCCTCTTCAAAGAAAAAATCAGAGTTACTCAGTCTGGTACACTCTGATGTTTGCGGTCCCTTGGAGGTTGAATCAATTGGCGGCAATCGATACTTTCTGACGTTTATCGATGATACTTCTCGAAAGGTGTGGGTATATTTCTTACGGACGAAGGACCAGGTGTTCGATTACTTCAAACAGTTCCATGTCATGGTAGAACGTGAGACAGGAAAGAAGTTAAAGTGTCTTCGATCCGACAACGGCGGTGAATACTCTTCCAGGCAGTTCGATGCCTATTGCAGATCATATGGCATCCGACATGAGAAGACGGTCCCACGTAACCCTCAACATAATGGTATAGCAGAAAGAATGAACCGAACAATCATGGAACGTGTTCGGAGCATGCTCAGTATGGCTAAGCTGCCAAAGCCATTTTGGGGAGAAGCAGTCAGAGCCGCTTGTTATTTGATCAACCGATCTCCATCAGTACCACTGAATTTTGAAGTTCCGGAGAAACTTTGGTCTGGAAAGGATCCATCATACTCTCATTTAAGAGTATTTGGATGTTTGGCGTACGCACATGTATCCAAGGAGCTCAGGCAGAAGCTGGATGCAAGGACCACTCCATGCATATTCATAGGCTATGGAGATGAAGAATTTGGATACAGATTATTGGATCCAAAGGAGAAAAAGGTGATCAGAAGTAGGGACGTGGTGTTCCATGAAAGCCAGACAATAGAAGATATTGAAAAGCCCACAATATCTCAGAAGTCAAATGTTGCTGCTCAGGTGCCAGAGGCAACAACGGAATCATTCATGAGAAATGAATTTTCAGTGCAAGAAGAAATGCCAGAAGTAGAAGATAATGAGGAAAATGACGGTGCTGAGCAGGGGGAGCCACAACCCCATCTGCCAGACGTTCCAGCACCATCACAAGGTCAAGATGATGGTGGATCTCCTCAGAATGTTCCAGAAGTTCGTAGATCTGAACGAGGTCGGATTCCATCGAGTAGATATCCAGAATCCGAGTAACTTCTACTTACTGAAGATGGAGAACCGGAGAGTTTTCATGAAGCAGTAACTCATAAGGATAAAGAAAAATGGTTGCTCGCAATGCAGGATGAGATGGATTCTCTGCAGAAAAATCAAACTTATGAGATTGTAGAACTTCCACGCGGGAAGAAGGCACTGAAAAATAAATGGGTGTTCAAGCTGAAAAAGGATGGTAGTGGAAAAATGGTGAAATACAAAGCATGACTTGTAGTCAAAGGATTCCAACAGAAGAAAGGGATTGATTTTGACGAGATATTTTCACCAGTAGTCAAGATGACTTCAATTAGAGTCATACTTGGATTGGTCGCAAGTATGAACTTGGAGCTTGAACAGATGGATGTAAAGACAGCTTTTCTTCATGGAGATTTACATGAAGAAATTTACATGGAGCAGCCAGAAGGTTTTGAGGTTTCAGGAGATAACCTCGTATGCAAGCTGAAGAAAAGTTTGTACGGTTTAAAGCAGGCACCTAGGCAGTGGTACAAGAAGTTTGACTCGTGCATGGTGAGTCACGGGTACAAGAAAACTGCAGCAGATGAGTGTGTCTACATTCAGAAGTTTTATGAAAAAGATTTCGTTGCTCTTCTACTATATGTAGACGATATTTTGATCGTAGGGAAAGATGCAACAAAGATCAACCAGCTGAAGAAAGAACTCTCTAAGTCTTTTGACATGAAAGACTTAGGACATGTTCAACAGATTTTGGGAATGCAAATAACCCGAGACAGAAAGAATAAAAGGTTATGGCTATCTCAGGGGAAGTATATTGAACGAGTGCTTTCACATTTCAATATGAACAATGCCAAACCTGTTAGCATTCCATTAGCTAACCATTTTAAGTTAAGCAAGAGTTCTTGTCCCTCATCCAAGGAAGAGATCGGGGAGATGTCGTCAGTACCATATTCTTCAGCAGTTGGAAGTTTGATGTATGCGATGGTGTGTACAAGGCCCGATATTGCTCATGCAGTGGGAACGGTGAGTCGTTTTCTCTCGAACCCCAGGAAAGGGCATTGGGAGGCGGTAAAATGGATTCTCAGATATCTTAAAGGTACAAATAATCTATGTCTTTATTACGGGGGAGCTGATCCAATCTTGGAAGGCTATACAGATGCGGATATGGCCAGAGATCCTGATAGTAGAAAATCTACTTCAAGATTCATTTACACTTTTGCAGGGGAGCTGTTTCATGGCAGTCAAGACTACAGAGGTGTGTTGCATTATCCACAACTGAAGCAGAGTATATTGCTGCCGCAGAAGCTGGAAAAGAAATGTTGTGGTTAAAGCGTTATCTTCAAGAATTTGGAATCAAGCAAAAGGAGTACAAGGTATATTGTGACAGTCAAAGTGCTATAGATTTGAGCAAGAACTCCATGTACCATTCTCGTACAAAACATATTGATATTCGCTATCATTGGATACGCGAGGTAATTGATCGACAACTGTTGAGACTAGTGAAGATCCATACAAAGGAGAATCCTGCGGATATGTTAACAAAGGTGGTGACTTGAGAGAAGTTGGAGTTATGCAGAGACATAACTGGAATGTTCGTGGATTAGGCTGGAGGGGGAGAATTGAAAGTTTCCAGCCTACAATCTAGAAGCTCACCTTCTAGATGTTCAAAGTAGCCTTCTTTGAACACCATGTAGAAGAAGCAAAGATGAACATGATGACGGCCGCCCACCATCTCCGTTCACACCATTCCACCGTCATAGAATTTTTTACTATAAATAGAGGTGCAAACCTCAATTGTAAATCATCCCAAATCACTCAGAGAAGTGTAATCATAACCTAGATAGTGTGTGTGAGTTTGAGAGTTTTTTTGTAAGAGTTTTGTAATACTCTGTAAATCTATTCTTGTGAGTAATAGAGTTGTTTTTCTCTCAAATTTATATCTCCCAACGTCCAGGCGATCCCCTCTTCCTAACACAAACATGTTTGTTATTTCAAAGATGCCAACGTTAAGGTAGCTCTTCTAATGGATAACGAATATTGGTATGTTCTGGTAGGGCGATCAATGATAGGTTGTGAAACAATAAAGTTGTATACTTAATTTATTGATGATGGTGTTGAAGTTTGTGATGATAGTGATGACTGTGATGATAGTGATGATAATGAACATGATTCTCCTTATGTTAGGGATGAGCAACTGAAGATATGGTCGAAGATGTAAATTATTGATAAAAGTTACAACCTAATTTAGAATAATGTGATCGTTTTTAAGTAATGTACTTTTCAATTATGTCATTATATTATAGGAGTATTTTTAGTTTATATAATTATATTATTATTTATATTTATTTTATGATTAAAAAAATTAATTAGTTATAGAAGATATATGTTAGCGTGGAGAGTGTTTAGTGCTGATTTAATTTTAGTGTAAAAATTCTGATGTGACGTTGATGTGACACTATATCGTCATGAGAAAGTATATCATGATTGAAAAAAGTGTGCCTGATAATTCAATAATACTCCGTAGTAGTAGTTAGTAATAATAATATTATTGTTTTAGTTTTATTTTATCAGACACTACTTCGTTGGTAAATTAGACGATCACGTGATCTTGCATGGTTGGACGATGGTCCCGGCCTTGCATATGCCATGGATTCATGGAATTATAGTAGTTTCAATCACGAGAATAAACATAATAATTTAATTCATACGGGTTTAAAATATATCTTTCATCTTTCATATATATTAATAATAATAATAAAAAAGTATATTAGTAAAAAAATTATCATTAAAATATTTCAAGCACCGAATTCCATTATTTTTGAAACACCCTATTACGCACAGACAAGTTGTTGTTGACCTTAACGTAGAGCGAAACAGTTTTTAAAATACATATATTAAAAGCTTATAAGACCAATCCCAATGGTATGTTATAGGGGGTGTCATCAAAACCATCACCT